>NC_062222.1:83398659-83716004 GCF_902686445.1 Sciurus carolinensis
ATGTTAATCACATGTTGTGGATGTTAAATGATGTTCTGGGAACAATCTTTTGTGGGAGACATATAATCAATCATAATAATAGCAATAATTAACACTGAAACAATTTGCAACTCATCTTTACGAAGATGGTCTGATGCAATATGATTTTTATCCCCACTTAACAGAGAAAGAAACTAAGATTTAGAAAGGCCAGTTTGTTCAAGGTTACACTGTCAGTCTGTGGCAGAATTTTAATAGCACAAGCTCTAAATACACTCTAAGGAGGCAGGGAGGACTCCTGGCCCAGAGGGGATCAGGAAAGATTTCATGAGAAGTTACATTTGATCTGACTCTTAGAGTCAGAAGTTTCTAGATAGAAAATGGGGTGAGGGCATACCAGGAAGAACGAAAAAGCCTGTGCAAGGGGTCAAAAGGGCACGGCGTATTTGTTGTAGGGCAGAGCTCAGAAGAGGTGAGGTGCTAAGTTACATGGCAGAGAGCACACAAAAAGGAGGCAAGGAAAATGGATTGGGACCAAATGGGAAAGTCCTAAATCTAATCTGAGCAAAGGGAAACCAATGATGGTTTTGATGTAACAAAAATAAAAATAAAAAATATTCCACGTAAGCTTTTGTGTTTTAAAATGTTATTTTCGCAAGACTCTCCACACAAAAAAAGTACTCTACCTACTGAAACAGGTAATTAAAGAGAAGAAGGAAGAATATGTAACTAAAATAAACCGACAGTTCTTACTTTTCCCTTCACTTGCTTTCCTGGACACAGTAGCCCTAGTCAGGGGACTGAGAACCTGAATGGAGTGAGGAGGATAGCCCTGTAAAGAAAGGGACAGGGACTGTGATGGGACAGAGCTACACACCTGGAGAGTGAACAGAAAGTATATAAAAGGTAAGGTGTACAAGTTTTTCACTCTCAGAGGGAGTTGCAAATGTGGAACTCTATGGTGTTGACTAGAATTGAAGTCATTAGTATAAAGTGAAGCTTTTAAAATATATGATAGACACAAAAATAAATATAGGTGTGTGTGTGTGTGAGTGCGTGTGCGTGCGCATGTGCGTGTGTGCTATGTGGGTACATATGTTCCCTAGCTCTGTCCAGTGAGAGTGCATGGGATAAGGGCAAAAGCATTAAGCACATCAAGTGCCCGGATCTTGGTTTCTAAAGACCTTTATTCAATGGGAGCTACGGTTTCTTTGAAGAAATAACTAATTCCAGGGCTGGGGCAGAAAGTATACAAGATGAGTCTAGAACATCTTGTAGTGTCTGAAAGTGAGGGATGCCCAACAAATGAGGGGACCTGTCAAATAAAAACAGGGAAAAAAATCTAGGCCAAATTATCCCATTGGCCAAATCAGGGATAATTTGAAGGTAAAAATAAATACAATGTAATAGATTGTGACCTATTAAATAAACTAGAAATCATGAGTCCATATTAGTGTGAGTAAATAAACAAATTGAAATCAGAATTCTAAGAAATGGGATTTTGCATAATCTTATTATACTTTCCCTTGGAAAAAAACATTTCTTAACCTCAAAAGGAAAAAGAGTCAACCCATAGTGGACAACAACAGCAGATGCTTTATTCAAGGGATTAAAGTGAACACAAACAACAGGACAAGATGAAATTGGGTCCCACCTGAGTGAAGAAATAAAAGAGTGCAGCATCACTTTTAAGATAACAGTGCCAAGGATGCATCACCTGAAATTAAACATGCAGGTCTATAAGGCAAAGCCAAATGGGGGTATATTCTATAAAATCATTGGCCTCTAATCTCCAAAAGATCAGTTTACTAAAGATATACTGGAGAAGTGCAGACCTGACAACTAAATGCAGCATGTGATTTTTCTTTTTTTTTTTTTTTTTTGAGAGGTTCAGCATGTGATTTTGAACTGTGTCCTTTAGCTAGAAAGCTGCAAGTGGTCTGAGGATGAGACAGTGAGAAGTTATCAGTCTTAATTTCTGATTTGGAAAGTTGAAGTGTGGTTATGACTTTTGTAGGAAAGATATGTCCAAGCACTCAGGGGCGGTGCCTGAACATTACAGGGAGTAACACATCCTCTAAAATATCCCTTACTATCTCTTCCAACTTCTAGCCACATTTGTCAATCCCCCTTCCTCTCCTCACCCCCTCATTTCTGAAGGATATAATTTAGCCTGCTATTTCACAAGGATCAACCATGTACCTCCTTTTGACTTTGACTTACCCTCAATTCACCCCTTCTTTCATTCTTTTCTCTGTGCTTAAATTGTTTTCTTTTTTGTTTTGAACTCTATTGCCCCCATGTAGACTCCAGGTGTTGTCTTCAAATTGCCTGTTTATATATCTGGCTTAGGAGACATTTTTTATTTATGTTTTTGGCTGGCTAGCATCCTGATTTCCTCTTGGGAATCACTCCTACCCAGTAGTGTGCTGATAAATGTTTAACAGCTGGTTCCCTGGGTGAGAGGTGGTGAGGTAGTGCATATAGATATACACTCACATACTCAAGTTTCTTATAAATTTTACTCGTATCAAAAACATGAAGTTGACAATTTATAAATAATAATAACAAAATGTATAATCTTCTATTTCATATTCCACATAGTCAATTAATTCTCACAGGTGTTTTTGTTGGTGTCGTCAAAACTTGTAGCCTAACTATAGTTGCAGTTGATGGAAGAGCACAGTTTTGACTCAAAGGCTGGTTGGTATGTTCAATTATGTTAATAGCAAGGCAAAATGAAATGACACATACCTATGTCAGAACTTCCTTGTTCATCAGTGACACAAATGAGTTCTTTGCTGAATCCGATAGTTTTTAAATACTGGAAGAACATCTCCTCATTTATTATGCCATTCACAATGTAATGACCATAGACATGACACACTTTGAAGTTTACTCTGTCACTTTCTTAAGTCTAGACAACTGACAAAGCAATAATTCAAGTCCTACTTTGTTTGTGGTGCTTATGGATTTCTATGTTGTAAACACACCCACACTGGCTGATTTCAAACATTCAACATGATGTCACCAAACATAAACACGAAGGTGGGAAGACATGTGCAGAAGCACACCAGTCTGTCGTATTTCCAGTATACATCCATAACAATGCAACTAACCTCAAGAACATAAATAAAGGCCAAATAATTAGGAAGTGATGGTTTTAGCATTTATTATCTTTTTTTAACCATTCTTAACTGTATCTTTATTAAAATATATATAGGTATACAGTCATCCCCTGATATTTGCAGGGGCTTGGTTCCAGGACCCCACCCTCTGTTACCAAAACCCAAGGATGCCTCATATACTGTGACATAGTATTTGCATTTCACCTACACACATCCTCTTATGCACTTCACTGGACTCTACCTATTGTACAATATAAATGCTATTTAAATGGTTGTTATACTGCGTTATTTAGGAAGTAAGGACAAGAGGGAAAAAAATCTGTGCATGTTCAGTACAGAGCCAGTTTTGTTTTATTTTGTTTTTAATATTGGGCATTAAACCCCGGGGTGCCTTACCACTGAGCTACATCCTCAGCTCTGTTTAATTTCTTTTTATTTTGAGACAGTGTTTCACTAAATTGCCGAGGCTAGCCTTACACTCGTGATTCTCCTGGCTCAGCCTCCTGAGTCACTGGGATTACCTTTGTTTTTCAAAAGATTATTTACATGTGAATTAATATAATTTAATAGTAAATAATAGCTGCATTTAATATCTGGCTTATAAAACTCTTTAAATTTTAACAATTGACATTCAGGAGTAGGGTACAAGTCACACCAAACCTACCACTGCTGCTTCTTCCCTATGGATGGCCTTGGTGGGAGTCACATATTCTATGAAGGAAACCAAAGGCAACGTGCCTATTCTCCACCCAGATCAGCCACATAACATGCCTGTGACCCAAGCACGGCCAATTGTATGATCTTTTCTGGGCCTGTTAATCTTGACTGAGTCAGAAAAAGGAGGGAAGAAATAAAGATCTATTAGCAATTATACTGGAAACTGTTGACCAAACAGCTCCTGCTAGGGGACATGTGTGCTTCCCTTTCAATGTCTGGATACCCCTTGATTGCTACCACTCTCTCCACTACTTCTCACATCTGCCATCCTCCCATGTTCTTTCTGTAAATTACATTTTTCTTAAGTTAGAGAATATTTCTATCACTCACAATCAATAAATCTAATGGGTATTACACAAACTCTTCAGAAGTAAAGATGAGAATCTTCCAGTTTCTAGGAATAGGTGAGAACTCAATAAATGTTTGCTAACAGGAATGTATAAACGGCACAGTTGAGGTAACATTACTGATTCTGTGGATCATACACAAGTCCCTAATTATGTTCCATAAATTAGGAATAAATATTTTAGTACAATGTTTCTGCATAAAACAATTAAAATATTTGTGCACATTTATCAATAAGATAGTCCCATGTATTACTATGTTGATGGTGTTCTTAATGATAACAATAATGATACTGGTAATAGGTAGTGTGATGCTTTTTGTGGGATTGAATATTTCCTATGAATACTTTGTATTTCTCCACCAACTTTTCACTCCAGCTGTTGATGTGGTGATGAGTTTCACAGGCGTAACCTGATAACTCCATATCTCTGCTCTACCACCTTTTTCTGGTACTTCCCTAACATTTTGTCATGGCACATGCAAGCATGCACCATCTGGAAGTGAGAGAATCATCAGTCATGGGACCACTTTTCATTAATGGGGACTAGAAGTCAGAGGTTAATTCTTTTCTTCGTGGGTTCCTCCAAGAAACAATTCTGAGTAACATTTTACATGGTCTTTCAGCAAGTCCCAATAAGACTGAGCCCACAGTGTTGATAAGACAATCTTGAAGGGGAAAAATTTTGTTAATTTGCCCATAATCCACAGTTAAAATTCAGCATACAGATCATGGGAAGTGTCATCCTCACTGTCATAAGCAAAAATTTTAACCAAAACTTTGGGAGGTGGGACACGGACATAAAAGTTAACATCCATAAGCATCTAACTCCTGTTTAACATCAATATAGCACTTGCTGGTCACATTTTCCACAATGCCAGTTTTAAATTCTGCAAAAAGTCACAATATAAACTTCATAGGCAGGAAAAAGGAAAAGGTATTTCAAAGGAACTCTTCAAGTATGTTTGAGTGTATTTCCTAAAACTTGTAATTAAATAAAGTGTGTACCATCGGGGATGGGGTTGTAGCTCAGTGGTAAAGCGCTTGCCCAGCATGTGTGAGGCACTGGGTTCGATTCTCAGCACTGCATACAAATAAGTAAAATAAAGGCTCACTGACAACTAAAAAGATATTTTTTAAAAAGTGTATACCATGAAAACAGTACTGTGATAATAGGCAGAGATAGAAAAGTGTTTCAGCAGAAATTATTACATGTTCTGCATTAGTAGGCCTGGCCCAGACAGCATGTGCTGAAGGTATACAAGCCCCCTATCTTATGTAATCCTAAAAAACAGGGTAGTCACAAGAGCTATACTGCTTTCCCAAGGGATTTTTTATTTATTTTATGCTTTGGAATGAAAACTAAAAAGTCTTTTTAAATCCCATTATTTAAATTGTTTGATAATAAGAGAATTTAAGTGCCAGCCTTTAAAGGACATGAGGGAATGCTAATTGCTCTGAGCTTTACTAGTTTAAGCCATATTATATTAATTAGCTTCACATTCCTATGACAAAATACCTGGGAAAATTAACTTATGGGGAAAAAAATGTTTATTATATCTCACAGTTTTAGAATTTTCAGATCAAGATGGGTTGGGAGGACGACATTGCTTTGGGCCTCTGATGAGGCCGAACATCATGGCAGGAGTGAGAAAACTGCTCACCACATGATTAGAAATCGAGAGAGGGAGAGGAAGAGGCTGAGGTCCCAAAATCTTCTTCACAGGTATTATGTCCAATATCCTAATGGTATCCTACTGGGCTCCACCTCCCAAAGGTTCAATCATCTCCCAATAATGCCACCCTGTGAATCAACCTCTAATACATGCACTTTTGGAGGGGTGTTCACTCAACACCCAAACCATAGCATATATGTATATGAAATAATTACATAATTTATTCCACAACAGTAAAATGATGGGTGATCATTCAGAGGCTGGATCACTTTCACTGGTCACCAATTTTTAAACTCAGTAGAGAGATTTATTCAAATGGTGTATTTAATTAGCAGTGTAAAAGGAGGAATAAGTCATTCACAGATTAGCATTTATCTAAAACACTATCTAGAAAGATAGAAGGAAAGTAACCTCATGCTGAGTTCAGAAACAACCAGTCTCACATAAAGACTTCAGAACCACTCTTAAATTTAATTCAGTTGTGGCCCTTCCTGCCACTATCTGTGTTCTTTCTAGTTTGCCAGTGAACAAACCATTTTTCCCTTTATTCTTTCTTGCTTTCATTCTGAAGGAACATAAACCCTGGACCCTATTTTATGTCACAGACAGTTGGGTAAGAAAATGAATTAGAAAGAGCTGGAGAGGAATTTTCAGGGACCTGTATCTGAATCAATGGACCCATGTTTTGGCCTAATATTCTGGAAGAAGTAAGAAAGGTCTATATAAAACATGTGAATACATATCTCTACCAACTAACAATAAAAAGGACCAGGTCCTGGTTAGAGTAGAAAGTCCTGGAATGATTGGCATATAATAGTAAATAGGTAAAGCAATGCATAGGTAGAGCTTTAACCAAACAATACTTTACCATTACTGAAAATTTAAAAAAAAACCTCAAACTCTCCCAGAATTATCACAGAACAAGAAAAAGACAGAAACACATTTACCAGTTTGGGATAGTATACTTCTACATACATCACAGCAATTGTGTTATGATAACTACCATTGCTCTCGGAGAAAATGGAGATATCTCTCCTTACTTTCTCATGGATTTTTGAGTGAATGAATGTCATCTGGTGGAAATAGACATGGGATTTAAACACATGCACTGGCCACTGACAAGCATTGTTTAAAATTTCAGAGAAGAGTTTTTCTCATCTATAAAGTGTGAAGAACATTTAATATGGTTATTTTCTAAGGGTTAGTCACATTGGTAACTTATTCCAAAATAAAAAGTGAAAAATAAATGCACTTAATGCATGTAACTTAGTAGATATTGGATAAACATGACTTTCCACCTTCTTTTTTTCCTCTTTTCCTATCTATTTCCTATTCATAGCCATTCATGGCATAATGAACAAGGGAGTTAAGGTTAATGAACAACCACTTAAGCAAGAATGGTCAAATAGTTGGAGGCTTACTGAACAAAAGTTCCCTAGGGGAGGATATAAGGGAAGCATTTTCCCTCTAAGTACATCCTCCACAAGATGCACATTTTCAACAATTTCATAAAACTAATATATTAACATGAAAGAATGAGGAGTAAAGAATGGGAGCAAGACCCCCAAACTAGAAAGAGAAGGCAGTAAAAGGAACTCCCAACATGGGGTCCAGTGAAGTCCCTGAGACAACCATATCCCATCTGGTTCCCCCAAATGTGAACACTGGAACTTCTTTGAAGGTGAAATGACCCACAGTAGTGTTAAAAGTTTTGGCCCTCCATTCTTCTTTTTAGACTAGAGTATCAGAAGGAACTTTCATAGCAGAGCATTGGAAGCTTCACAAAAGTGTTAACTTTCCTTCTCTGATACAACCCTTTGAGTTGTGACTTAAAATCTTCAATATCCTGGTCAGTAGAATGACAGATCTTTTCTGATCATTAGGAGATTCTGGAGAATATGCAAGATTATTGCATAACCAGTCCTTCAACACAAAATGGGGAGTAGAGTGGGGAATAATTCAAAGGACAGTTTCAAAGCTTAAATAGACAATAAGTGCTGTCCACCCACACACATGCTGGGAGTATCCAGCTCCATCTTAGCAGCAAACCTGAGCTACCAAGTTTTAGAATCTTTGTGGGGAAAAACAATACTCCATAATCACAGACTTATGCTTTTCCATCAATGATCCTCAAGATCTCCTGGAAGCAGAGAGAATTACTAATTTTATGGCTGACATACACTGTGGAAGAGGAATCAGGAATCAAGAACAAAAGACTGAGCCCTTGAGCCAATACTCACTTCCTTATGTAGTTTATTTCCACAAATAAAAGCAAGAGCTGCAGGATTTTATAGGAGTTTATGAGGATTAAGTCTGATGTGTTCAAATTCTCCCTAATCATCCCTCTCTTATAACCTTACTCCTTCTGTCTACAAGAGGATAAAATGGAGGAGCCATTTTTCTTCCTCACATGCTGAGGTTAAAACTACACTACACAGGAGAAAAAACAAGAAGCCTATGTTTCCAGATTGGTGACCATATTCAAACACTCCCAGCCTCCTTCCTCTTCACAGAGCTGAGGAGAAGGACTGACTGGGAGCAATTCTAACCCGGAATATAACATTATAACATTTACTTGTTCAGTCAAGATGTGAAAACATCTCTAAAGAAAGTACTGAATCACAGACCTGTTAAAATTAATAGAAGTGTCTACCAATCTGAAGGATGGCTGTTAATGGTAGAAATTTGAAATCACCCAAACATTTGACTAGCACAATGAATCAAAAAGAAATATCAAGAAACACTTTGAGCTTGATTCAAACAACAACAAAAAATAAATAAATAAATAAAAACCCAGCAGATTTAGCCATGCTTGAAAAGAGGTATATTTATGCAGCTTATATAAAAGCAGGGTAAATAATTCTAATTTATGGAGAGACACCATGCCTACTGCATCTTTGCAAGTCCACATCGCCTCAGCAGGAAACAGGCTGGTTGGAGCAAGATGTAAAATGCAGAAGTCAGCAAACATTTTCTGTCAATGGCCAGATGGTATATATTTTAGGTTTTGTGGTCCCTACGTTTGCTGGCCATAGCAACTACTCTGAAATAGCAAGTTCTCAATTCTTCCACTGACCCACGAAAACAACCATAGACAATATATAAACAAATGGATATGGCTATGTTCCAATAAAGCATTACTTACAGACACAGAAATTTGAATTTCATATAATCTTAACATGTCACAATATATTATGTTCTTTGGAATTATTTTAGCTATTCAAAAATATTTTGTGTGGCTCATGGGTCATACAAAAACAAGATTTGATCCGTAGTCTGTATTGCCACTCACTGGGATAATGCAAAGAATATGAGCCATAACCTCTCTAAATTTTACTTCATGTTTATGAAACCTAAGTGCTGGTTTTTAATCAGCTGCTCACGAGACAATAAAATTCTACAAGTATAAATAATTTCAAACTATTATACATTACACCCACAATAGGTGTCAGTGATGTAATTTAGTAATGTAGGCCTTGCTACATATATAAATAAGTTTACAGATTCAAAAAAAAAAGCACACAAATCAGCAGAGTAGGTCAAAATCACAAAGATTATAAATGTGTATAAATACAGGCCAGAAGATCTACATAATTTCAAAGCTGAAGTATAAATTTGCCTTCAATGTTGTTGACAGACAGTATTCAATTCGATTCAATTGAACAGGTATTTTTGTTGTTGTTGTTAGTATTTTTAGGAGCCAACCATTGTTCTCAGGCTCAAGAATACAGTACTTAACAAAATGGGAAAAAAAATCTTACCTGTCATGGTATAAGAAAGTTATATAATTCTCTTTAATGTTAAGGGAAAATGTAATTCTTTAAGAGACGACTTTTCTAGTATGTAGTACTGAAAATAATCTCATACATAGGCAACATTACTATTCAATGAAGACTCTTGCCTCAATGAAATACATACAAAAATTGCAATATTAAATTTCTTCTTGCATCTCTCAATGAAAACTGAGGACAAGCTATCAAAGCTTGTCTCAGTAAAGCAACCATGAAAGAAGCCAGAAAGTCTAGTACACACATATAATTTTTAAGTGATCTAATTTAATTGAATGTAGAACATGATTACTGGATAGAAACTATTTCTCAAATCTGCATCAGAAGGTGGGCCTAGCAATCTGTATTTTGAAAGAACTCCTTGATTTCATCTTTCACGAATTAAATTTTGCAAACTATTCAACTTGAGCAGAAATTTTTGCTTTCATCTTTAAGGGCTGTGAAGTCAATTAGGGGGATGGATATTTTGAAATGAAATAGATTAGATAAAATGGAGTTAAAAGAGTATTAACTACTATGTGTATTACAGATAGTAAGCATGAGCATACTTTTGTGAAATTTTTATTTTTTATATATACTCTATGTACAGTGTAATAGATCATAAGTGTACCTTACTTCAGACTTAAATCTAAAACCTCTGAAAACACTGATCAAGAAGCATACATTGACAATATCCTTCAATAATTCTCTGAAAATAACAGTTTTCTCTGGCGTGAGAATTAAAAGCAGACTATTGTATATAGTAGTCTTAGGCAAGGATCTGAAGAGGAAGTGTTTTATGCTTTTCAAAGAAGAAGAAATTAGGGTTTAAACCCCTCTCCTCAGTATGGATGTGTTTAAATAGGCATATTGACTAGAAGACGATTGTAAGAATGATAATAACATTTCATAATTATGGTAGAGATGGAAGGAGGATCAAATGATCTCAGAGCAGAGTAGTTCAATGTGTCTCAAATTTTAGTATATAGCATAAGAAGCAGATATTTATTACTAGTATCCATGGCAAATGTACATTCTGGAGATTATAGGTATATCATGTATTTTTGCTATAAACTTACTCTAGTGAAGGAAAAGATCCTTTATCTTCTGTGGTGTCCCTTCATATTTCTGGAAATATTTATCATTAGAGGAGCTGAAATGTCCCTGTGGATGAAATACTCTGGTAAACATGTACCAACACTCATTACCATCAGGAACCTTCTGATCATCCCCCCACCAAAAAGCCACATTTATTAGTAATAATTTTCCGCAGGTCTTTATGTGTTCTTAACTTACTATTTTATATAGAACAATAAATCATCATCTTAATTTTATTTGTGATGTTAAAAGATAATTCTTAGAGCATTTCATCGTATTTATTTATGAGTCATGAACTCATCCCAATCTATATTGCCAACTCTTTGTAAATTGATTCTTCCCTCCATATAATGAACCATGTCAGATTGCAATGGGTCTATAGTTTGGGTCTGGAATGTCCTCCAAGGCCCATGAGTTAAAGGTTTGGTTCAAGTTTGGTGTCTTGGGGAGGCAGTGGAAAATTTAAAAGGAGAGAACTAGGGGAAGTCTTCAGGTCTTTGGGGAATGTGTCCTTGAAAGAGACTGTGGGACTTTATCTCTTCTCCTTTTGATCTCTGGCCATGAAGTGAACAGTTTTTCTTTACAAACACACTCCCATAATGATGTGCTACCTCACCATAGGCCCCAAAACAACAGGGACAATTTATCATCTGCTGAGACCTCAAAACTATGAGTAAAAATAAACCTTTTTTGCTTTGTAAGTTTATTTATCTCTGGTATTTGTTATAGTGATGAAAAGGTGACTAACACAATGGCTACTATTTCAGACAGAGCACATGCTTCCCTGAGTTTCAGTATTTGTCATTTTATGCATACATATTTCACACACAAAAAAAATCTCCTTCAAAGACTCACAGAGTAGAACATGGCTTTAGTATCTCAGTATTTCAACAAACAAATATTAATCAGTTCAACTGTAAAACAACAAAGTCTATACTTCCTATTTGAATGTATCTCCATAGAAGGCAACTTAGTTAAGTATTAAACAATCATCATTGTTGGAACCTTGTTTAGGGCCAGTTTTCTTAGCAGAATTCATAGAATAGTTTTGGCACATTTGTGTACTACTGAAATATGAAGAATTTTGTGTATATTGTTATATAGAATTCTTTAGGGAAAAAGTTCATAGCTTCCAGCAACTTCTTGAAGCATCCACAGCAAACAAAAACAGCACAAAACAAACTTTCACTGCTTACAGCCAATTCTTTTTCTTTAGTCCCATAATTTAAACTCTGGATTTCCTCCTTCTGTTTTCAGAAAAGATCAACTACTGTTTTTTCTTTGCATTTGTGCAATTTATTCTGGAAGACTTTCATTAGTTAATACCCTGAAATTCTTTTCTACAAAAGAGAGACAAACAAAGCTTCACTGGAAAGAGTAATAACTGAGAGGAAAGTCTTTTTTAAAAAAAGTTAAAAGAGCCAAATCAAAGGCTCTTCAGAAAAATTTTGTGTCTACTCTGGAGCAGTAGAAAAAATATAAAACTTACTAATTGATAATGTCTAACCTCCAGAGCACTAAATGGAGTCAGAATGGCGGGTCAAGCCATCTAAGTCATTAGGAAAGCACCTTGTTAAGTCAACATTTTCTGCAAATAGTAGAGGTTAATATTAACATACTTCCTTAGAAAAACCTTTCTTTCCATAAATCACACAACAAAAAGGGCATTTTGGAAATGAATTCTAAATTCTGCAAACAAGGAAATATAAATCAGAATATATAATAAAAGACATGGGCTAAATTTCAGCAAATGGTGATATTCTGCATATTTGTTTCAAATACACTAAACCCAAGTTGAGCTGTTCTTTCTCTATTAGGTTAAGATAAGTATAGAAAATTACAAACTTATATGTAGAGTTTTGCTTTTAAAATATCAAATCTGCAAGAGTACCTTAGTTCAGAATTAATGTGAGACCAAAGAAACCTTTATGCAATAGAAGTTTAGAAATCACTAGCATTGAGTTCTGGAATAAATGTCATCAAGTTCCTTCCTCTGTCATCTCTGTTCCTCTTTGCAAATTTCCCTTACTCTTCTTCTCAATCTTTAGATGAATTTCCTCTGGTTCTTGTGTCTATATGACAAGACCACTAATAACATGCTCACATCTTAAATTGTTGTCATCTAAAGAAAGACTGCTTATTCTGAGTTGCAGATCTAATCTTCCCAGAAAAGAACCACAGCTGAGCAAAAGTCACACAAATGCCCAACATCAGAATAACACTGTTCAGGGGTCAGATCTGTTGTATCAAGTTAATAAGATCTTTGAAATGTCAGTCTTTCTGATTTACTTTCATACACTCAACATCTCTCAAATTAAAGGAATCCAGAAACATTCCTATTTTTTTAAAAAGGAAAGTAGAAAAATAAAAATGGCAAAGGAAAAAGTATATTTACATTTATTTGTTGTTTTGTTTGTTAATTGGTTTAGTTTGGTTGTTATTTGTTGGTTGGTTAGTTACTTGTTTGGTGTTTGTTTTACAATTCCTAGCAAAAGGAAATCCTTAAAGGAGGTGAATTAGGATACTATATAACAAAGATTAAAAAGTCAAAGGAGAAAGGGAAGGAGATGTCCACAAAACCCATACATAGAAGAAGATAGTTGAGGTTTTCTTGGGCAGAATGAGAAAAAGGAAAGGTGGGCTCAGAATCCCAGAAGACAGAATCCCCAGACCAATAGCATCATGGAGGAGTTCACATACCTTCATGCTATACAACCAAATTTGTTTTGCAATATTCTGGTTTTCCTTTTTTATTGATCTTTTCAGTTATATATAATATTAGGATTCACTTTGACACAATTATAAAAGGAATAAAATTTGTTCTAATTCAGTCCCCAGTACGTCCCCTTTCCCTTCCCTCCTCCCTCCTCCTGTTCCCTTCTGTCTACTCCACTAATCTTTCTGCTATTTTTTAAATTAGCATCTTGTAGGTATACATGATGATGAAATACACTATGGTATATTCATTTATGTACATAGAAAAATTAACCACTGAGCAACAACCTCAGCAATTTTTTTAATTTATTTTGAGACAGGGTCTCACTAAGTTGCTGAGGTGAATTTGAACTTAGAATTCTCCTGCCTCAGCCTCCTGTGCTGCTAGGTTTACAGGCATGAGTCACCACACTTGGCAAAGGAAACTGATGAGTAGAGACCCTGAACATAGACTGGGAAGGAGCTTAATGTCTATAAATCCTACTTCTCAATAGGAATCTAAGAAATCAAAGAGAGATGATGGTAACTGGGTTTCAGTGCATGGGATGTTGGAGAAGTTGTTTGGAGAGATGGGAAAGAAGGGACCTCTAATAATGGCAATAGGTTTAAAAATAGTCCAGAAAATTTCCAAGATCAACCTTTAGAGTTCCTTGTATGCTAGCAGACTTCTGGACTAAGAAATATGGATCTTAACTTTTTTTATAATAATAAGCAAAGCTGGAGGGTTTCCTAGATTCCCCCAGACTGGTTGAAGTTCTATAACTTAGAGGTAAGTTATATCTTTTACCTAATTGTGTGGTCAAATCTATCTTCCCCCACTAGACTGGGAGCTCCTCACTGACAAACCAAGCAGGTGCTAAATGAATATTTATTTGATAGGATTATTAAAAATCATGAAAGTCTACTTGTCTTCCCCCAACTACTATTAAAATTACCCACCTCTGGTATGAAATGACAAGTTTCTAGTTCCTATGCAAATATTCCCATCCCCTTTCAACTCAAACTAATTTATAATCTGACATTCTTAGTTTTCAATAATTTGTTGCTTGAGGAAACAGTTGCCTGATTGAGTTACCAGTTTTTTGGTGCTTTATTTAACATGCTTTTAACTAGCTCTGCATCCAGAGTCCTGGGCATAGGTGTCACTCCACACAAGACACATGGGAGTGGCATGGCCCCAGATGCCCTTTGGCAGAAATGTGAAGTAACTAGACTATACCTTTGCCTGCCTCCCACCTCATCTATCAGTGGCCCTGATTGTGAAAACATTTTGCACATTTTCTTGGAACCTGAGTCTTGGAATCATAGTTTAAATCCAACCATTCCCTAACATCCCTGCTGAGGGTGTTGTGAGTCTAGTATAAGGGTCAACATGGCCATCTCCATGACAGAGAGAGGGAGCAATAAACTCAAGAAAGCAGTGAGAAAACATGAAAACAAGCTAAAGCATGAGTTACCATGCCTGAGGGTTACACCCTTGCTAGAATAGGACCTGAGGGTCATAGGAAAGCAATCTAGTTGAAAGATAACAGATAAATAGAACTTGATAATAGGTTAATGACCTTACAGAGTACTTGATATGAGAAGGCAGAAGAGATATACTTTGTTTGGGTGTCTCTCATATGGTCCCCAATAAAGAAGTCTTCCTTGACCTCATTATCTAGAATAGCACATCTCCCCTTGCCAATCTCAGTTTTAGTCCTGTTTTTTTTGCTAAAAGGATTGATGAATTAGGGCCAGACTCTGGTTCCACACCATTTGATTTGAGTCTCAGCTTCCATCTCCCACTACTTTATAAATCACAAGTTCCTGGGCAAATCATTTAATCTTTTGGTGTTTCAAACTCCTCATCTTTAAAATGAGGGATAATAAAACTATTTCACGACATTGTTGGGAGGATCAAATAAGTTAGTATATGAAAAGTACCCAGAACAGTACCTAGTACCTGGCACACAGTAACTACTATGTAAATATGTGCCACTATTATTCCTCATTGTATTTATCATTGCCTGTTATTTTACACAATCTCTCTCTCCTTTCTTTCTCTCTCTCTCTTTCTCTGTCTGTCTCTCTCTCTCTGGGTGTGTGTGTGTGTGTGTGTGTGTGTGTGTGTCTCCATACTAATCAGAAAGTTCATAAAGGAGGAAATTTTATATAACAGTGCCTAACACATAGCATGTGCTGAGTGAATAAATGGATGGATGAGCAACATAATGATAACTCTGGTCTTGTGACAAGATATTCTAAGTAATACTCAGATTGGAATTTATAACAATTGACCTTAGTATCCAATCATAAATTGGTACAATTTGTCCATTGCAAAATTCTGGACCACAGTCCACTTTTAACATCTTCCATGAATAAGAAGATAGGGGAAGAGTGAACTAGTTACATAAACATTTGGCAATCCCCTTATTCAACAAATATTTATCAAATACTTACCATGGGCAAGGCATCTATGGGTTCTTCCACAGTTGTTCAAGAGGATGTGCAAACTGCTCTTAGTCACTACTGTGGAAAGAAGTAGAAAGAGGAATTAAAGTAATAACTTCTGAGTTAGGGTTTAAAGTCTTTACCTAATCATAGGAGTTTATTTACTCTAGGACTTGGAAGGGGTGTTTCAAGTATGTTGGTGACCACCTCACTTGTTCTTTCTCAGAAAACTCTACCTCCTGAAGGCACTTATGACACATACCCTCATTCCTAAATAATTTGGATTCCAGAATCAGAAGGAGAGAAACAATAGCAACCTATAATAAAAATTTCATTTAAAGAAATAAAGGGATTTGGGTACAGCTATAGTTTTGCCTTAATTGATTCTAGATGTATATTTTAAAGACAGAGGGGAAAACACACTCAACCCAGAGACCACTACACAAGTGGAGCAGAGAGAGAAGCAGAAATTGTCTCTACTGAGATTGTGATGATATATCTCCATTTGTCTGTGGACTTGAATAAAAAAGCAGGTCAACAGTGTGGAAAGGAAATTTTATTTCAGAATATATATTCTATGTATAAGCTGTGTCTTTTCAGGCCTTTCTGTAGTTTGAGATGTTTTCTTAAATCATGTTGATTTAAGAAAGAGTAGTTAACTTACCACATCGTTTATACTGACCACTGAATATATTGCTGATGTATTAAAAGAAATGCAATCTGAGACAATTTAGATTAGAAATAATGATAAACATCTGATGATTAACATAACACAAACCAAAATTTACTGAAGACTATAACATCTAGAATTTATTTCCTATAATTAGTCTAAAACACATCCCAGCAGTGATGGCAGCAAGATGGCATAATAACAAATCCCAGGTATTATCCCCCAAATAAACAGTGATTTGGTAACCATCTATGAATGAAAGTGTCTATGTGGCACTTTGGGGCTACAGGTAGGGACTTGCAGGAACCCAGTGAGCCCAAGACCAAATAAAAGCATACCATAGACTCAGCTATACATCCAAAAACAGTACCAACCCCCTGCAGAATTGACTCTATCCTGCTTGTCTGCAAACATGATACCATCAAATGAAACTAATAAACTATCAGTTACTAATGCAAAATAAATGGAGATTCATGAAATTCTTGAGAATTCAAAATAATCAGCTTAAAGATAGTCAGTGAGCTACAAGAGACTATGGATAGACAACCAAAGGAAATTAGGAAAATAATACTTGAGCAAAATGAAAAGTTTAGTTAAGAAATAGAAACCATCAAAAACAATCAGAAATCTTAAAGCTAAGAAACACAAAAACTTGTAAAACTCAAAAAAGACCTTCAACAACAGATTCAATTGAGCAGAAAAAAGAATCAGCAAACTCAAATGCAGGCCATTTTAAATTATCCAGTTAGAGGAAGGAAAAAGAAAAAACAAAGAATGAAAAATAGTAAAATAAGCCCATAGGACTTATGAGACATCATCAAGCAAACTAATATATGCATTATGAACATTCCAAAAGGAGAAAAGAAAGAGAAAAAGAAGAAAGTATGTTTCAAGAAATATGGTTGAAAACTTCCAAAATCTAGGGGGGGGGGGGATGGGCATACAGATTCATGAGTCTCACACATCACGAGATAAGTGAAACCTAGTAATGTCTGCACTGAGACATATTTTAATTATCTTGTCAAAGTCAAAGACACAGAGAATTTTGAAAGCAGCCAAAGAAAAGTGACTTGTCACATACAAGGGAGATTCCCTAGTATTATCAGTGAATTTCTCAATGCAAGCCTTCCAGACCAGAAGAAAGTAGGATAAAAAGGTACTAAAAGAGAAAAAATTACCAGTCAAGAATAATTTACTCAGCAAAGATGTCCTTCAAAAATAGAGAGATAAAGGCATTCCCAGATAAAACCTGAGGGAGTTCATCATGACTAGACTTGCCTTACAAGAAGTGCTAAAGGGAAATGATGTTTCCTTAAGTTAAAATGAAGACACTAGATAATGACATGAGAGTACATGAACTTATAAATCTCCTTCATAAAATTAAATATAAAGCAAACACAGAGTACTTTAATTCTATACTTGTGACATGTAAATCATGTTTAACATTAGTATATAAATCAAAATTTAAAAGCAGAAAGAAAAATCATAACCACAGAAAATTTTAAATAGAAACAATATAGAAAGAAATAAAACATAATTACACAAAAGGGGAGTAAAATATAAACTTTCTTAGGAGATTCACATTAAATTGTTATTGGCTTAAAATAGACTGCTGTAATTATACAATTATAATCACAAAAAAATATAGTCAAAACATAAAGATGGACTGGAGATACTTCTCAGCAGTTAGAGCACTTGCCTAATGTGTATGAGTCCCTGGGTTCAAATTCCCACAAAAAAGAATTAATGAGGGGTTGGGGGGATAGCTCAGTTTGTAGAGTGCTTGCTTTGCAAGCACAAGGCCCTGGGTTTGATCCCCAGCACCGAAAAAAAAAAAAAAAAGAATTAGTGAATTAAAGGTATGGAGAAAAAATATAAACCATATGACCACAAAAAATAATCATCAACACACAAAGAAAGATAATAAGAAAGAAAAGAAAACTAAGAGAAGTACAAAACAGCCAGGAAAAAAATTTAAAAATGGCAATATTAAGTCCTCACCTACCAATAATTACTTTAAATGTAAAGATCTAAACTCCACAATCAAAAGACACAGAGTCTAATGGACAAAAAAGCATGACCCAATTATATACTGTCTATAAGAGACTCATTTAGATTTAAGGATACATTAAGCTGAAAGTGAAGGAGTAGAGAAAAATACTCCAACCAAAAGACAACCAAAAGTGAATAGGTGTGACTATAGTTATTGGACAAATTAGACTTCAGGTTAAAAAACCAAAACTGTCACAAGAGATAAAATAGATCATTACATAGTAATAAAAGTGTCAATTCAATAAGAATATGCAATTATAACTATATATGCATTCAACATTAAAGAACCTAAATATAAAACAGCAAACATTGATAGACCTGAAGGGAGAAATAATAGTAATGGCATAATAGTAAGAGGCTTCAAAAATCCAACTTCTACAATAGATAATCATTTAAGCAGAAAAATCAATAAGTACATGGTAGAAATGAAAGGACTG
Organism: Sciurus carolinensis; assembly: GCF_902686445.1. Lineage (NCBI taxonomy): Eukaryota > Metazoa > Chordata > Mammalia > Rodentia > Sciuridae > Sciurus > Sciurus carolinensis. Next base: position 83,417,675 of record NC_062222.1, read on the forward strand.
AACAATACTGCAGACCTAATGGATATACACAGTATATTCCACTAGATAGGAGCAAAAAATTCATTCTTAAGTGCATGTGGAATATTATCTAGGATGTGTCACATGCTAGGTTGCCAAACAATTCTCAATTGATTTTAAAAACTGGAATCAGTCCAAATATATTTTCAATAAAATAGAATGAAACTGAAATCAACATAAAGTGGAAAAATTTGCAAATACATAGAAATAAAATAACACACTCTTAAACAACTCTTGGGTCCAACAGGAAATTTTTAAAAATTAGAATATCTCTCAAGACAAATGAAAACACTTATACAAATTAGAAAAGGCAGTATAAGGAAGAAAATAAATAGCAATCAAAGCCTACATTAAAAAAGAAAAAAAAAAGAACTCAACAATCTAAGAAGAGATAGACTTATGAAGAAATTCAAAAAAGAATAGGCTAAACCCCAAAATAGCAGAAGGGAGGAAATAATAAAGAGCAGAGCAGAAATAAATAAAATAAAGAATAGAAAAACAATTTTAAGATTCAATGAAAATAACAGTTGTTTTTTAAATAAGAGAACAAAATCAACAAATCACCAGGTAAACTAAGAAAAATAAAATTCAAATAAATGAAATGAAAGACAAGATTTTCTTTAATAACTAAGCCCATAACAATTAAAAATACCATAAAAGACTATTATGAACCATTATACAAGAACAAATTGGGCAACTAGAAGAAATGGAGAAATTCCTAGAAATATACAACCTACCAAGACTGACTCAAGAAGAAATAGCCTGAAAAGACAAAGAACAAACGAGATTAGAGTAGTAATCTAAAAATCTCCCAAAAAGAAAAGCCCAGAAACAAATGACTTCACAGTGAATTTCATCAACTATTTAAAGAACAATAAATAACGATTTTTCTTGAACTCTCCACCAAATAGGAAAGGGAGTACTTCCAAAACTGTCTTTTAGGGCAGTACCATATTCATACCAAAGACAGGAAAAGATACCACAAGAAATCAAAACTACAAGTCAATATTACTGATGAACATAGATGCAAAAATGTTCAGTAAAATATTAGCAATGCAAAGTAAACAGGCAAATGAAAAGAATCATACCCCATGATCACACAGGATTTATCCCTGGGATGCAAGAATGATTCAACATGCACTCCATGTTGCAAAAAGTGAAGGGTAAAATCAAATAACCTTATCAATAGAAGCAAAATATAAAATTCTGCATCCTTTCATGATAAAAACTCCTGACCAATTTAGAAGAAACTTATCTCAACAAAATAAAGGCCACTTATGAGAAGTCCATAGCTAGCATCATACTTAATAGGGTGAAGCTGAGAGCTTTTCCTCTAAAACAATGAACGAGACAAGGTGGCCCGACTCTTGCCTCTCCTATTCAAAATGCTACTGAAAGACTTAGCTAAAGCATATAGGAAAGAAAAAGAAGTAAAAGGACTCCAAATAGGAAAGAAAGAATTAAAAGTGTTTGCAGTTGACATGACCTTATATGTAGAAAACCCTAAAGACTACAAAAACAAAGCAAACGAAAACCTGTGAGAACTAATAAGTAAGTGAATTCAGTGAAGTCACAGGATACTAAATCAATAATCAGTTGTTTCTAAAAAAACTAATAATAATCTACCTGAAAAGGAAATTTAAAAAAGAATTATATTTACAATAGCATTGAAAAAAAATTAAATCTTTAGGAATAAATTTAACCAAGGAAGTGAAAAACATGCACACTGAAAATTATAAAACACTGATGAAAGAGATTTTAAAAGACACAAATAAATCAAAAGATAGCCATTGTGCATGGACTGGATGAATTAATATTGTTAAAATGTCCATACTCTCCAAGGTGAACTATAGATTTAAAACAATTTCTAGCAAATTCCAAAGACTTTCTTTTTTTTATTTTAGATAGGGTAAGGGTCTCATTACATTGCCCAAGCTGGCCTCAAGCTTTCTATCCTTCTGCCTTATTCTCCCATGTAGCTGTCTATACAGGCACATACCCCACTCCCAGAGTCTCCAAAGGCATATGTTAGAGAAACAGAAAAAAGAATCCTAAAGTTCAGTGGAACCACAAAAATCCTGAACTGTCAAAGCAATTTTGAATAAGAATAAATCACACTCCTCGATTTCAAAAAATATTACTATTCTAATCAAAACAATATGATACTGGCATAAAATGGAGCAGAGCAAAGAGCTTAAAAATAAACCCATGAGGGATAGGGATGTGGCTCAGTGGCAGGGTGCTTGCTTACTTAGCATATGTGAGGCCCTAAACTCAATCCCCACTAATAGAGAAGGAAGGAGGAAAGGAAAGGAAGACACCTTTGGACAAGAGTGCCATGAATATTCAATGGGGAAAGGACAGTCTCTTCAATGAATGGTGCTGGAACAATTAAACATCCACAGGTGGAAAAAGAAGGGGGGGGGGCAGGAGGAGAAGAAGAAGAAGAAAAAGGAGGAGAAAAGAAAAAAGCAATTGATTGGAGTTTTTTCTTATATTATGTATAAAAATTAACTCAGAGTGGAGTAAAGTCATAGACATAAAACCAAAGCAATAACATTCTTAGAAGAAAACATAGACATTGAATGGGACAATGACTTCTTGGATATGACATCAAGAAGACAGATTACAAAATCAAAACTAGGCAAGTAGGATTACATCAAACTAAAAAGCTTCTGGTTAGCAATGGAAACCATTATCAAAATTAAAAGGCAAGCTATGGAATGGGAGGCAATATTTGCAGAACATCTGTCTGATAAGGGGTTAATATTCAAAATATAGAAGCAACTGAAACACCTCAAAATCTGACTTGGTTAGTAAGAAAACAAAGTAAGAGAATAAGAAAACTACAGCAGAGGTGGTGGAACATTTAAGAGGTGAGACCTTGTGGGAAGTCTTCAAATAATTGGGACATACCCTTGAAGGGAAGAGTGGGGTTCCAGTCCCTTTCTCTCTCTCTCTCTCTCTCTCTCTCTCTCTCTCTCTCTCTCTCTCTCTCTCTCTCTCTCTCTCTTCATGTTGGCCATCAGGTGAGCAGTTTTGCTCTATCACACTCTCTAACCATCACAGGCTTCCTCAACACAAGACTGAAACAAGAAGGCCAACAAATCATGGACTGAAATCAATGAAACTGTGAACAGAAATAAACCTTCCTCTTTATAAGTTGACCGTCTCAGATACTTGTTGTAGATATGGAAAGGTGACTCAAGTAATAGTCGAAGGATCCCTGAATAGTTATTTCTCCAAAGAAGATATACAAATGGTCAACAGGCATATGAGAAGATGCTCCCCATCACTGAAAATCAGAAAACACAGGTCAAAATCACAACGAGCTATCACCTCACACCTGTTAGGATGACTATTATCAAAGAACAAAAGTCAGCAAGTGTCGATGAGGATGTGGAGAAAAAGGAACCCTTTTACACTGTGGGAGGGAATAAAACGGATGCAACTGTTACAGAAAACCATGTGGAGATTTTCCAAAAAAATTAAACTGAATTACCATTTGATCCAAAAATTTCACTTCTGAATACATATCCAAAGGAATTAAAATCTGAAACCTAAAAAGATATGTGCTTTCCCATGATTATTGCGGCTTTGTCACAATAGCCAAGATATGCAAATAACCTAAATGTCCACTGACAAATGGACAAAGAAAATGTGGTATATACTTACCACATTATGGGCTGTAATTCAGCCTTTAAATAATTCAGCATCTTAAAAGAAGAAAATTCTACAGTTTTTCTCCACTTTTTTGTTTGTTTGCTTGCTTACTTGGTTGTTTACAGAGAAAAATATCTTCTCACAAATAAAGTTTGTCTGTGATTTGTTATGTAAACTAATCTTCTCTGCCTCTTGGAACCAAACAAGCTCTAGGGTGATTCTGTCAATGTAAGTCATGCAATTCCCACCCCTGTAGTCACAAACTCAGGTGTGGCCCTGTCCTTCAGGAACTGCCACCACCACCAGACCATCCCATTGTCTTTTTTTATTTATTTTTTCCCCATTTGTTTCCTAACTCCATTTCTTTTCAAGATGGTGCCCACTCAATCCGGGGGCCTACTGCAACCTTTACACATAAGTCAACATGACACCTGCCTCCTGCTTCCACCATAAATTTTAAGAGATTTTAGTACTTACTACATTTCATTGATTTATGAGAGACAAAGGGACAAATAAATGGTGATTTATGTGACTGTGTTCATATGTAGAAAATTCTTGCTTATATGGGGAAAATCCTTCTATTTAGTTGTAGGGAATTGCTATGACAATAGGCCAACATTAAGCATCATATAAATGATACAAAGAATAAAAGTAATTTCAAAAATGATACCAGGTAGAGCTTTATGCTTTCAGTCGCATTTGAGAGTACTCTTGGTTGAAAGTTAGTATAGAAGGAAAGGACTCGGAGGCAAGAAGGGTGACTCCAAACACAGATTGTGAGGTGAGGAGTCTGGCATGGCTGGGGTGTGTGAAGATGAGTAGAGGTATTTGCTGTTAGAAGAGTTTACAGTTCCCTTGGGTTATTTGAATTTTGAAAAGGATTACCAATCTTGGATAATTAGTATCAACCCTGGACTAAGGAGAGATCTTAAACCAGCAGAACCCTCACATCATACCACCTAGATCAGTTTTCACTTGGACCAAATATAATATGCTTGTTCATCCTTGACTTATTTAAAAGTGAGCCTTACTGAAGCAGGGAAAACACCATTAAATGGTAGAGAAATCCAGTCATGAAAGTAACTCTGAATCAAACATTTACGTCTTTTTTACATCTGTTTCTCCCCAGACTGAAAGCTCTATGAAGGCAGGAACAATGGCTATTTTATTCACTAATTTTTATAAAGCACATACTACAATGCCTGGCAATAGTGAGTTCTCAATAAATGCTAAATACATTTTGAATAAATTCTCTGTATGTAACTGCTTTAGATTTATGATTCTTCATCTTGTTTTATTTTTTGTAATCTGTCCTGTGATATATTAAAATATAAACTAATTTGGAAGATTTTTAAACACTGAATTTAAATATCATAAATTTCTGCTATATCTTGAAATAACTGGGGTAATCCAAAATCCCAGAGTCAAGGGCTAAGAAACCACAGCTCCCTGCAGTTATGCCAAAGAGGTTTCAATATCTCTTAAAACATTTCAACTTTCAACATGAAGGTTTTACTAACCTTATGAGAGCTGTGCATGTGAACAGATGTACTCTGGAAAAACAAAATTCGATCAATATTGGCTCAAGAACAAAGGGACTAGGACCTGAGTGATTTCCACATTTGGCTACTGCATATCAATCACCAGGGACAGCAACAACTGCTCTGCTGTGGCAGAGAAGAGCCATACTGATTTCCGTTAGGCACGCTTCCCCTAAAATAGATTAATTCTGAGTCATCAGAATCTGATTTGAGTTCAAGCTTAGCAAGCTAATTTTCAACCTATGGGAATAAAGTCAGGGTAATTTTCCGATCACTCAATGAAGAAGAAACCAGGAAAGATAAAAAGAAAAACACTATACCAAGAGACTACAATGTCAAATATTTCCTGCCTTTTTGGCCCACTCAACATCATCAAAATAGCTATTACTTTCACAAGGCGTCATTCCCCTAATAAGTAGGAGTGGGGGTGTTGTTAGAGCAGTTTACTATTTAGAAAAACATCACTGGCAGAAGGGTAATTAAGACTTTGCTTTTCATTACAGTCTGGCTCTGGTTGCTATAGTTGCCTGTGATGTGAAGCAATGGTCTTGGGCTGTATTTTACTACCAAAGAAATATAAGCTACTTTGAAGGAGACAGTGATTAGAAAGGAAACTTCCAGTAGCAATTCCTTTCTTAAAGGAGATACTTGGTGGCTCTTTTGTTTCTCACATTGCAATATCTCCAACTTAGCCCAAACACAAGTGTATTTATTACATGCATGTATACCTTCTGGAGGCATTTTTGCCAGTAAATGAGCACAAACTAATGATTAGATCCTGGTACTTACTGTTGAGATTGCCCAGTTCACTGGGGAGACACCATTATAGGTTCTATAAAAAGGAATTTAGTTAAGGTGCCATGGAAACCCTGTGTCTGGGAGAGTTAGAGGAACCTTCCAGGGCAGTCAGTCACCATCCAACTGAGTCTTGAAGCCAAAATAGTTGACAAGATAATGAACTTCCAGCCAAACCTAGCAAAACAGTTCTGACTTGAAACTTCACAACAGAGATGTTTTCCAATAAAGTTAAACTTGAGATTTATAGAGGAGAAGTTACAAAGGTAATAATAAATAATAGGAGTTCCCAGTTTCCCCTAAAGTTAAGATTTTACATGACCAGATACATTTGTCAAAACCAAGAAATTAATATTTAGTATTAAATAGAAAACAGATATTATCTGTATTTCACCACCTTTTCTACCAGTGTTCTTTTTATTTTCCAGGATCTAATTCAGGATACTGCAGTTAGTCCTTGTGTTTCCTGAGTCACCTCCAATCTGTGGCAGTTTCTAAGTTTTTTCTTGTTTTTCATGACCCTGACAGTCTTTTGAGGAGTCCTAGTCATGTAGTGAACTGCTATAATAAAAAACCTTAGATTAGGTGATTTATAATAAACAACCAAAATTTATTTCTCACAGTTCTTGAGGCTGAGAAGTCCAAGAACAAGACACCAGCAAATTAAGTATCAGGTGAGGGCTTGCCCTCTGCTTCAGAGATAGCACCTTCTTACTGAATCCTCATGTGATAGAAGGGGCCAACCAATCCTCTCAGGCCTCTTTCATCAGGGCTCTAATCCCATTCATGAGGGCTCAGGCTTAATGACCTAATAACCTCTCAAAATCATATCTCTAATCTACCACATTACAGATCAGATTTCAAATAGCATGAATTTGTGGGGAACACAAGCATTGACCAATACACCCATTGTCCTATAGAAAGGACACCTATAAAAACTTTGATTGAACAATTTTATAGGTGTCCTATATATAGGACAATAGGATATAATTGGTTAGTACCATAGTAGATAATTTGAAAAACAAACTTTAATTTGGGTTTGTTTGACTTTTTCTTGTTATTAAATTGAGATTGTGGGTTTGGGGGAAAATATCACAAAAGTATCCTATTGCATCAAATTAAGGGTACTGATATCAGCATGCCATATTACCACTGATGTTAACCTTGATGGTTTAGTTAAGGAAGTGTCTGACAGGTACAGACAATTTTTTTCTTTTGGTCTTTTATCTTTTAGAAAGGAGTCAAAAAACCTAGCCCACACATAAGGGGAGAGGAATCAAGCTTCACCTCTGATGGAGGACAAATCTACACATATTATTTGGAATTCTTTTGTAAGGAAGATGTACCCTGTCTCATCTTTTTATTTATTCAACCACTTATTTATATAATTTTGCTCTCATTGCTCCAGTGGCCTGTGGGAGTACTTTTAGGTTAGTTCCTACGTCTTTTCAATGTGTCCCATATTTTCATTATGTTAGTATGTCCTTGTTTCTTGGCACTACAGTATGCTCCAGAATCATCTTACATCATTCATGAACCAGGGCTCAAATCAGTTATTTCCTCCAGGAAATCTGGTTCCTTTTACTGGAGAATAATAGTATTTAGAAACTGAAGTACGGGCACCTAGTGTAGATATTTTTATATTGTGTTTCAATGCTAAGATAAAGCACAGGGATGAAAAAAAGGGAAGAGATGGCTGCAGAAAATTAACAGAAGCTGGAAAGCAACTGGCCAAGTGGAAAGTGACTCAACAGACTGGGAAACATAAAAGGGAAACCAGCAATTGTGAAAATATAGAAGCAAGCCAACTGTTACTGAAAGAAACCTAAAAAGTCTTGGAATTGAAGACACAAGCTAGCTCTGAAGGTTGGAGTGCAGGTGGGCTGAAGGGAGGAGAATGGATGGAAGTTATGTAATGAGCAGTTAGATCTCTAGTTCTTCTCCCACACAAGCATGCACACCCAGGAAATCATTCTTCCCCACACAAGCACAAGACTGGGGGTTTATGTTGCAGAGAAGTTCAAACAGAGGACTGTGGGATTGGGAACAGTAGGCTCAATTGAGGGGTGAGGTTATTCCACTGAAAAAAGGAAAATTAAGTGAAACACTATATGAAATAGTTGAACATTTTAGCTCACTTCTATTGTATCTGAGGACACTGCTAAGCAAACCAAGCACTCCTCTGTGCACAAATTATCCCCTACCAAGAGAAAAGTTCTACAGGTGATAATAGTGGAAGTCCCAACATAAGTGACCAAATCGGTCCACCTTCCAATGAAGCCCAAAGTCAATAACACCAGTGTGTGCTCACAAATTTGCAGCAACAACTTCCTTTACTATTGTCTCTGAATGGTATCACACAAAAAGAACATGTTTAATTAAACACACGTGAACTTGTGTGGGGGTATAAAATAAGTGTAAAGTAAGTATCTATAGCTACCACTAAGGTAAAACAATTACCAGCACCATAAAAAGAAACCACTAATTTATATTCCCTTCCCTTTCTCCTGGGGATAATCACAGTCCTGAGTTTTAGGCTTCTCTTTTCACTGTACATACTATGCATCCCTAAAATTATAGTTTATTTTTCCTGTTTCTTAATTTATATAAACAGGTTTATAGTGAATATATTATTTGCCACTAGCCTCTTTCTCTGAGAGATCATTCATGTTGAAGCATGTACTTGTACTGGGTGCATTTCCATTTCTGTATATAGTTCTTTATTTTATTATTGTTAGGCATTTGTTTTGTTTCCAGTTTGGGATTACTATAGATAACACTGATACAAACATTCTTGTGCATGTGTTCTGGTACACATGAGCATAAATTTATCTTGGATGTATAACTAGAATGCTCTCTGATCTATAGACTGGCAAGAACCACAATTTAAGACTCTCAATTTGTTTCAGAAATCAAAAAATATATATATTTTTGAAATATATATATATGAAAACTCAAAGGACTAAGAAGTTTTGGAAAAGAATAATAAAGTTAGAGGATTTACACAACCTGATATTAAGATTTATTGCAAAGTTACAGTATGTCAAGATAGACGAATAGGTTCATGAAAAATAGAGTCCAGAAAAAGATGCATGCATTTATTGTCAGTTTATTTTCATTCAAGATGCAGGGCAATTCTGTGCAGGAAGGGTAGTCTTTTTTCATATCTGGTGCTGGAACCATTGGTTATTTACAAAATAAGTGAGTCTTACTTCAACCTATACATAATTTATCTTGAAATAGAGAACAGAACATAAGAGCTAAAATTACAAAACTTCCAAAATCTTTGTGACTGAATGTTTGGTAAATCTTTCACTTTTTAAATAGAAATTTTATTATATGTATTTAAACTATATAGCTTGATGTTGTAGGAAACATATACGTTGTGGAGGTTACTACAAAGAAATTTAACATATTAATCATCTCACAGTTATCCTTTTTTTGTTTGGGGGAACAGAACAGCTAAAATCTGTTCAATTAGCATGAATACCACATACAGTACAACTTGATTACCTATGGTCCTCATGCTGTACATTAGTTTTCTAGACATATTCACCCTACACATCTATTTTTTATCCTTTTATGTACATCTCCCCATCACTCTCATCCTTTCTGTAATTGCTATTTGTTCTCTTTCTTGTTATATTTGAATTTTCTCTTTGATTCTTCATATAAGTGAGATTCTGCTATATTTTTCTTTCTGGGTGTTACTTATTTCACTGAGTACAAAGTCTTCCAGGCTTCTCCATGTTGTAGCAATGGCAAGGTCTCATTCTTTTTTAGAGTTAAATAATATTCTATTGAGTATCTGTACCACACAATAGATTTTTTATCCATTCACCCATCAGCAGACACAGATTATTTTTATATCTTGGCCATTATGAGTAATGCTTCCTTGAACATGGGAGTGCCGATAGATATCTTTACAAAGTGGTGATTTCACTTACTTTGGGTATATTCACTTCATATAATAGTTCTCTTTTTAATTTTTTTAGAAACCTCCATATCATTTTTCATAATGGCTAATCAACATTCCCATCCACAATGTATAAAAGTTCCCTTTTCCCCACATCCTCACCAACATTTATCTTGACTTTTTGAAAACAGCCATGCTAACAGATGTAAAGTTGGTATCTCATAGTGCTTTTAATTTGTACTTCCTTGATGATCAATAATGTTGACTACCTTTTAATGTACCTGTTGACTATTTTTGTGTCTTCTCTGGAGAAATGTCTAGTTAGTCTTTTCCCCATTTTTAAAATAAACCTATTTGTTTTTCCACTATTGAGATGCGTAAGTTATTTATAAAGTTTGGGTATTAGCCACTTTTCAATAATTTACAATTTGATTATCAATTTGTAGGCTGCTATTTTATCAATAGTCTCCTTTTTTACAGAAGCTGTTTAGTTTGATATAGTCCCATTTATTTATCTTTGTGGTCTGAGCTTTTGGCACAATATATAAAAAATTATTACCAAGGCCAGTGTCCAGAATCTTTTCTCCTGTATTCTTTTTCTTCTAGGAAGTCTAGAGTTGCTGGCCTTTGGTTGAGGTTTTTAATGCATTATGAGTTGATTCATGTGTATGTATCGGATAAGGGTCCAGTTTAATTCCTTGCATGTGAAAATTCAGTTTTATCAGCACCATTTATTGAAGATTACCATTTACCAATTGTGTCCTCTTGGTCCCCTTGTCAAAACTTAGTCAACTGTATGTGTTTCAATTTATTTCTGGATTCTCTGTTTTGCTCCACTGGTCTACATGTCTGTTTTTAATGCCAGTACCATACTGTTTGATTACTATACTCTGGTAATATGCTTTAAAATCAGTATATTTACTGGTAATGTGATTTGTCTCCTCCAAGACTCCTATTGAAGTCTGACTGTCATTGTGATACTTTTGGAGGAGGTAGAAACTTTAAAAGTTGATTAACTTATTAAGAGGGATTAACACAATTCTCATGGGACTGTTTTAGTTACCACAAGAATGAATTATGACAAAGCAAGGAAACCCCTCATATTCTGTATCTTCTGCACACACGTGCTTGCCCTTTCTCATGCTACTATTTCATGAAGCCTTCACCAGATGTCCCCACTCAATCTTAAACTCCCCAGCCTCCAGGACTGTAAGCCTAAATAAATTTCTTTCCTTTATAAAATTACACAAATCTCAGGTATTCAGCAGGAGAAAGCAAACTGAGACAATCAGCAAGTGTGACAGCTTTAATTCTGTTTTCCTTTTTCAGGATTACTTTGGCTATTCATGATCTTTTTATGATTACATACAAATTTTAGGACTGTTTTTTCTATTTCTATGAAGAAAGTTATTGGGATTTCGGAGAGGATTGTGTTGCATTTGTATATTGCTTTGTGTAGCATGGGCATTTTAACAATGTTAATTCTTTTGATCCATCAGCATGGAATATTATTCCATATATTTGTGGATTCTTCAATAGATTTCATTAATGTTTCATAATTTTTGGTGGTGATGTTCAAGGTGATGTTGACTTCAAAAAATATGTTTGGAAGTATCCTTCCAGTTGTGTTTTCTGAAAAAGTTTAAGAAGTGTTTCCATTAATTCTTCTTTGAATATTTGGTATAATTCTTCTGCAACGTCATCTGTTTCTAGATTTTCATTTGTTGGCAGTGTTTGATCACTTCTTCAACTCTTCATTCAGGTTTTCTATTTCTTCCTAACTCTATTTTAGCATGTTTTATTTTTCTACAAATTTATCCTCTTCCTTTAGGTTATCCAATTTATTGGCACATAACTTTTCATAATAGTATCTTCTAACCTTTATAATATCTTATAAATCCATCTCTTATAAATCAAATTCACTTTCCTTTTATTTTACTTTTTTTTAGGCTAGTTAAAATCTCTCAATTTTGTTTATTTTTATTAAAAAAAAAACTTAGTTTTTTTTCTTTACTTTTTTTTTATGTTTTTGGGAATTAACCCTAGGGTTTGATACATCCTAGGCAAGTTCTCTGCCACTGTGCTCTATCCCCAAACCAACTCTTAGTTTTATTGATTCTTTCTATAGTTTTCTATTATCTATTTTATTTGTTTTTATTTTTTATGTTTTTTTTTTTGTAGTTTGAATAAATCCTATTTATTGATTCTTGCTTTGATTTCTTGTGCTTTGGGAGTCTTTTTTTTATTGTAAACAAATGGGATACATGTTGTTTCTCTATTTGTACATGGAGTCAAGGCATACCATTTGTGTAATCATAAATTTACATAGGGAAATGTTGTTTGATACATTGTTATTTTTTCCCTTCCCCCCCACCCCTCCCACACCTCTTTTCCCTCTATAAAGTCCTTCCTTCCTCCATTCTTACCACCCTCCTTATCCCTAACCCTAAACCTAACCTTAACCCTAACGCTAACCCCTCCCATCACCCATTATATGTCCTCATCCACTTCTCAGCGAGATCATTCGTCCTTTAGTTTTTTGAGACTAGCTTATCTCAATTAGCATGATATTCTCCAATTTCATCCATTTGCCTGCAAATGCCATAGTTTTATCATTCTTCATGGAGGAGTAATATTCCATTGTATATATATATATATATATGCCACAGTTTCTTTATCCATTCATCAACTGAAGGGCATCTAGGTTGGTTCCACAATCTGGCTATGGTGAATTGAGCAGCAATGAACATTGATGTGGCTGTATCTCTGTAGTATGCTGATTTTAAGTCCTTAGGGTATAGGCCAAGGAGTGGGATAGCTGGGTCAAATGCTAGTTTCATTCCAAGCTTTCTGAGGAATCTCCACACTGCTTTCCAGAGTGGTTGCACTAATTTGCAACCCCACCAGCAATGTATGAGTGTACCTTTTCCCCACATCCTTGCCAACACCTGTTGTTGCTTGTATTCTTGATAATCACCATTCTAATTGGAGTGAGATGGAATCTTAGGGTAGTTTTGATTTGCATTTCTCTTATTACTAGAAATGTTGAACATTTTTTCATATATCTGTTGATGCTTGTACATCTTCTTCGGTGAAGTGTCTGTTCATTTCCTTAACCCATTTGTTGATTGGATTATTTGCATTCTTGGTGTAGAGTTTTTTGAGTTCTTTATAGATTCTGGAAATTAGCGCTCTATCTGAAGTATGAGTGGCAAAGATTTTCTCCCACTCTGTAGGCTCTCTCTTCACATTGCTGATAGTTTCCTTTGCTGAGAGAAAGCTTTTTAGTTTGAATCTATCCCAGTTGTTGATTCTTGCTTTTATTTCTTGTGCTATGGTAGTCCTGTTAAGGAAGTCTGATCCTAACAACAAGTTGAAGATTTGGACCTACTTTTTCTTCTATAAGATGCAGGGTCTCTGGTCTGATTCCGAGGTCTTTGATCCATTTTGAGTTGAGTTTTGTGTAGGGTGAGAGATAGGGGTTTAGTTTCATTCTATTGCATAGAGTTTTCCAGTTTTCCCAGCACCATTTGTTGAAGAGGCTATCTTTTCTCCATTGCATATTGTTGGAACCTTTGTCTAGTATGAGAAAATTGTATTTATTTGGGTTTGTGTCCATGTCCTCTATTCTGTACCATTGATCTACCTGTCTATTTTGGTACCAATACCATGCCGTTTTTGTTACTATTGCTTTGTAGTAGAGTTGAAGATCTGGTATTGCAATACCCCCTGCTTCGCTCTTGCTACTGAGGATTGCTTTAGCTATTCTAGGTTTTTTATTCTTCCAGATGAATTTCATAATTGCTTGCTCTATTTCTGCGAGGTACATCATTGGGATTTTAATTGGAATTGCATTGAATCTGTATAGAACTTTAGGTAGTATAGCCATTTTGACGATATTAATTCTGCCTATCCAGGAACATGGGAGATCTTTCCATCTTCTAAGGTTTTCTTGAATTTCTTTCTTTAGTGTTCTGTAGTTCTCATTGTAGAGGTCTTTCACCTCTTTTGTGAGATTGATTCCCAAGTATTTTATTTTTTTCGATGCTATTATCAATGGGGTAGTTTTCCTAATTTCTCTTTCTGAAGATTCATCACTTATGTATAAAAATGCATTGGATTTATGAGCATTGATCTTGTAACCTGCTACTTTACTGAATTCACTTATGAGTTCATAAGTTTTCTGGTGGAATTTCCAGGTTCCTCTAAATATATAATCATGTCATCAGCGAACAGGGATAGTTTGATTCTTCATTTCCAATTCATATCCCTTTAATTTCTTTGGTTTGTCTAATTGCTCTGGCTAGAGTCTCAAGGACGATGTTGAATAGAAGTGGATAAAGAGGGCATCCCTGCCTTGTTCCAGTTTTTAGGGGGAATGCTTTCAGTTTTTCACCATTTAGAATGATATTGGCCATGGGCTTAGTGTAGATGGTCTTTAAATGTTAAGGAATGTTCCCACTACCCCATTTTTTTCTAGTGTTTTGAGCATGAATGGATGCTGTATTTTATCGAATGCTTTTTCTGCATCTATCAAAATAATCATGTGATGCTTAGCTTTAAGTCTGTTGATATGGTGAATGACATTTATTGAATTCTGGATGTTGAACCAACCTTGCATCCCTGGGATAAACCCACTTGATCGTGGTGCACTATCTTTTTAATATATTTTTGTATGTTCATTAAGGATATTGGTCTGAAATTTTCTTTCCTCGATGTGTCTCTGTGTGGTTTAGGTATCAGGGTGATATTGGCTTCACAGAATGAGTTTGGGAGGGTTCCCTCCTCTTGTATTTCATGGAATACTTTGAGGAGTATTGGAATGAGCTCTTCTTTAAAGGTTTTGTAGAACTTGGCTAAAACCCATCTGGTCCCGGACTTTTCTTTGTTGGTAGGCTTTTGATGACTTCTTCTATTTCATTGCTTGAAATTGATTTATTTAACTTGTGTATGTCCTCCTCGTTCAGTTTAGGTAATTCATATGTCTCTAGAAACTTGTGGATGTCTTCGAGGTTTTCTGTTTTGTTGGAGTATAGATTTTCAAAATAGCTTCTAATTATGTTTTGTATTTCACTCGTGTCTGTTGTGATATTTCCTTGTTCATTCCGAATTTTAGTAATTTGAGTTTTCTCCCTCTATCTCTTTGTTAGTGTGGCTAAGGGTTTATCAATTTTGTCTATTTTTTCAAAGAACCAACTATTTATTTTGTTAATTTTTCCGATTGTTTCTTTTGTTTCAATTTCGTTGATTTTGGCTCTGATTTTAACTATTTCCTGTCTTCTACTACTTTTGGTGTTGGTCTGCTCTTCTTTTTCTAGGGCTTTGAGCTATAGTGTTAAGTCATTTATTTGTTGATTTCTACTTCTTTTTTTGAATGCGCCCTTTGAAATAAATCTTCCTCTAAGTACTGCTTTCATAGTGTCCCAGAGATTTTGATATGATGTGTCTTTGTTCTCGTTTATTTCTAAGAATTTTTTTATTTCCCTCCTGATGTCTTCTGTTATCCATTCATCATATAATAGTGTATTATTTAATCTCCAGGTATTAGAGAAGTTTCTGTTTTTTATTCTGTCATTTATTTCTAATTTCAATCCATTATGATCTGATAGAGTACAAGGTAGTATCTCTATCTTCTTGTATTTGCTAACAGTAGCTTTGTGGCATAAAATATGGTCTATTTTAGAGAAGGATCCATGTGCTGCTGAGAAGAAAGTGTATTCGTTCTTTGTTGGATGGTATATTCTATATATGTCCATTAAGTCTAAATTGTTGATTATGTTATTGAGATCTATGGTTTCTTTGTTCAATTTTTGTTTGGAAGATCTGTCCAGTGGTGAGAGAGGTGTGTTAAAATCGCCTAGTATTATTGTGTTGTGGTCTATTTGATTTCTGGAATTGAGAAGGATTTGTTTGATGTACATGGATGAGCCAAAGTTTGGGGCATAGATATTTATGATTGTTATGTCTTGCTGATTTATGCTACCCTTAAGCAGCATGTAAGGTCCTTCTTTATCCCTCTGACTAGTTTTGGCTTGAAGTCCACATTATCTGAGATGAGGATGGATACTCCAGCTTTTTTGCTGTGTCCGTGTGCATGGTATGTTTTTCCCCATCCTTTCACCTTTAGTCTATGGGTATCTCTTTCTACAAGATGAGTCTCCTGCAGGCAGCATATTGTTGGATTTTTCTTTTTAATCCAATCTGCCAGTCTATGTCTTTTGATTGATGAGTTCAGGCCATTAACATTCAGGGTTATTATTGTGATATGATTTGTATTCCCAGTCATTTGACTCATTTTTGTTTTTGACATGATTTGGTTTCTCCTTTATTTGTCTATTCCTTTAGGCTAGCGCCTCCTGTTGCTGATTTGCATCGTTGTTTTTCATCTCTTCCTCATGGAATATTTTGCTGAGAATGTTCTGTAATGCCAGCCTTCTTTTTGCAAATTCCTTTAGCTTTTGTTTATCATGGAAGGATCTTATTTCATCGTCAAATCTGAAAGTAAGTTTTGCTGGGTATAAGATTCTTGGTTGGCATCCGTTTTCTTTTAGGACTTGGTAAATGTTGTTCCAGGCCCTTCTAGCTTTTAGGGTCTGGATTGAAAAATCTGCTGATATTCTTATTGGTTTCCCCCGAATGTAATTTGATTCTTTTCTCTCGTGGCCTTAAAATTCAGTCTTTATTTTGTATGTTAGGTATTTTCATAATAATGTGCCTTGGTGTGCGTCTGTTGTAATTTTGTATATTTGGAGTCCTATAGGCCTCTTGTACTTCGTTTTCCATTTCATTCTTCACATTTGGGAAATTTTCTGATATGATTTCATTGAATAGATTGTTCATTCCTTTGGTTTGTTTCTCTAAGCCTTCCTCAATCCCAATAATTCTTAAATTTGGCCTTTTCATGATATCCCATAATTCTTGTATGTTCTGTTGATGATTTCTTACCATCTTCTCTGTTTGGTCAACTTTGTTTTCAAGATTAAATATTTTTTCCTCAATGTCTGAGGTTCTGTCTTCCAGGTATTCTATCCTATTGGTTATGCTTTCTATGAAGTTTTTAACTTGGTTTATTGTTTCCTTCATTTCAAGGATTTCTTTTTTTTTTTTTTTTCAATATCTCTAACTCTTTATTGAAATGATCTCTTGCTTCCCGTATTTGCTCTTTTAACTGTTGATTGGTGCGATCATTTAATGCCTGCATTTGCTTTTTCATCTTCTCCTTCAATGCCTGCATTTGCTCTTTCATCTCCTCATTTGCTTCCCTGATTGCTTTAATTATGTACATTCTGAACTCCCTTTCTGACATTTCTTCTGCTCTGCTGTCATTGGGTTTTATTGATATAGTATCTAGGTTTGTTTGGGACATTTTCTTCCCTTGTTTTCTCATATAGGTCAGCTGTCAGTGGGACTCTGAGATATTGCAGTTTTCTGCTATTGGCTTATAGTGTCCCTGTAGATTTCCAGTGTATCACCTCCCAGCCTTCAGTAGCGTGAAGTCTTGGAGGAACTTGATAATGCAGTACTTCCAAAGAAATCTGCCCCTAGCCCGCTACTGGTTCCAGGACTTGGAGCTGGCTCTGTGTGGAAAGACTCTCACTGGGCAGTCTGCTTCGAAGCTGGCCATGAAAGGAGCCTGCTGCTGGAGTGAGCAGGGCTGCTTGGGGAAGTCCCTGGTTGCCCTGTCCTGGTCCCTGAAGGTGCCTGCAGGCCGTAGCTCGCCGCTGGCGGGACTTGGAGCTGGTTCTGTGCAGAAAGGCTCTCACTGGGTGGGCTGCTCCGAGAAGCTGGCCGTGTGAGAGGAGCCCACCGTTGGAGTGAGCAGGGCTACCTGCGGAAGACCCTAGCTGCCCTGCCCTTCTCTGATAAGCCGCCCCTATCCGGGCCTGCCGCCCAGGCCGAGCTTCACCTGGTGGGGGAGACTCACTCCGTGGCTCTATTTTAGTCCGAGTCTCTCAATGCCTCCCCTTCTTGAATCCTGGGTTCTGGAGCCACTGGAGATGCAGTCACACTCTAGTCCGCCATCTTGGATCGCCCCATGGAAAGAGCCTCTATTTTTTATGTTTCTGATTTTGTGTTTTGTTCCTTCACCTAGTTATAAATATGGTTTGCTCTTTTTCTAGTACTTTGGGACATAATGTTAGACTGTTTGGTATCGTCCTTCTTTAGTTATTTTTTTTCTCATTTTTAATTTTTTTTATTTTTACAGACTGCATTTTGATTCATTGTACACAGAGTACAACTTTTCACTTCTATGGTTTTACAAAATGTAGATTCATACCATTCATATACCCATACACTTACATAGGGTAATGATGTCTGTCTCATTCCTCCATCTTTCATACCCCCACCCCCTCCTCCCTCTCACTTCCCTCTATGTAATCTAAAGTTCCTCCTTTTTTTTAATTTTTACAGACTGTATTTTGATTCATTTTTCACAAATGGGGTACAGTATTTCATATCTATGGTTGTACATGATATAGATTCACACCATTCATGTAATCATACATGTACATACATGATGTCTGTCTCATTCCATCATCTTTTATACCCCTGCCCCTTCCCCCTCTCATTTCCTCAAGATATTTTTAAATTTCCATTTTGATTTCTTCTTTGACCCATAATTGTTCAAAAGCATGTGGTTTAATTTCCATGTATTTGTGAATTTTCAAAAGCTTCTTCCCATTGATTTCTAGTTTCATACCATTGTGGTCTGAAATGATACTAGACATGTTTTTTGTCTTCTTAAATATATTGAGATTTGTTTTGGGCTCCAATATATATTCTATCTTGGAGAATGTTCCATTATGCTGGAGAAAAATGTGTGTTATGCTGTTGTTAGACCTATTTGGTCAAAAGTATAATGCAAGTCTCATATTCCCTTATTAATTATCTGTCTGAGCTATACATCATCAAAAGTAGGGTATTGAAGTTCCCTCCTATTACAACATTTTTGTCTATTTCTTCCTTCATATCCATTAATATTTGATCCATATTTTAGCTGCCCCAATGTTGGGTGTATATGTAAACAAATATATATGTACAATAGTTATGTTCTTTTTTTGAATTAACTCTTTTATCATTAAATAATGACACTTCTTTGTCTCTTACAACCACTTTTGACTTGAAGTCTATTCTATCAGATGTAAACATAGCCACTTCTTTGTTCCTTTGGTTGCCATTTGCATGGAATATTTTCTACCATCCTTTTACTTTTAACCAATGAGTGATTTAAAATTTAAGTGGGTCTAATAGACAGCATATAGTTAACTCTTTTTTTCCATCATCAGGTACCTTTTGATTAGAGAATTTAATCCTTTTATATATTAGATTCTTATCAATAGGTAAGGACTTACCACCACTGCCTTTTGTTATTTGTTTTCTATTTTGTACTTTTTTCTTTCTTTCTTTCTTTCTTTGTTGCCTACTTTGGATTTGGCAATTTTCTGTAGTAAGAAGCTTTGATTCCTTCCTCTTTGTCATTTGTATATCTACTGTAGTTTTCATGAGGCTTAAAAAAAAATCTAATTTTAGTGATAACAACTACTGTCACATACAAAACTCTATAATTTTATTCCCACCCACACAATTTGTTTTTAATGTGAGAATTTACTCCTTTTTATATTGTATATTATTTAATAACATTGTGCCTTTAGTTTTTTTTTTATCATTTTTACTTTTTTAAATGTATTTTTTAATGGTAAAGGGACACAATATCTTTACTTTATGTATTTATTTCTATGTGGTGCTGAGTATCAAACCCAGTGCCTCACACATACTAGGCAAGTGCTCTACCACTGAGCTACAACCCCAGTCCCTCATTTTGACTTTTAACCTTCATACTAATGTGTTTGAATTACATACCACCATTACAGTGTTGGAGTATTCTAAACTCAACTATGCATTCACCCATATCAGTGAGTTTTGTACTTTCATATGTATTCATGATAGTAATTATCATCCTTTTATTTATGCCTGAAGAACTCCCTTAAGGATTTCTTTTAAGACAGGTCAGGGTATGAACTCAAGTCAGCTTTTGCAATCAGTGAAAGATTTTATTTCTTCTTCATTTCTGAAGGGCAACTTGGCTCAATATAGTATTCTTGGCTGGAATTTTCTTTGGACATGCATTCCATTCTCTCTTGACTTGCAAGGTTTCTGCAGAGAAATCCACTACTAGTCTAATGGGGCTATCCTTTTATAAGACTTGAATGTTTTCCCTTTCTGCTTTTGAGTTCTCTCTTTGTCTTTGACTTTTAACAATTTGATTATAGTGTGCTTTAAAAAGGACTTCTTTGGGCTGAACATTTTTGAGATGTTACAGAGTTTTCTGGATCTGGATGTCTAGATCTCTCTAACCTTTGGGACGTTTTCAGTAGTTATTTCATTAAATAAGCTCTCTGTTCCTTTCTCTGCCTCTTCCCCTTCTGAAATTTCTATAAGGTGAATATCTTTTGGCATAATGGTGCTCCTTAAGTCCCATAGGCTGTCTTCACTCTTTTTCCCTTTTGACTGAGCCATTTCACAAGACCTATCTTCAAGTTCACATATTTGTTCATTTGCTTAATCTAGTCTGCTATTGAAATTCAATTGTTTTTATTTCATCAATTGGCTTCAACTCTAAAGTTTCTGGGATTTTTAATGATATCTCTTTGTTAAGTTTCTAGTCAGATAATCAATTATTTTCCTGATTTTACTGAATGGTCTATTTGTATTTTCTGATATCTGAGTTCCCTTAAGATCATTAATTTTGAATTATTTTTCATGAAACATGTAATTTTTCATTCCTTTGGGGTCAGTTACTGGAGAATTCTTGTGATCCTTTGATGATATTATTTTCTCATTTTTTTCATGTTCCTCATGTCCTTGCTTTAATGTCTGTGTATCTTTTAGTCACTTGTTCTAAATTTTATAGAGTGATTTTCACCTGCATATGGGCTCAGCACACAGTTAAACAAGGTGTGGTGGTTCTGGTTCTGTATGGGCTCAGGTATGATCACCACTAGTGTTGGTTACAGGTGACTCAGTGGTCTAGGCTGCAGGAATTTGTGACAGCAATGGTGGTTGTGTGGGTTATTAGGGTGAAAACTTTAGGGATCCTTCTGTTCTTATCTTTCTCACAGTTGGGTACCTTATCTGAGAGGATGTCTCCTTCTGCTGGATGTGACATGGTTTATAGCCACAAAAGCCAGGGAAACAAGGGCACAGATACTCAGAGGTGCTGTGGAATTGGTTTTCTGGGCATATGGTCTCGCCCAGAAAAAGTACATTAGCACCTAAGACTTAAGACACAGGTCCTTTCTCTAAGGCACAAGTGGATGTGATTTCCCCATGAATCTAGGGTCTGTGCTCTGAGGCACACTTCAGACCCAAAGCCTCAGAGCCCTGAGAGCAAGGCACAACTGCAACACAGGACATGGAACCAAAAGGACATGGTGGTATCTCAGTCTTTGGACCCTAGGTGATGGAAATTGGTAGTAGCCCAGGTTCAGTGAGGCTAGGTGCAGCAGCAGCAAGAATCCAAGAATGATAAGATGCCACCATGGCTCAGGTTCTGAAATGCTAGGAGCAGCACAGTGATAACTCCAATCCCTGAAGAAGAGGGGTAGCTCAGCAACTTGGAATGTTGGGGATCTCTCCAGTTCAAGTAGGTAAACTACTCTGCCTGCCTGGCACAAGGGGTGGGGTGGAACACCTCACCCAAGGTTATGATTCCCTGGGATGCAAGGGGCTACATCTGCTCCATTTCAGAAGTGTTGCTGCACATAAACAGAGCCTCTGGATCCCTGGGAGTGGGACCCTTTATTAGCTGTGATGTTAAGGTACAACTGCTCTAGTATGCTGGAGGCTTGGAGGTCCCAGGGAGCAGAGTGCTTCCTCAACTGTGGTGTGGGAATGCGGTTGGGGTGGAGACTGTTCAAGTGTCCTGGAGGCCTAAGGTTTCCTGGGGGTCAGGTTGCTGCCTCAGTTGTGGTACCTGTGGGAGCAACTGCTCTAGCAGTTGAGTCTCTGGGTCCCCAAAGGCAGGGTACCACTTCATTTTGGTCTCAAGCTTGAGGAAGAAAAAGCACAGTCAGACTGAATCTAGTAAACACTATCATGAAATCATCCTTCATCCTGGTGCCATTTGGATTTTTCTCCTCTGGGGAGGGAAATTCACACATTTTATGCACAGAATGAAGAAGATATATATGAACAAAATTGAGGACTGTGCTAGTTTCTCTCTCTCTCTCCCTCTCTCTTTCTCTCTCTGGGGAAGGTTATACATTTCTCACGTTCAATCATGTGACTTACTTTGGACAATGAAATTTGGGCAGAAGCTTTCGTAGGTCTCAGTGGGTCTTTCATGCTCTATTTTTCCTCCACCATAAATTCATCTTTATGCAGATGAACTTTCTCCATTGGCCTGGATCTTGGAGCAAAGGTGATATGGAACAGAGCTTCAGTCAACCTATAATGATCTTATTGCATAAATGTCAGGGGCGGGCTCTGAGGGTCCCAGAGCTGCACTGTGGCCTGATCTCTAAGATGACGCCTGGCAGCTTGCCAGACATAGCTGCACTCATATTCAACTTTTAGGAAGTAACTCTGGTTGGCTGTTGTACATGAGGCGATCCTGGTATCTGCCTGGAGACTGTTCCTTGATAGGCTGACTTTCCTGGTAGTCTACTCTCTGATAGGCTGATGTTCTCAATATAAGTCTGAGACTTGTGGAATAAAGCCCCTTTTTGGTTCCTGTGATCAAGAAGAGCGTACGCGTTGTGATTGTCCCCGTGGGCGGTGGGCGATCATACATAAATCAGATATAAACCTTGGTTGTTATAAGTTTATGTGTTTTGAAGTCTCTGTTACCTCTGTGTAATTTTGTCTGAACTGAACAATGCATTTTTTTTGTTCTAATTAGTTATTCATGACAATAGAATGCATTTCAACACATGATACATAAATGGTGTAAAACTTCTTGTTCATCTGGTTGCACATGATGCAGAGTTACACAGGTCATGTAATCATATATGCACATAGGGTAATAATGTCTGATTCATTCTATATTCCTACCCTCATGCCCCCTCCCCTCCCTTCTCCCCCCTCCATTTAGTCCAAAATAACACTTTTCTTGTGAATTAGCATCCACATATCAGAGAAAATATTCAGCCTTTGATTCTTTGGGATTGGCTTATTTGACTTAGCATAATATTCTCCAGTTCCATCCATTTACCAGCAAATGCCATAATTTCATTCTTCTTTAAGGCTGAATAATATTCCATTATGTATATATACCACAGTTTCTTTATTCATTCATCTGTTGAAGGGCACTTAGACTGGTTCCATAGTTTAGTTATTGTGAATTGAGCTGCTATAAACATTGATGTGGCTGCATCACTGTAGTATGCTGATTTTAGGTCCTTTGGGTATAAACCAAGAATTGGGATAAACTGGGTCAAATGGTGGTTCCATTTCAAGTTTTCTTAGGAATCTCCATACTGCTTTCCATAGTGGTTGTACCAATTTATAGTCCCACCAGCAATGTATCTTTTTCCCCACATCCTCACCAACATTTATTGTTGCTTGTATTCTTGATGATTGCCATTCTGACTGGAGTGAGATGGAATCTTTGTGTAGTTTTGATTTGTATTTCTCTAATGCTAGATGCTGAGCCTTTTTTCATATATTTGATGATTGACTGTGTTTTCTCTTATGTGAAGTGTCTGTTCAGTTCCTTTGACCATTTATTGATTGGGTTATTTGTTTGTTTGTTTTTGACCAACATGTCTTTTCTTTGTCTTTTGGTGTTTTGCTGAACATAGTAACCTTTTGAAAGACATTCTTGAACTCTCTGAGTTTCTTGTGTATTTTCACTCCCACCAAGCAGATGCTTCAGCTGTTGGTGAGGGAGATGAGTCACTATTGTGCTACAAGAGTAAGTGCTACAGTTGGAGTAGTAAGGCTTACTTCTCATTTTCTCATGACATCATTGAGGTTAGTATTACTGTGTTTGAAACAGCTATGGAAGCTTAGCTCAGCAAGGTTTTATATTGGCTTGGGATTGGGATGTATTCTTAAAAAATTGCTCAAAAGATCATATTAAAAACCCTACTATAAGAGATTAGAACTTCCAGCACAATACTTGTGCTTGTTTTGAACTGGAAAACCACAGTTACTATCATTATATCAGACACTCAAAAGACTTGAGAATCTAATAGGGAGCCTCTAGTGTAAGGTTATTCCCTAATTTACAGGTTTCTAAACTACCACTAAGGGGACATATTAGTCATTTCAGTCCAACAACCATTTGTAAAGTATGCTGGCTTGTTGATCTAGTGGAATCAAATATATAACAGACCTAAAAGATCTTGGAATATTTATCCAAAAGAAGAACAACAATCACCTGGCTAATCAGAGAAAATGGAAAGGAGGGCAAGATTACTTATTTTATAGAATATTTTTAAATGGGAAGCTTTACATTCTAAAATATATTATTAAAATGAATTGTTATAACATGTAGCACGTAGCATAAGAGGAGAGAGTCTGGTGTCAGACTGCTTAAGTTAGCTTCACCATTTGTTAGTTATGTGACTGCCTTGGACCAGACCTCCAGGAAGCAGGTGCTGAGGCAGAGACTTCCATGCAGGAGGCTTACTGGGGAATGTTCTAGAAATCAATATTTGTGAGGGAATTGGGAGAACACGGTTGAATAAAAGGAAAAGATGAACTCTGATGTAGTTGCAAAAAAACCTCAGCTATTCCTACAGGGAACTCTGGAGCTGGGATGGCCCCTCAGAGGTTCCTGAATTGAGGCAAGGGGGCGTTGGATATGGGCTGCTTCCAAAGGAGGGCAATAACCTTGGGTGAAGATCTGTCCCAGGGAGATCCTAGGGAGGGACTAAGACTGTCAGCAGTTGTTATACCTGGAATGAGGGCCTGGGTCCTGAAGGACAGCTGGGAAGTGTGCCACAGGACCTCAGTTACCTTGGGCAAATTTCTTAACCTCTCTGTTCCTTAGGTTCTTCATCTATCAAATGGAAGTAATAATAGTATCTTTCTCATTGGGTTCTTCTGAGGATAAATTTACTCTTTGTTAAAGCACCTTGACATTGCCTACCACTTAATGAGATTACATAAATGCTCACCAAATAAGTAATTGTCCAGTGGAGGTTTTCAAGGAATATACTTTAATGAACAAGAGAGGTTTATAATTAGTCTATTAATTATTTCTAAGGGAAGAGCCACTCTGGAAGTCCTTCTGAATGTTTGAAAACAGTTACTTATCAAGGAGTTTCGAAGTTCTCCATGAAAATATTAAGACAAGTCTTAATTTTCTTGGAAGCTACTTTTTAACCATCATGCTAACATAAAATCAATCCTAGGTTTTCTTCAAATTATAATGTATTTTGAATTTCTGAAATTAGTATTAAAGTCATATAATTTTGACAGGTTCTTTCCTAAATTCCTTACGTTCTTTTTTTTTTTCGTTCCTCACTACAGCTATCTTAAGAAACAGACCCTACACTGTTATTACCTTTATGTACAGAAGGAAAACTGAGTCTCATAAGTGTTTGCAAGGTTGGGATTACATACCAACTCCAAAGCCTCAGTGCTTAATCACTGCCCACTTCCTTCCACATAAACTCAACCGTTCCAAGTCTTCAAAATATCTGATCTCTTCACCATTGCACTCAAAGAAAATGTAGCCTACTGGTGTTATACTCCAAAGAGATTAGTAGATAATCCCAAAGCATCAAATTGTAACTTCTTAATGCAAGAGAGAAGCTTCTCATCTGGGATAACAATAAATAATTAAAATATTATCTTGGGCTTATGATGAGAATGTCAGCTTGCACAGTATGCTACTCACTCTGTGTTACTATAATGAAATACCTCAGATAATTAACTTATAAAGACAAAATATTTATTTTAGCTCACAGTTTAGAAGGTTCCAGTCCATGATCAATTAGCCATCTTGCTTTGGGCCTCTGGTGAAGCAGCACATGATGGTGGAAGTATGTTCATTTCATCATCCAGGATGCAAACGAAGAAAGAGGAAGAGACTGGAGTCTCAGGGTCACTTCAAGGGTATGCTCCCAATGACTGAACGACCTCTCATAAGGCTCCTCCTTCTAAAAGTTCCACCACCTCCTGACAGCACCACCCTGGGGACCAAGCCTTTAACACAGACTTCTGGGGGACATTCAACATCTAAATGATAGTACATGGTATTTAGTAAGTATTTTATAAAAGATACCTTTATATTAAATTACATATTTAGGATGAGGATATGTATCATGGCGTCAAAAATATGCTTTTCCCCCTAATCATAGCCTCTAATCTCAGTTTCAACCTTCAAAAAGCTGATCCTTTAAAAACAGCTTATGTGTAGTCGCTAATCCACTAATTCATAGTTACTTGTAGTTCTGCCCAAAGTCAGCAATTTTGTCTGCCAGTTAAGTAACTTAATAATTGAAACTCCACAACTGTTAATGCTCAACTAATGCAATTGTACCACTAAATCTCAAATATTTAAAAGATCCCAGCTAAGCTAAATTTTTACCAGGTCAGACCGAGTGAGATACAAGGTCAGGTTAAACAGGGAAAAAGAAGACAATGGAATTCCAGATATTGGAGAATACTTACTTTTAAGACAGCACTACAGTGCTCTTTTGTCTTTCAACATCCATTCTCCCCACCCCATCACTCCATCTCTAATTTGTTCAGGTATTGGACTGTAATACCCTGAAATCAGAAGAGATAGACCCTAAACCCAGAGAGTCCAGAAGATGCTGATCAGATTCCCATTGGGTGGTTGAGCCACTCATGGGCAGGAAATTTGTATCTGCTTAGTGATATATAAAGACAGATCTACCCAGTGAAGCTTCCTTTCCAAATACAGGCAAAGCCTAGATAAGAGAAAGTCCTGTGTTTGTCTTCCAGCTTCCTATTTTGACGTGATGACTGAAACCATAACAGCCATCTTCTGAACATGAATGAAACAACGCAGAGTACCACAGAGATGCCAGCCCTGACAACATCTGAACACTGAACAAAAGACAGAAGCTAACTCTAGACTACTTAAGGCAAAGATAAAAAATTATCAGTTAAAATTAGAATACTATAGTGACACAGCCACATCAACGTTTATAGCAGCTCAATTCACAATAGCTAGATTGTGGAACTAAACTAGATGTCCTTCAATAGATGAATGGATAAAGAAACTGTGGTATATATACACAATGGAATACTACTCAGCCATAAACAGAAATGAAATTATGGACATTTGCCAGTAAATGAATGGAATTGGAGACTATCATGCTAAGTGAAATAAGTCAATCCCCCTAAACCAAAGGCTGAATGTTCTCTCTGATATGTGGATACTAATTCACAAAAAGTGGAGGGAGGTAGGAAAGAATAGAAATACTATGGATTAGACAAGGGGGAATAAAGGGAAGGGTTGGGGAATGGGAATAGGAAAGATAGTAGAACGAATCGGACATAACTTTCCATGTGCATAAATGAATACACAACCAATATAATTCCACATCACATACAACCAGAATTGGAAGTTATATTCCATATATGTATAATATGTCAACATACATACACTCTACTGTCATGTATAACTAATAAGAACAAAAAAAATTGTCAGTTCCTCTAAATCTGTCAGTGACAAATGGTGTCCCCTCACTTCTCTCCACTTTTTCCATCACACTTTTATTTCCAACATTATGTCAGCTGCCTTTTCTATTATCAAGGGTAACAATTTGCATTCAGTTCTTTAAAAAAATTTAATGTTCTATACTGTCTACAAAGACTGAAAACCTAAATATTGAAACCAATAGGGTTTCCATCACATAACTATGGCTATGTTGATGCTATATCTACATTCATATTGTAGCTGAACCAAGTAGTAGGCTACAATTACAAACGCAATATAGTTATACTTGAGCCACTCAAAGGGGAAAGTCAAGCTCAAGTGAGTTCTTTTTTAATATTCCATCAATGGCACAAACTTAACTCTAGTACATATTTGGGGATTTGCTGCTCATACAATATTATTTTTATTTTTCCTGGAGTTTCTGATGTTTGTGTTTTCCATTTGGGAAAATAAAATATAGCTTCTTCAGCTCCCTAATACTCATTATTAAGTATATTATTATTCTTATTGATTGTTAGAAGCCAGTACATTCTTTTCTATGAAGTCCATTAACTTTTATTCAAATTTGGATTAGTTTCATAATATTTTGTCCAGAATTTTCTTGTAAAATTTTTTGTCTTCCTGGAATTTTCTAATTGCCTTTAAAAAAAAATGCATCTTTCATATCTCAAGTTTTTCATGTTTCTAGCCATTTCACCCATTCTATGAAGTACATTTTTATGTTCTTATCCAAGTCCTCTGTACTTACTTTAGTTTTGATTGGTTGCTCTCTAGGCCCAATGTGCAGCAATTGTCCTGGACTTTGCTGTTCAACAAGATTGAGTTAATTGTTTTCTGTGAACTTGACTCTTTGGCTCAGCTAAATCCCTCAAGTATTGAATGTACTGAGGCACATTCTTGAGTAATTTCCTAAGAACAGATGAGTGGAAGATGAACTGCTTGGAATTTGAAGATTTATATTTTATTCTGCTATAAACTTTATTGATACATTAGTTGGTTCTAGAATTTTAGGCTTAAAATAATTTTCCCAGAATTTTTTAAAGACATTGTACTAATACCTTCTAGCGTCCAATTTTGTTGTTGAAAAGACTGTCACAATTTGGCTTTCATTTCTCTGTTTGTACTACCTTTCTGGACAATTTAAGACATTTTTATTTGTACATTATAAAATTTTTATTCTTGGTAATCTAAAGTTTTACACTCCTAAATGTATACATTTTAAACAATATTTTCTGTTCTAGGCACTTAGATTGTATCTAAGCACACATATCTCCCTTAATTTCTGAGAAATTTAATTGTTGTATGGAAAATCCCTTTCTAAGTTCTTTAAACTCTCTTGTGAAGATCCTGAGATGAAAACTGGATCTCCTAGATTGATACCCTATGCCTTTTATGAAATATTATTTTTTTTCTTTTTGTCTTTTAAGAAATTGATTCTATAATTGAGATATATCTTAAGTTTTGCTTCCAATTATTCTTTAATTTTTTGAATCTTGAAATTATATCTAAAATTTTAAATTATCTTTTCTCATTTGTTATTTTTAAAATCATCAAGTTAAATTTTGCACAGTAAATGTCTCTCAAACAAATCAGAATAATTTTAAAAATTATCTTTTGATCTAAAATACTTGTTTTCAGAGAATTTGTTTTTTATTAATCTTAGTTTTTCTAAGTAAAGCTTAAAAGGCTTCTACTGTTTTAGGATTCTTATTATTCACATATCTCTACACATTTCAGAATGTGAGAAAAATGACAGGGAACTTTATGTCTCTGGGTAAGTTGTGTTGACTCTCAGGCCTCGCCTGCCATGTACAGGAAAGTCAGAGCTTCTTCACACGGGTTTCCAATTTCTCCCAAGGCAATTGCTTTAATTATCTTTGAGAAAAACCCTCTGAATTTTTACCTAAGGACAAGACCTTGGCATTCGTTGATTGACAAGCAGAAGTAGGATAGGGAGGTATACATCCACACATTCTGTTCAAATATCCCTGCTCAGTCAGCCCCACTTCCCAATCCCATCCATAGACCTTACTGCAATGTCTGCGTCTAAACCTTAATGGGATTTTCCTGGCCATTCATCAATGGACTTCACTGATACCTACTTTGGATACATTCTAGGCCACAGTGGGCTTCATCACTGAACTTGAAATTATCTTCCACTATTCAGAACTTCGTGGAAGTCTCTAGTCCACCTGTGCTCCCTTTGCATGTTTCCATTAAGACTTACACTAATGGGGTCTTGGAACAGAGAAATTTTCTTATCAGTTTATACAGAAATCACTTTTACACTTAAAAAATATACCTTTAGAGAGGTGTAATGGCACATGCCTATAATTCCAGCTACTGGGGAGGCTGAGGCAGGTGGATCACAAGTTCAAGGCTGGGCTGGGTGACTTAGCAAGACTGTCTCAAAATACAAAATGGAAAGGTCTTGGGATGTAGCTCAGCAGTAGAATGCCCCTGAATTCAGTTCCCAGGATTGCCACAAGACCAAAAAGTAATTTCAGAGGCAGGAGAAGGAGTATGTATTTTCAGCAGGCAGCCCTAGAGACATGGGAACAGTGGGAGACTATTTTAGTAAACCAGGAAACAGTATGAATGCTTAGACTAGTGTAACGGTCAAGAAGCTATTTATAAAGTATTGATAAATTAGATCTGCTGAGGAGGTAGAATAAAATTAGTGATTCATCAGACGAATAAAATGAGGAAGAGATACAAATAAAGGATGACATTCAGGTGTCTGGCTTGAGTAATGATGTGACTGATGGCGTCCTTTGTGACATAGGGAGCATGAGAGAGCATTTCAGTGGAATGAGAGGTGAGTTTGACATGTTATTTAAACCCAGATGTTCTGGAATCCATTGCATATCCAAGTAGGAAGCACATGAGAGAGAGAGATCTGGGCTGACAATGTGGATTCAGTAGTTACCAGAATTTAGATGGTATTTGGAGCCATGGGAATTGATATGATTGCTGTGGCATAACATGAAGAGCAAGAGTCAGGCTTCAGGCAGAATCTGGAAGAATAAGAATTTTGAAAAAGAGGAGTGGAAGAGGAGCTCACAAAGGCAACAGAGAAGGGAGAAAAAGAGACAAAGAATTTAAAAAACACTGATACTTGTTTGAGGAGGAGAAAAAAGTAAAAAATCTAAGATTTAGGTATAAATACATGAGAAAATAGCTCATGTCAAAAAGCTCCATAGCCATCCTATATGCCCACTCGGCAAAGGTGAACTAGCTTGACCGTCATCCCTCATTTGGGTTACTGCAATGCTTTGTACTGGCCACTGTGCTTCTGGTCTCTTTAATCTCTCTCTCATTCTGGGAAAATATGATAAATTGCTTCCCTTCTCAAAACTCTTAATGGATTGCCACCCTCCTTTAATGTAAGCCCAAACTGTGAGCTGAAGAAGGGTCCTATGATATCAAACACTGCAGATGGGTCCACTCTCTCCTGGAGACACATTCTGGACCTCATTTCCTCAGACATTTTTCATTGCTGAAAAGCCTCATTAAAGTCCTCCCTACTCAGATTGTGAGCTCCTAACCAGTTAGCATGTAGAAGTTACTCCTACCACATTGATAGTTGGTCTATATAGAGATTTCAGGTTTGCACTCAACTATCACTCCTCAGCCCAGTCAATACCCATTAGGTCCATGTTATTCTTATATTATCACCATTCTTTTCCTTTGCAAAACATATCACAATTCTGTTTATTTACCCATTCATTCACTGTGTCTCCTCTTCTGGATCACTTGCTTCATTAGGGCATTAGGGCAAGGACTGTCTATTTTTTTTTTCTGCTTTAACCAAGCAAAGAGTCTGATATATAGAGATTTCTGATAATTACGACAGACCAAATGAATAGTCTTAGCCCATTTTCTGCTGCTATAACAGAACATCACAGACCAGTATATTTATAAGGAGAAATAGTTTATTTGGTTCATGGTTCTAGAGACTGGGAAGTCTAAGATCAAGGAGTTGTATCTGATGAGAGCCTTCTTGCTATGTCATAATATGACAGAAGGTCAAACGAGTACACACAAGATGGAAAGGAAATTGGGTCAAACTCATTCATTTTATCAGGAAACAAGTTTCAAGATAACCAATCCACTCCTGCAGTAATGACATCCATCCATTGATGAGGTCAGAGTCCTTGATGACCTAATCACCTCTCAAAGTTCCATCTCTCAATACTCTTGCATAGGGGATTACATTTCAACAAGAATTTTAGAGGGCCATTCAAACCATAGTACATGGCAATTCTCTCCCTGCACTATTTTATTTTATCCCTTCCAGATATGGAATATCTTTATCCACTTTAATTCCACTTCACACACCATTTGTCTGGCAAAAACTTTCTCACACAAACTCACAGATTGCTTTAGAAAATTATCAGCAATTTGGCCTCTTATTCCCACAAAGAATTATTAACTCCCCTATTTGGACTGCCTCTGTACCTAACACATACTTCTATCATAATATTTACACATTTTTATTGCACTATTTGGTAGACTTGTCTTTCCCACTTGATGGTACTCCACTTGAAATTCAGAATCATGTCTTATTTTTGGTTCTCCAGCAGTTATTCCATTTAGTTTCCAAAAATTAACGAGTGAACAAAAATAGACCATAACTTAATTCTGTCTTGGCTCCAAATCATCATTGTGAACATTAATTGGAATACATTTTTACCTTCTAAGATGTTTAATCAATTTAATCATTTTCTCAATAGATTTCAATCAATATGAAACCAATACATTTCACTTTTAGGACCTATTGTAGCATTCTTGCCTCTGTACTAAATAACCTGGTTTTTAAGTTCTTGAGTATATTTTATACAGTTTTTTTTAATATACTTTCCCTTCCTGCCTGAACTAAGCTATTAATTATTGCTAGTTAAATTTTCCTGTATCAATAGTTTTGTCTGCCATTTCTCATTTCCTGTGTTCTGAGAAATTCACAAATAAGCCTTTTAAAAAAAATTTTTATTTTTTGGCACCAGGGATTGAGCCAGGGGTGCTTTACCACTGAACCACATCCCCAGCACTTTTTAATATTTTATTTAGAGACAGGATCTCATTAAATTGCTTAGGGCCTCGCTAAATTGCTGAGGTTGGCTTTGAACTTGTGATCCTCCTGCCTTAGCATCCCAAGTCACCAGGATTACAGGTGTGCACCACCATGCCCAGATACAAATGAGCATTAAAATATAAAAATAAAAAAGACTTGTCAGTAGATTCGGAGTAAGGCTTTGAGCTCTTGCCTAGATTTTGGTAACTCAAAGGTTACTGTTTTACTTCCTAGTTATCACGGGGGTCAGGAAGGTCTAGAATAATGAAGAGTCACAGAAATGGGAAAAAAAAATTCCTTTTCATAATGTGAAAGCTGTCAGAATCCAAGTGGAGTCACTTGTGTTAACCCTAACAAAATAAATAAATAAATTCAGGATGTTATAGAAGGTTCGCCCCACAATTACCTGATAGTAACTATCACAAATGACTTTGTCAGAACCATGCCTGAGCACAATGTTGCCACGTTACTCAAAAAATACTTTCTCAAGGACACAAGCCCAGCAACTGTCTGCTCAACTGCAGACTGGGGCCACCTAGTTACTAAACTTATGGCAAAGGATTATTGTTTAAAGATATCTATGTAAATAAGCCTCTTCATTTTCCCTTTTAAAAACTTCCCCTTATCTCGACTTCTTTAATACACTCATGGTTTACAATGGCACACATATTCCTACTATAATACTACATTATCCTCAACTAAATACCATTCTTTGGAGAATTTCTCTCTGTTATTTAGGTTGATGATAATGTACCAAATATAATGTGATCCTGATATGGTGACTCAATTGTTGTTAACTATGGTAATACTTAATGAAGTCTCTGTGGGTAGGTTAAAAAAGTAATAAAAATTTCTCATATTATGATCTATCCTGAGTGTGGCTTCTGCTGCTTCTTCCAGTTCCATGATAAAATCCATATTCCATTCTCTGTTCCCCATCATCACCACCACCACCACCAGTAGTAACCAGATGCTCAAAGCTATTGTCTCTATTTTGAGTTTTCAAGTTGAAAGACTGTTTAAGGCAAAGTCCTTGCCTTGTTATTTTTGTTTCTCCAATGTAACTTTTACTACCACCAATGGATATTCATCTCGTCTACCATTTGCTCTACCCACCACCAGTACCACTCTCTGATAATAACTTGGCTGCACTGAAGTTCCCTAGAGAATAGTAAATATCAAATGGAAGCTTGGGAAGGCCCAGTAAAAGTGTGGGTGATATACCTTTTGAAAGTCCCCTGAGATTTTTGTTCATTTGAGTAATTATTTTCTAATAAGTGCTTAGCTTAGCAGCTTTTTGTTTGCTTTGAGAAGTGAGTATACACAGCAAACTAGACTCAAGAAGGTGCTGTTTTATATTTCACTAACTCTATAAAAGAAACAATGACAATATTTTTACTCCATTAAATAGTTCCTATTATTCTTAGTCTGACACTTTTTTTTTCTTAAACACTTTCATGAGAGCAGTTCATTAACATTTAAATAGGTAATGCTTAATAATCTCAGATCATTTGGGCACTTACTTTATCCTTCAGCCTGTAGGGATTAAAAAAAATCTAAGGACAGGGGGCTCTGACTTATCCATCTTTATACTGATCTTTGTAGCACCCGGAAGAGCAAAATAACAGGCATTGAACAATTAGTTGAAGAGTTAAAGAGAAGCACTTGACACTCATAAATGCATAAAGTTACTTTATTTTAAGTATACATTTAATTTTGAAAAATATAAATGCTAAAATATCTCATCTTCTTCATCTCATAATTCCATAAAAGTCACAATAGAAAGCTTCATAAAACTGTAAAATACTATAATGTTATAGGAATTTTAGGTTTTATATTGGAAAAAATTATTAGTAATATATTGAAATGTTTTCTGTTCTTTATCATTTTGTTCCACCATGTTGATCAACTTCATTTAAAATAAAAAGATGCATCATTTCTCCAAAGTTAATAAAGACTTGAGAGAATAAAAATAAGAATATCTGAAAGTGCGTATTGATTCTGAAAAGTAATGTGTACAGATATGTACCTGCCATGAAAATGGCTAAAAAGAGGCAACTACTCAATCTTTTCACATTGTAGGACTGGGACAAAGTTACTTCTGGCTCTAAAAGTTTCACTGGGTAACTTTAGCCCTGAGTTGCAATATTTGCCTAGGAAAACAGAATTCAGGATTTTTGTATGTACCCATAGAGCACAGCAAAATGAGCCAGCAAATGAGATATATCTAAATTTCTGGTCAAAACACAACTTGACTGATGAGCATATGTTACAAAAGGTTTGTTTTTGCTTTTTTCAGGCTACAATGGAGTTCAATGAAATCATAATCTGAAAATTCATGAAGCTCTTCAGAGTGAAGTGCTGCTACTTTTTAAATTGTATTTAGCCACCTGGTGCCACTGGGCTTCCATGCTCATCCTGTGAGAGCAGATGTGAAATATCATGGAATAAAAATAAGAAAAATTTCAGGTTTCTGCACCAAAATCATTAAGTGGTATGAAAAGGACTGAAGAAAGCTTTGTCCCATCCCTAAACAATGTCAACCTCTGTGATACAACTCAAATGGTTTTGTTTTTAAAAGATAAGTCAGCAGTCAATACATTTCAAGTACTTCAACACAGTTAAAAATAAAAGAACCAAAAATTCGGAAGACAATCATTCTCTATATGAAACACCAATATATAGCTGATAAAAGATTTGCTCTGTGTGTGTTGCTGCATGTGCATTACGTACACACAAACTGAATTGTGGACAGCAGACCATTATTTTTTCACCATTTTTTGAGGCTGGGGCTGAGGAGGGAGGTGTTTGTCTTCTGGTTTTTTCAAATTAGTTAAGTCCCTCCACAGACCCACCCCTCAGCCTTGACTGGAAGAAGGGGCAGGAACAATGCTGTGTATAGTGCACAAAATCAACAGGATTCCAAACAGTTGTTACCAATAGTAGAGAGAATGACTTTTCTCAAGGAAAACAGTGTCTCCAAGAGATTTTCTCCCACATGTAAGCCAGAGGCAACTATTCACTCCTTTGGTTGGCAGATGCATGTCCTAATCATCTCTTCCCTTCCAACAGTCAGTTTCTAAATTCACAGGACTCCTGGTTCAGAACTCAAATGTATTTAGTTGTTACTTCTAGAAACCTGAATCTAAATTCACATCAGGGAGGAAAGAAATACTTCATAAAAGATTTACTGTTGGATGTGTGTCCAGTTAACACAGAGACAAAACCATCCAAAAATCTTGTTAGTTCTTAAACAACAAGTAAATTCAGTTAGAATACAGATAATCTGGGGGCTCACAGGGACCTCAGTTTTGTTTACAAGTGTGGCAACTACCTTGGTTCCTCTGAAGTAATGACCTTTAAAAACCACCCTGGGTCCCACAGTATTGAAAGGGTTGGACACAAACTGGTCCTTGCAGCAAACATAAGGTGCTGTTTTGTGCTCACATCATCAATACCAACCCTCTGACCAGACATAAAACAAGGATCCTAAGTGGGATTGAAGATACATTTCCCTCTACTCAGAGACTGAAATGATGGGTTAAGTTGCTTTGATTCACAATCAGAAAAAAATATATTTTTACATCTAGGACTTTTATAAAAATAAAGAGACATGCCTTTAATTTACCATTATGAGAGTTAGGCTGAATTTAAACATGTTATGGGAAAGGTTTCTTACATGGTTTAAATTAGGATAACAGAAAACTAGATAATATAGTCTCACCATTTTAGGGTTAGCTCTAAATACAAACATAATGCCAAAATCTGATATTTGAAGTTCTAACACAATAAAATGTGATTTGCCACTGTCATTTTAATGAACAATATTGGGATAGTTTACCTCCAATTTATATAAAATTAAAAGTTTTAAGATGACCAGACACCACAAAAGTAACAACTAAGCTGGGTGCCGTGGCTCATACCTGTAAACCCAGCAGCTCAGGAGGCTGAGACAGGAGGGTCCCAGAGTTCAAAGCCAGCCTTAGCAAAAGCAAGGCACTAAGCAACTCAGTGAGACCCTATCTCTAAATAAAATCAAAAATAGGGCTGGGGATGTGGCTCAGTGGTTGAGTGCCCCTGAGTTCAATCCCTGGCACCAAAAAACAACAAAAAAAAGTAACAACTAAGGATAATAAAATTTTTATAATGAATATTTCAAGAGGGCAGAATTATAATTTAATTAATACAGGAATGAGTGGAAGTCAATAAGTGCATATTATGAAACCAAATAAGAGGTTTCATTCTGCTTTTCTTACTTTTCCAAAAACTTGCTATGGTGAGGATATGTCACAATCAAGGTTATATGAATCCAAACGTATGTCTTCAACATTTAAAATGTCCTTTTCAAAACACATTCAATATATAATGTAACACTGAAAACATTACATGTTTTGAACCATGTTCAATTTGGTTAATAAAAGTCTAATTTTCAATATGGAAACACACATAGGTATACATGTCTGTATATACATACATATTCTAAGTGTCCCAACCACAAAGAATAATTGCCTTTGCATCCACAAAGAATGTGTGTGAGTATTGTTATAGTGTATGCACATCATATTACCTCTGAAGACTTCTCTGTATTCCTATAATATTTTATAGGTGCGTAAATGGGCTGTTAATATTTTTATGGACTTTTTATTATAAACATGGGCTACTATATCAATGATGGTGACTAATGTCTGGGTAATAAAATATGCTTACCCTTATTTGCATAATGGCAAGTTTCACGGACCTCCTGATAAATCTTTTATATGTGGTTTGGGCTTTATGAAAACTGACACAAGAGACTTGATAATTTTACTCTGTCTACTGTCACACTTTCTTTTTCTAACTTTGCACATATGTGCACCAGCTACACACAGAGCACATACACAAACACACAAATATTTCAAAGTTTAAAAATGCCTAACAATACTGCATAGGACATCGACATGGTAATACGATCAGCATTCGTGCCCAGATACTACCATTATCAGAACATCAGTTACTCCATTGTGTAAGAATGGCTCTCCTTTCCTCAAGCTCCTTCATAGAACAGTTAAGTTTCTTTTAAAGAAAGGGGAAAGTGGATGCTAAGAAACATGGTGTTTTTATCTAGCCTTCTGGCTTACCTTAGAGATTGTGTGTGTGTGCGCGTGTGTGTGTGTGTGTGTGTATGTGTGTGTGTAAAAATCACATTATATACAATACAATTTTTACAGAAAGCCTGGCAGCTACAAATAAGAGGTAGAACTACTCAAAACTATGTTTCCTGCTGCAGGAAAAATTCATTTCTTTACAGTAATTAAAAAAAAGTTTAAAAAATTGACAAAAAATAAGTTGCAGGTTAGGCCCCATAATTTAAACAACAAAATCTAGGAAGAAAAATATTCTTCAATGTACTCAACAGATAAGTTCATTAAAGGGTTAAAAAAAGTTGCATAGGAAAAAGGGACATTCCAACACTTGCTACAATGATGGCAATGGTTTCTCTACAGGGAGTAAAGTACCTTTAGTTTTTCTTCTTTTGATAACTCTAAGATTAGGGTTTATAAGCAAGAGCAAGTAAGAATAGCAGCACTTTTTCCAGTCCTGGGGAGCTCTATAAGCAAGAAGAGACTCTGTCTGGAGGGCAGGGTTTGTTCTACCAGACAAAGACAAGCCAGTAAGCACAGCTCCAAAGCTAAAGTTTTAAGTTCCTTCAATATTTTAATAAAAGATGTTATAAAATCTTAATACTTTTGACCTCTGCTAAATAAAGGAAAAGGACAGGATCTGTGCATGTCTTGAGTGGCAGGAATTAGGATGTCAGAGGACACATCTGAAAACATAAGAACAAAAGGGAGATTCCTCAGATGCTGTTTTTAGGGAACGGTGCACTATTGTCTTGATTTAACCTATGCAAGAGAGAAGCAGAGAGAGTGCTGTATTATTTGGCCAGTGACCAAAAACTGAAACACAAAAATTTAAAAACAAACAGACAAAAAAAAAAAAAAAAAGGAACATTAACAACAAAACTGTCAGTTTTAAGAGAGACGAACGGGTTACAATGTAGTTTCTGTTCCCTTGCTCCTCCAGAAATAATCATTGTCTTCAGGCTCAAGTTCTATTCTAATCTGAGGCACAACTTTTACTGGAGTTCTAGGAGGACTAGAGAAGAAAAAAGAAAGAAAAGAAATAATAAGTAAGTCTGATTTTCTCTGTCATGTTTTTTCATTGTACAGAATTCAAACACATCCAACTTCATTCTCTTTAATTCTTATCTCCTCCTTCCATATTAAAAACTGATATTTTGTTAATGGGATAAATAAAAAGAAATTCAAGTAAAAAATCTAGATATCTGATATCTAGATTAAAAAAAAAAAAACTCACCAAAAGATTAAATGAGGAATTAGTAAGAGGGTAATATTGTCCAAAATTACAGGACAATAAGACTAATATGCTGAGAGCTTCCAATCTTTGGAGAATCCAGATGAACCTGTCATCTCCAGAGCCTTGTTCGAGGGAAGGAAACTACTGATTGAGAGCTGCCAGGAAACGTCAGCTTAAATCAGTCAGGACACTGAAATTATAAGAGCTAATATTGATCCTGGACTTTAACTTAATGATATTGAAAGATTCCATTATTTCTAAGAGTAAGCAGGTCTCACAGAGGTCTTTCTACCAGTAAAAGCTAGGGTGAATTTTGGTTCTTGGGTAATTCATGTAAAATAAATCAGAGAGAGGAAAGAGAACAGGGAGTTCTGCCAATAACCCGCCATTGACTACATGTCTATGGGGCAATCGTCCCACAAACAAGGCAAAACACTGGACTCTCCTTTACCTTGGCATACCGAGCGACTGAAGGAAAGGAATTTTATCAGCATGATGTGTGACGTTCAAGGAATGTTGAGGATCTTTCTCCTGGAAAGAAAAACACATTTCAAATAAAAAGTAATAGAACTGTGGGAACATGGAAAATCAGAGTGGAAATAAAAATCTTCATGAAAATTGATGGATTTTTTCACAACTGGAAAGAGTAAAAGAGACAAATTTAGACAATTCCAATAAAGACTGTATCAAACTAAGTCTCAATCTCTTCCTTTCCTCCACTTCAGGCTTTCTGGGAAGGATCACTGCTGTCATTATGGTGAGAAGAGTCAGAGGGGAATCATTTCTAAAAGGTGACAGCATCTTCTAAATGTCTGATGCTTGCCCTGGAATTTCCTTCCATCTTGGACATTCACTATTTTGTCTAGCTGTTACTTGGGGCGAGGGTCGGGGGCACAATGAGGGTTGAAGTACTTAGAAGGCAGCACAACTTTGACCAATTTTGTTCTTTCATGGTTATAAATATACGTCCATGACATTAGGAAAGATTTCCATCAAAATGATCATGTGTGATCAAGAAAACATCCAATATCACTCTCAACTTTCAATTTATACTGTTAGAGGGTTTTTGAGAGGATGAAGAACAACTGGAAAACAAATTTTTACCACAAATTTGAAATTCTGTCTGTTGATTTTCTTTTTTTTTTTTTTTTTTTTAAAATATTTAGAAGGGGCTATGCCAGTTAAGATAGCAACGGAAGACAAACACACTATATGAACGTGTGTCTGTCTCCTCATAACATTAATTCTCTAGTGATGAAAAATGAACTCAAAACATGGTTTTGGAAGCTTCAATTAAAAAAGAAAATTCTTAGCCAAATCCCATTGACAAGAGTGAGCAGAAAATTAGCTTCAGTTACAAAATATAGTTATAAGTTGGACAACAAAAGTAAGACTGCTTTGATTCCTTGTTCTTTAAACCCAGAACGGTGGCCAACCTCCAAGATGGCTTGCAATGATCCCTATCATCTCCTGGTATTTATGTTCTTGTGTAATTCCTTCTGCACTGCAACAGAGTTGGTCTGTATAACGAAAAGAAAATGGCAGAAGTGGTGGTTTGTCACTTCTGGGATTTGATTATAAAAGAGTACAGCTGCCATCTTGGTTTCACTCTTCTGTCACTGGCTCAAGGGAAAGCCGTATCACATGTAGCTCTATAGACAAGTCCACAGGCTGAAGAACTGAAACTTCCTGTCACAGGTCTTGCGAGTGAGCTTGGAAGCAGATCCCTAGCTGCTGTCAAGCCTCTAGAGATCCAGTTCCAGCTGACAGCGTGGCGTGCAATCTCTTGAGAGACTCTGAGCCAGAATTACCAAATTGGCCACTCCAAAATTTCTGAGTGTCAGAAACTGTGAGAAAATACAAGTTTGTTGTATTAAGCTGCTAGGTTGTATCGTAATTTGTTACTCAGCAATCGGTAACGAATACACCTAAATTGTTTTAATTGTCACTCATTTCAAACTTTTTTTAGTAATGTTAAACTCTTACTGAAGTTGAAGTTGCATTATCAACTAGATAGAAAAGTGTCTCAATTGTCTCTTTTCCTATAACAGATCAACAAACTTTGTAGTGCATCTGGATCTAAAAGAGTGCATTTTCTTCAAATGAGAATTTAAAGTGGAAAGCAGTTTGGAGGCAAATGCTACTTGCTATTGCAAAAGCTTCAGATATTCACTAATGTCACCATGGAGTGACCTATTAACTCAATTACAAAAGAAAAGATGACATGTCACAAACCATCACACTGTAGCCACCAGGCTATCACCCCAGGAAGACCAGAGCAGTTACAATGATGATTTTGAAATAGGAGAAGAGGAATGAAGAAATCAGGAAGAAAAAAGTTGTGCTAATATTTTATGTTACCAATTTAACTGAAAATAGCAATTATTCTAAATTCTGAATATTAACAATTAATTTATTAATCACTGAGGGATCCAAGATGTAATTTCTTTTGAGCAGATTTGGTCATTGGTTGAAACCTAAGGAAGACAAACAGTAACAGACAGTGATGTAGTACTATAAGCGGCGATTCTAAATACCAGTGGGAAATGAAAAGAAAAGTCAATTAAAAACATGGTTACAGGTTTAGCAAATTGGAAAAAAAAAAAAAAAAAACACTGGTGATGACTTGGGGAAGAGAAAAGACTACCAAATAAAAACTGAAAGGTTATGGATAAAAATAAGAAGTTAAGAGTCAAGTTTAGGGAATGTAAAAGTAACCTTTTATAAGAATTAAGTATAAATCTTAATTTAAAAAAGAAAGACAAATGAAGTGAATGGAGATGACAGTTCTAAAGTATTTTCTCTATAGGTGCAAATCATACTCAAGCAAGCATGCAAGAGGTTAGTTCTACTCACTGTCGGAAGGTTTGCTATCACTTAGGAAAGGCTGCTGTTCCATGATGTCCATTGGGATTTTAATACTGGGAACCTTTTCTGAGTATGGGCAGTCAGACTGTGAAAAGAATGTATAACTGTTTTTAGAATGTTTTTATTACCCAGCCCTTCCTATCTCCCAGTATTGATCAAACCTATCATATTATCATTCCATTGTACTAAGGAAAAAGTTCTAGATATAATTATTTCCATTCTGCAAACTTTTCAAATTTGACATCATCTTTCAAATCCATACGGTTTCCTCTTCTGGAGTTAATGGGATTAATCCACTAAAACTAGAACCTGACCAAATAGAGATTACTACAGCTTAGTTGTAAAATTTTCCACAGCTAGATTCACAATCATCAAATATGGGTTGTTACATTTGCGTAGCAAATAATCTCACTATGAAATAGATTAAATCTAGGAAATTTCCTAAACTATAATATGTCTTTAAAATTCCTACATCTTTATGCTTCTCTGAATCTGTCTCCCAGAAAATCAACCCCACATTTCCTTCCACAACAAGGAAGACTTGTTGAACATCCACTATCAAGAAGCCCACTATCAAGAAACCTCCTTCCTTTACTTCAATACTCCATCAGACACTATTTTACAATGAAAGTTTCATTTCAATTAGCAGGCACCAAAGCTATCTAAAAACATAAGCATAACACAACAAAATAAAACCAAAAGGAAGTGTCTGTAATGGTCAGACCTTCAGAGAATCATAACCAGAATAATAATCATAATGCCAAATAGCTAATCATATGGTTGCTTAAAGAACAGGCCACCTAGTCCAAACTGTCACAGATTTACACAGGATTACCACTTTACTTAAAAAAGAAAATCACCATATTGAATTCAAGTGTATGGTTGGACTGAAATATCCAATTCATCTCTTAACTCTCTAGGTACAAAGGAGACGATCTTCAGTTGAAGTTTTTTAAACTGAGAACCAGGGGTCAAAATACAAATAAATTTTAACACAAAGTCTACTACCTATTTTGAAAATTAAGATGAATCTACAAAG
This sequence comes from Sciurus carolinensis, assembly GCF_902686445.1. NCBI lineage: Eukaryota > Metazoa > Chordata > Mammalia > Rodentia > Sciuridae > Sciurus > Sciurus carolinensis. Next base: position 83,460,590 of record NC_062222.1, read on the forward strand.
GGTAATGACCCACAATATTCTTTCAGAGAACTAAGACAATACCCTTAAGTTAACAAAAACAAAAATTAAGATGCCATATACATCTGCCCTTATGACAATGTCAAGAATGGTACGTCTTATTTCAAGCACTTCCCAAATAATAGCACTTGTAGAGGGACAGGTTGGCAAGCAACACAGCCTACCAGGCAGGTAAAAGAAGAACTATGAGTGGTTCAAAACTTTGACAAACCACTACAAGTCATTAGCAATAGTGCTATAACTCTCATGTCCAACGTGGTTCCTTGTATCCATGGATCCGTACAGCACATGACTATTAGGGGAACATCAGGAGACTCACCCTCCAAATCCAGAGCCCTCAAAAAATAGGCTCAAGATGGGGAATTTACTCCACACATGTACTCTAAATTGCCTGGGTGGGCTTACTGTCTAGGAACAAATATACATGTTTGTTGTTTGTTTTGGTAGGGGTGGAGTAGAGAAGAGGAAGAGGAAAAGAAACAAATATCAAACACCAGTATTAAGAAATCTGTTGAAAATATGCAGCTTAAAGTTGTAAATATTAATAAAACAATAGCATTATTTAAACAAAATACGGTTTGCTGAAAACTGTATCTATGAATTGTAAGAGCACTACAGAAACCCACTTGATCACTAAAGAGCAATAAATGTAAAACATTTCCCAAGGTTGATATTTCATTTATCTCCCGCTTTAAAAACCATCAGAGAAGAAAACTGCATAATGTTAGTTCATACATTTGTAGTGTGTGATGAATTTTAAGTTTTTGGTGTCCATGGACATAAACTGAGGCACCTGTTTTGAAAATTCAAGACAAAATACTACTTCAATCATTGTAATATTTCAGATAATCTTTTTTTTTTCATCTTGAATGGTTCGGAAATTCATTTCAAGTTGTGAATTTTAGCCAATGTATAAGCATATCGTTTTTCTTCCCACAGCATGACAACCTTTGCTGCAGTTTAAACACATTCTCTTTTTCTGCCATCAATGGAAACAGAAAATCTATATACCTGCTCTCCCTTAAGATAGATGATGACAGTCATAAAAGCTCCCTCAGACTCTTTTCTCTTTAGCTAAATGTGCCTCGTATATTTAGCTTTTTCTTCTTGGATCAATTTATCTGAAATCCAATTCTGTCTGTTGCCTTCCTTCACTGTACTATTTCCAAGTTCTACAAAAAGAATACAATCAGACAGACTGATCACGTAGAATAAGCAGAGAGGCATGGATTAAGTTTTGACTTTGTGACTGATGACTGCTCATTTGAAAAAAAAATGACTTAAATACCTATATCAAAGCACCATGTTGTACTCTTTTAATGTGTACAATTTTGTCAGTCATACATCAATAAAGTTGAAAAATTTTAATATTTCAAAATTTTTAAATGACTTAATACTTCTCAGTCAAAAGCTTCTCATCTTCAAAATGGGAGCAAAAATATACACTTTTAAAGAAATGTTATGTCAATTTAGGATAAGGCATGCATGATCAAAGAGACTAAAAATTAACTATATTCACACTTAGAATGGGTAATGACACACAAACACCATACTACTTGATGTAAAATTCAGAACAAATTTTCACATGGAAAATATATTTTAGCAATCCTTTCAAAAGGCTCCTGGGATAAGCTCTGTGGGCGTGTGTGTATGTGTGTGCGTGTATGTGTATGTATGTACGTGTGTGTGTGTGTGTGTGTGTGTGTGTGTGTGTGTGAGTTCGCGCACATTAAGAACGAATCCCAGTTTTTCTCTTGGCATTGATTACAGATCCCTAGCAGGGCATCAGTACTTCTATGAAATGGTCTCCTAACGAAAAATAAATGGTCAATAATTTCATTTCTTTACTTAATCATCTAATTATAGGAGGACCATCTGGACATGATATTGACCACCATAATTAGGTTAAAAAAAAGAAAGACCCCAAACTCCAATTCCCTTTTTTTTTTTAAAGAGTTACAGAGAGATATAATGCCAAATCAGTTTAGAATAAATACACTGCTGGTATAATACAACAGCATAGGACTTTGGTTGAGAGCTACTCAAATAGATATACAGTTCATGGAAGGCAGGAACGACAGTATTTGTCCACATTAGGCTTAAAATGACACATATATACTTATGAGATTGAAGTCCTTAAAATGTGTGGGTTTTTTTTTTAGGAAGACCTTATATCATTATTAGTATATTAATGGTTACAGAAAGTCTATAGAAAATGTAAAAAACCAAAGTGAGCAAATAAAGGGTAAATGAAGGTAAAATAAGTAATATGTCACCCAGCCAGACAAACATCTTACAACTCAGTCCTCCCCTTCACATCAGGCATAACAATGTACATCTTTCACCTTTGCTTTTTTAACCAACTTTGGAATTTTGGAAAGTCCCTTACATCATCATTATCACTGTCCAAACTTCCCTTCTTCTTTTTCTTTTTCTTCTCATCCTCCTTCTTTTTCTTGTCCTTTTCTGGAATGACATCATCAAGGAAGCTGAGGTCATGCTGGGAGAAGAGGTAGTCCATACCTTTTCTGACAGCTACAAGTGCCAGGATCTAGAAGGGCAAATACGAAGAGCATAAAAGAAACTGTTAGTCATTGTCCCAATGAGGACTGACACTGCTCCATCAAAGTGGGCAGAAACCTACTTTGTGTGTTGTTGTTTAATGAAAGTCTCAGTTAAGCTCACTTTGTTCACTACATTTATGATCACATTCAATTAGAATTTTTATGTGAAAGGATAATTTTTAAAACCATTTCCTTATATGAGATTTTTAATAAAATAACTAAACATTAAAAGGAAAAATAAAACCTGCAGATGATTTCTAATTATTCAAAGATTTAAAAATTATATGAGTTTATGAAAGTCAAGAAAATGAGCATAAGACATAATACTCCAAGATATATTTGATAAGGTAGTATTTGAGGATACTTAGACCTTTATACTTACTGGACTACTTCAATCACCATCATTAACTAAATACTTACTATATGCTTGATAACTGTGCCAAACTAAGGTATTATTGATTGTATTTATTCTGCATAACAAACTCAAAAAGTACATACTATTATCTTTACCTGACTGCTGAGAAACTGAAGCTTAGAATCATTAAGTATGTTATCTGAGACCAAGAAACCAGTTAAAAGAAAAAGACAAAGGGCCCAGCTGCCTGCTGCTATCAAGTATTCTTTTTTTTTTTTTTTTTCAGTTGTAGATGGACACAATACCTTTATTTTATTTATTTATCTTTATGTGGCACTGAGAATTGAACCCAGGGCCTCACACATACTAGGCAAGCACTAAACCACTGAGCTACAACCCCAGCCTGATACCAAGTATTCTTGATGTTTGTGTCTTTGGTCTACAATTTGCTCTTGATCACCAATTCCCTTTCCCTTCATTCACTTCTGAAGGCACATTATACACATGTTTGCTCAACAGCAAAATTAGTATGCAGCAAGTTATAGGAGCTCTGGTTTGGCCTCAAATTAAACAGCTGTCTCTATCTACATCATGCTCTCTCTATATGTCAGTTTCTTCATTTTCTGGAGAAGTTATCAACATCTGCCCTAATGTCACTATAGGACTGTTTCATGACCAAATCAAAGCTCTGAAAAACAAAGACACTTTATAAAGATAAAGCATTTTCTCATTTTTATTTAGCACAAGCAGTAAGTAATTTATAGTATGTGTTTTAAATTTATTGTGGCCTAGCTTCAATTTATACTGATTTTAGAAAATCTAGTAGATAGTAGATAATACTAATAGGCAAATGGGAGTCAATTCTCATGCTCAATGTGTTTTACAGTAAGTTAATGTAGTTTAAGGAGAAAAATCATGTAAGAGACCATTAAGAAAAAAATATGGCTTAAATATATCACTAATATTTCTTACCACTCTTTGTTGTGTCCCTTGGAGACAATAAACAAAATACATAAAATAAAATAATAATCTTGGCTAAGAGTAAGAGTTTTACAAAAAATAATATAAAATGTAATAAATGTATGGAAATTGTTTCCAAAATTATGGGGAAGACAGAACTGAGGTGGCCTTGAGATCTGTTTTGTGTGTATGTATGTGCATTTTTTTTACAAGAAATAGAGAGTTATGAGAAGCTATAAAATTCAATAATGAGACCAAACACAACCTATATTCCTTCTTTCCCTTTTTAAATTTCTGATTAAGAGTGGAATGTTCGCTGCTTTACCTTGCTTCTAATCATATCATGCCAAGGATAGGTAGTCTACCCTTGTCCTTAAACTTGGCATGATACCAAGTATTTCAAACACTGAATTTCCTATCTTCTAATGGACTATAGGATTTCTCATAAGTCCCCATACATTTCTCCTGTTGAGACTTAAATGTCCTTTACTCTTATTTATATTGGTTCTATTACACAATATTTAAAAAATAACTAATGTGCATTAGTGTCTACTGTGACTCAGGCTTTATGCTATATATTTCATATTTATTATTTGTGCTCAGACCAATAACAATGGTCATGTTTTACTGATGAGTTAATGGCAGCTCAAAGAAGGTTCGCTGACCAGCATTCAGTATTTGAACTCAGGGGAGCCTAATGCAAAGGTTCATTCTAGAAAGTCATAGACATGGGCAACTTAAACTGCACTGATCAGAGTTATGAGGTCAAAGCTAGAAAATTTTGGAACTACAAATAAAAGACATATGTGTGTTCCATATCACAATAACCACAAGATATCAGCATAACCTCAAGGGAAGGTTCAATCAAAGGATTACCTACCATGACTGGAAAAATGATAGCAGCCACTGTTGATTTGAGGATCCAGAGCAGGGCCAGACATAACACCTGCAGGAAAGTGAACAGGTGGACGCGACGCAGGGGTACATGACGCAGGTAGATAAAGTCAGGTTGATGCTTCAGGGGCATCAGAAGCAGCTTCAGACGATCCATGAACTGGGGAGAAAAGGGAAAGAGAGTCCAACTTCATTACTTCAAGGGCTGATTCACAAAGTCATTTCTGCTATGCCTAAGTAACCACTAATGATTTATGTTCAGACAAAGCAATGTCCTTTGCAATGTCCTTTTGGAAGGATGAGTTACCGGTTAGGGAGTGCAGAAATTTAGTCTAGCACCATCAGACCCTAGTATGAGTCTTCTCAGTATTATTATTTTGTAGGAATGTTTTGCAGATACAAGAGATAGAATGTCCGCCAAAGAATAAAGTCACAGAGAAAAGCATAAATTCTAGATGTTCATCTCCAAGTTTTCTATTTTTTACTGAGTCTCAGGGGAAAGGGTTTTGTGCCCATTTAAATAATGATATGCTAAAGGAAGACATCTGACTCATATATCTTACTCTGCTTCACTTGTCTTACCTGAAAGAAAAAGGAATAATACTATGCCTCACATATATATTTCAAGGACGTTTTAAGGATATAAAGGAAATATCCAACTTAAAAATAGGAATGCATTGATATTTCCATAAATTCAACATTACTTATCTATGGTACAGCTTGATTAATACATCCAGCAATGCAACCATTTCTTTCTAGAGAAAAGCCACATGAGCATTACAGTGGGTTTCAAGACAGAGACAACTAGATGTTTGAATCTAAGGGAGGCTAGCACACAGTACCATATAAACAGGTACTGAAATGATTGATGCCAGCTGCTGCTCTTTAAAAAAGAACTGCTGAGTTGACACTGACAGCAATGGTATACAGGATGGTCTTCAAGAAGTCATCACAAGGTCTTACAAAGGAAGGGGCTCAGTAAATCACTGTTGAATTGAAATTATGTTACATAAACTCAGAAATAATATCTGTTTTCTTTCTGGAGAAAAAGAAATGTAAAAGTAAACCACACTATCACAAACAATTTTCTCTGCAGTGATTTCCCTATTGAAAGGGATTTCCTTCTTCCTTTAGAGCTATCTTTGACTGATGGATCCCCTCCCACCATTTATGAAGATTGGGTTACTAAATGATTTTTCTAAATCCATCTTGCCAAAAGGGTCTAAAGGAAACAGAATCAAGAGAAAGTAAGGAAAGGTGGAAGGGCATTAGAGGCAATAGCACTGCAGAATCTAGCACTTCATTAGCTGTCCCTTTAGCCTATTTCCCCCATCATCATGATGCAGTTGATTCTTTAACCAACACGTTCTGAGCTCCAACCATCAATGAAGTTTCTCGAACACACAGAATCAAATTTCAGATCCAGATCATGTCATTAAGGGCAAACAAAAATAAGAACCATTAGCTCAGGGTCACAGTGGGTATATATTTTTCTATTTAGGGAAATAAAGAATATTGACAATGGCAGATAAAAATACAATATTTTTACAAATGCATTGGCTAAAAGTTGCATGAGCTCAAATAAACTCAAATTTACATTCAACTTGCATGGTCTATGAGACCCACTTTGTATTCTGTAACGAATATCCCAGTGGTGAAGAAACTCTCACTCAATGGTCCTAAACAGGGAAAAGGAAAGTGGCCTTTTCTCTCTGGGGGGCCCTGGCCACTTGCCCAGCTCTATCTGACTTTAAAACCAAGTTAATCTAAATTCAATAAATGAAAGCAAGGACTATTTTGAAGTTCAAATAAATTCTTGTGATGTTCACAGAACATGCAGTCTTTTCCCATTAAAACATTACTGACTGCTAAATAAGGCTGCAATTAACAAGGTGCCAGAAAGCAGTAGCAGAACTTCCAGTTTCCTGGTGCCAATTAAATTAAACCTCAATTGAAAGACAAAGTCCCTAATAAATTTTTCCCTAATGATTTTTTTTAAGGAGGCCAGGGTTGGGGAGGTAATTCATCGGTAAGAGTGCTTACCTAGCACTGAAAAAAAAAAAAAAGAAGAAGAAGAAGAAGAAAAAGGAAAAGAAACATAATAAAAGGGGGGTTGGTTTTACCAAGTTGTGAATAGATGAAATTTTTTACAACAGAAGTACATAAACCACAATGACTTTAATCATTTATTGGTGCAAAACTTTTGATCATTGAGCTCAGTCATGTGAAATACAGATGAAGAAAGAATAGCTTGTTCTTGGTACAGTCAAGGCAAGTAGATCAATTCCATTGAAGAGCACCCTAAAGAGTTAGATGCCCTTCTTGAGAGCAAAAGGAAGGGGAAAGGAAGAGAAGGGGAGAGAGAAAGAGAGAAGAAAGGAAAAGAAAGACTATATCTCACTTCCTGGTCAAAAGGACTTTTAGTAGCCTGCTTCAAGAATGAGTATTTATGATGATATTTGTTAACACAAACTAACTTTGTTGACTAAATCAGAAACAAAAAGCAGGCGAAAGGTGGATAAAATAGAAAATTAATGTAATTAATTTAAATAATTTTTAAAACTCAACCATTCGTGATTAATGTTTCTTTTTAAAGCTCCATTATTGAACCATTCTTAAAATAAGAAATGCACTACTTGGGCTGGGGAGATAGCTCAGTTGGTAGAGTGCTTACCTTGCATGCACAAGGCCCTGGGTTCAATCCTCAGGACCGCAAAAAAAAAAAAAAAAAAAAAAAAAAAAAAAAAATGCACTACTTAACTCCAATTGCAACAGAAAACTTACCTGCACACCATTAAGTGACGCCACCCCCATGTACAGGAACACACCATACAGTACTGGCATAGGAATAAACTGGGAAGGAAAAAATGGATAAAGGTTAAAAGCAACAATAATACGAACACTGGAAGGAAAAATTTAAGTAAACAGCTAAAAGACAGGATATTATATCATAGTGATAAGTGTGCTTTCTTCCTCAGTTAACAAACTTCTACACTCTTTGCACTAGAAATAGATGAAGGGGACTTTCAATTTCCATTTAATGTGTGTTTTTTAATGAGCATATGTGACCTTAATAATATTTTCTTTAATTAATGGGGGGGGTTCCTTTGCCTTTAAAAGCAGTAGACTATGCAAGCCAGCTGCTTGTAAGGACTATGAGGTAAAACAGGCAATAAGTGGCCTCACTCTGGAAACCAAGATCCTTCTATAACATCACACTCTGATAATTTTTTTCCTTTGTAATTTTTGCCAAATGCTATCAACTTGGTGGGTAAATGCCTCTTTAAATAAACTAAACATCGAACAACTGTCCCTTTTCTTCTCAGGAATATCAAGAGGACAAACTAATGAGAACATGGCTTGAAAGGAGCGTGGAACATCTGGAAACAATTAATTACATGCATGAATTAGCACACATCTTTTAAAACTCAATTAATACATCTTTATCCATTGTTCATCAAAAAAATTTTTACATTAATACAGAGAGTTAATAATGAAAAATTCAAATGTGAAGTCTGTACATTTTACCTCTTCCTAGACCTGGGAAGTGTGAGCACATCAAGCATGATTCTGATTCTGGGAAGGCTTTTCTCTGGACAACAAAAGGTTGTCAGCATGGGATTTTGAAAAAAAGTTCAAGTAATTTCAGGATTTTTCAAAGCTAAAATATTAAAACCACAAGTCAATTAAGGCCAATCTTTCCAAATCCATATAAAGGAGGCAACTGTAATCAGAAAATATAGTATGACTTTAGAGTAATAATTGAAGAAGTACTGCATGTATTACGTGAAGCATAATTTCATAACTTTTAGCAGGCTTTTTCCAGTGCCTGGGAACTGAACTCAGGGACCCTCACACATCTCTCTCTCCCTCTTTCCAGTGCTGGAGATTGAACCCACAGCCTTTCACATTCTAGGCAAGCACTTTACTACTGAGTCCCTCCCCACTCCAGCCCTAACATCCTTTCTTGTGACTGTCTAGAGCAGTTCAGTCTCAGAGATTCTTAGGGCACCATTAGAGAACTAGTGAATACTAAAACAGGTCACGATGGTCTCTATTACTGATTAGTTGTAAGAATGGTTAAATTTCTATGGAATAAATATTTATCTCTATAAAATATAAAAAATGCTTCTTTTTAAAAGAATTAACAATTTTAACATAACTAATTTTGATCTTGAGCTCAGGAAAGAAAAAAAAAAACAATGACCTGAAAAGCTGAAGGGGGTGGGAGGGACATGCTGATGGAGGGGAAGCCAGGCTGCTGTAATACCCAGCAGTCACCACAGAGAGGTGGACACAGCACATTCAAGTCACCCGAGCTGGGACATAGGCCTCTATTTCTTTTAGAATGCGAGTGTTTCTATCCCTTACAATTCTGCATAAATTTACAAAAAATAAATAAATAAAAAACTAACAGACACCACTTTATTGCTTTAACACATTTTTAAAGCATCTTCCATTTTTCCCTTAGTATATGATGATTTCTTTATCATTTCATTTCTAATTTTGAGAGAAAGGGAAGAAAAGCAAAAGGGGAAAAGGGAAGAATAATTCATTCATGAAAAACAAGTTCCAATTCTTAGGGTAGTTACTTTTTAATCCTGGTAAATCATTTTTCTACTTTGAGTAAAAGAAGTGTCACCAAGAGTCCATTCCTGGTCTAATCTTTACTCCTAACCTGAGCTTAGCTAAATATTTTCTCTACTGTGTTCAACATTAAAATGAAGGAAAATTGTGTCTTGGAGTTTAGGTCTGTTCTCTCTGAATTTATAATTATAGATATCATCAAATTTACCACAAAATAAAATTAGAAGGTATCATCAACACACAATGGCATGGGATGTGGGCAGGAATATAGCCTTAGAAATAAAGAGTTTTTGAAAATATATTTTTGTTGGGAAAAAAAGCTATGGAGTTGATTTTTGGTCAACTTCAATATAATACAAACGTCTTATGAAATTTACCATATTTTTACAATAGTATAATATCTTAATAAAAAATATGCCATTACAGAACTCTAGATGAAATTTGACAGAATTATTGTTAGAAGATTTTTTTATTGAATTTGGTTCATGAGGTCACATAAATTAATCATACTAGAATCATTCATTACAACAGAAATTTCCCAAAGAAAGAAAAAAAAAGAATGTGTTTTTAGAAGATGGGACCCTACCTTTAAGTTAAGCTAGGATGATATACATAGTGATAGATTTACATTTTTACAAAGATAAATAGAAGAAAATAAAATATAAAAACACAAGGTATAATAGGATTGTAGGCAAATCAAGAATTGTCAAGTGACAAAATTATGCAAAGAAAATTATATAATTAATCACACCCAAAAAGGCAAAAGGCATAATTATAAAATAGTATTACAGTCAACAAACATTAAAAGTGAAAAGTTAAGTGACTGATCCTATAACCAGATAGAATAGTAAAATTGAGATGAAGTCAAAGATTTAATATATTCAGATCAAGTCAGTAAATTTCAAATTCTGGTAAATGTAGTTCTATATCTTTGATTTGGTAATAGTGTTAGAACATTCTCAGAAAGAAAAATGTGAAAAGATTTAAGTTGACTAATAAGGGGAAACTAGTTTATCAACACAGAATTCATGACAAGAGTGAGAACTCCCAGCAATAGAAGGGCCTGTGTGTGTGTGTGTGTGTGTGTGTGTGTAAAACCCAGAGTGAGACCCTGATTAAAAACATAGGTCTAGAAGTCAAACTGACCTGGGTTTGATTTCTAGCTACCAGCTATATAACTCAGAAAAAAATTATTAACTTCTCTTATCCTCAGTATCCTCATCTACAAAGTGGCTATGATAAACACTACATGGCAGAAAAGACCTAGTCCAGGTCATGCATGGTTCATAATAGATGCTTGATAAATGATAAATGTGGTATTGATGTCTTCATTAACATGACCTTGACTGACAAGTCAATGAGCCTGAAATTGCTAAGCACAGCTCTCCTTGGGACCTCAGTGATAGGGGTGACTGGGAGCTAGGTAATGGGCCAGAAGGATGGCTAAAAGGTCAGACCTTAAACCCTGCCTTCTTTAAACTTTATTGTATTACTCTTTGAGTTATAACAACCTTCTTTTAAACATGTTATTAAAATAATATCAAAAATCCCTTAAGCCTTAAAAACCTTAGCTGCAAAAGAAGATGCTGACCTGCAAACTCTTCCCTAATAATTGAAGAAACTGGAATGAGGTTTGATGAGGAGTTTGTGGAAATGCTGTGCTTTACTCCACACAGGATTAGAATTTGGATCAAAGAAGCCCAGGAGGATTATCTCATGGGAGATGACGGCAAATGAGTTCTGTAAGGACAAGTACCATGATTGATTTTAAAAGGTGACAAGCCATGAGGGTTATGAGCTTGGCTTTGTTGTCAGACTGCCTAAGTTCAAATCTTGGTTTGACCATTAAAAACTTTGACCTGGTGGTTTATCCATAATTTTTCCAAACTGTAAAATAATTAGTAGTATCTTTTTTTGTAGGTGTCAATGGAGGAATAAATTTTAAAAATCTGTGCTGAAACTTTAATGCAATGACAAACTCAATAAATAGTAGCTACTGTGGTCATCATCATGGCCACCATCATCATCTCTGTTTCCCTGGCATAGAGCACAGTGTGGCATATTGTAGGGTCTGGACAAATATCTGCCAAGTACAAATTAAATCTATCGTCCACACTTCAGAACACTAAACAAATCTTAAAGATAAATTTTGGCCACTCCTCATGTTAAAGATAAACTAATTCAAGCAAAAGCAACAGAAGTAGCAGTGAACTTCATTTGATCTTTATTTCTTTAGACTTGCCAGAAAAATGGAAAAAGTAAGCTCAAGGAACTGCCTTTCATCTTTTTGCTGCCCTTTAGTCTCCCCTCACTTCACCATACAGAATACTAGCAGTTAACAGGCAATATTTGCACTGCAGAAACACAGTGGAAATCATTTAACCAGCCTGGGAAGCTAGTTATTCTTGCTTCCCAGCAGTTCTGTACTGAAGCCATGGTGAGATCCAGGACTTTGAGGCATGAATGACTGTAGCTGGCAATGGTCAAGGGGTTTCTTCATGAACTTAATGTTGGTGTACTATAATTCCTTGCATTCTTCCACATAAAAGACAGATTTCGGCACACAGATCAAAACAGAGGTCATAAACTTCATGTTCAAAGTAAGCTTGCATAAGCAGGCAGTGGGGGTGGGGGGCAACCACCTATACTGCTTAATGCATGAGAGAAAATTGCTAAGCTCATCAGAGACCATTAAACTTGTGAGGGAAATAAGGAGTTGGGCAGGAAAGGGGTTGAGCCATTTCATTTTAAAGAGTTAAAGTCACACATTTCTCTTGTTCCCATTCATTTGATCTGCCTTTCAAAGACAGACTGTTAAGTAAAACCATTCTCTGAAGTTGTCACCTGCTTCTTTAAGAAACACAGTCACCTGGAGGAAGAAAAAAGGTTTCCTACTCTGAGTTAACCCCCAACACCACTTTTTGTGTGAATTCTGAGGTTAATTATTAATCGAGACTTTTCCTTAGTTCTACCTTACGTTTTAGTTAAACTGTACCCTCAACAACTGCTTCTTCCTGTGTTGACTTTTTAAATGACCTAACAAGAGACCTCTGATAAGTGTACATACCCACATACCTCACCAAGCTTCAATGCTAAGAAGAGCCTGTGATCTGAAATTAGCTGACTTTATCCAGAGACATGACTCCTGAAGTAGGGAATAGTTGATTTGCTGAAGTAAGGAATCTCAATTGCTAATGCTTGACCATTTTATTTTTGTTTCCTGTATTTGGTGTAAGCTACATTATAAATATCCTATAAACTATATTGACAAAATGGTTTTACTTTCCACAGTTTGGACAAAACCCTGCACAACAAAAATATTTACTGAACTCCTTTTTTTCACTGATTCTTTTCTTTTTAAGTGGTAGACGGACACAATACCTTTATTTATTTTTATGTGGTGTTGAGGATCAACACATGACTAGCAAGCACTCTACCACTGAGCTACAACCCCAGTCCCTGATTCTTACAATGATCTTTTGGGTTAACCCAAAGTTGCCAGGTACAAATAACTCAACCATGGATACTAATGGCAGAAGGAGGGTAACCAATCCAGGGGCTATTTAAGCAAGCCAAAGGAAAAGCAAGCTTATGTTCTCTGGTCCCTACATTTCTGTCTTCCTTCTCTGTATTCTGATCTCTTTTTATAGATATGAAGGTGCTTTGTTTGCATATCAGGACAGAAGGAATCATTGTAAAGCACAAAAGGCTTTCAGTTTTAATTCCACTGTAGCCATATCTGGATGCGGGGTGAGAAAATAGGATGAGGCATTGTGAGTACTGCAAATTTTCCTTAAAATAACAATTTATATAGTATCTTTTCTCCAGGTCCCTTTAGAATCAAATATAATTACTCAACAGACAGATCCACCAGGATTAAAGCCAAATTACTGTAACACAACATTTTAAAAAAGAACTTTTTGAAATATCTGGCTTTCCTAATTAGGACTTTTATACTGTATAAATGAAAATAAATCGTATAGAAATAAAAAGACAAAATGAGGGTTTGGGTGGTGATGAGTAAATCTGGACTGATGGAAAGATTTCTGTCTGTCTCCCTCACTATTGACAAGGACATCCCACAAAAGAACTTTGCCACTGTGCCACGTAAGCCCACTTTCAGGAAGCCCAGAGAAAATTCATTCCAAGGAGAGCCTCCCACAACTTAGGGTCCTAATTACCTACAATGAACTCTCTAAAGATGATCTCTCCAGATGAGGTTTCACTGCCTGGGAGGCAAAGCTGCCATTAGGTATTTCCACCAGCAGATCTGCTGGTGTCTGCAAGTAAACACAGCAACAGAAAGCATTCTCTCTGGCAGAGGACTCAATGCTGTGAAACTCACCATACCTTCAGTCTACTTCATAACTTGCTTTGCAATGGCAAAAGTAAAAACAGATTTCCCTCTCTTCCTGAAGAAACAAAGTCCTTAGTCTTTTAAAGTCCTCTGTACATACCCAGAAATAATTTCTCTGAGGTTATTTTTAATCTGAACTATCCATGAGTTACCTGAGAAACATTCCTTCAAGGCATCTAGTCAGAAATTAATTCAATCAGACAACTGACATTGTGGAAACCAAGGACATAAGATGGATAATTAAATATTTAACTGTTTACGACGTATTTTGTATCTAATGTATACATTAGTCTAAATCCCCTGAAGGTAAAATTAGTCTCATAAGCTTTTTCTTAAAATTCATCTCATTGGTCATTTACATAAAATTTGTTAATCTGAGAGAAATGGGAGGGGGGCTTTTGTGTTCTTTATCGATACTTATATATTGTCTGAATTCCTTAAGAGAATGTTCTATGCATGATTTGAACAATTAAGAACTTTTTAAAAATCTTAACATTTTAAGTTGCTAAACATTTAAAAATTTCAGGAAAAAAATTGGAAAGATATTGTTAATAGATACTGATAATAAAGATGCTGTTCATGGCTGATTATCATGTTCTGTACTATGGTATGAAGCATAAGACATAAATTATCACTAATTGGCATTGTTTCTATAATAGGAAGAAAATAAAAAGCTATGTCATAAATGAAAACTGGAAGCTTTACAAGCAAGAATTTATTAACCTTCTTCTTTAGTTCTACTTTTGCTCTTAAGTAGGTTTTCATATATCAGTTTATGCTTATCTATCTAGGCAGATATCCATCCCCTCAATCAAACCTATGTGTGGATTAATAACTTTCTAAATAATCTAGCAGCTAATTTTTCTTTTTTAAAAGTTCATTTCCACAGTTTTCTAAGTATAAATCAGTAAATTTACCCTCATTTCCCTTGGAGGACCTAAATTAGGTCTTCTGATTCAAAGAAAATACAAACACAACAATAAGAATGGGAGAAAAATTCAAAATGACCATACTGAATCACTCACAGCACCATATCCAGAAGTCTAATGGAAGGAGAGGGAAGGCTTTATGTACAAGTAAATGGAGGTTATGGACAGGAAGACAAGGAGAGTAAAAATATGAGTGTGTGTGTGGTAGGTGGGGATTAGTCAGGTTGAACTGCATGAAACTGCCATTCTGATAAGTCAGAAAGTTTCAGTATTGGGCATTTCATGTGGTTCAACCAAATAACTGAAAAATGATGATTATGAAGGGATGGGAAGAAAATCAAGATAAACATTTTTTTTTTTTTTGGTTACCTGATCACTAATGCAATGTTTTATAGAATTAATGTGAATTTTGCAAATATTTTATTCTTCACATGTCCAATTATCTGTCAGTGTTCTGAGAAAGAGGAAGAAGTGTTTCACATATTTACCTTTAAGATGGGAGCCATAAAGACTGACAGACCAGTCAGAATAAACACAAGGGTTCCAGTGACTCTTTGTTCCCTGAAACCAAATCAAAAGATTACCAATCTACCTCTTGTTTTCATGAACATGCTCTTGTCTTTGCACCTTCAAAAAAAGACAATACATTGACCAGATCTAAGTTCGGCAAAATAACAAAGATGTTGATATCATATAATTACCTTAAGGACATCATATGAGCTCAACACATCTATAAAAAATATCTTAAGACTATTACAAAATGTGATTTGAATTCACCAAGAAAGAAATGATTCTGCTAAAGCTTTTTGTTCCTTTTATAATCAAGAAAGAAAAATCACTTGCTCTTGGTCCATCAATTACTGGCCTCTTTGAAGCCCTTATTTTTTAAACAACTTGTCCTCTTGTGTAATTACACCTTCTTTCATAGGAGACAGATATTACATTGTCCCACATTCTAATTAACAAACAGCTCAGGGAAATTTCATGAGTGCAATAAATCACACCAGTCTAATTTCCGAATCTACAACAACAAAAGTACTTTTTAACCAATATGATTCTCATCCAACACCCCCTCCTCCACTTCCCAAGAAAGAATCACCCACTGTTGAGGCGTGGGAAATGATGGCTCTGTGGTGTGAGCTATCCACCCAAGCACTTATGAGTATGGTTTGTTGCAAAAAGCACCCACCAGAGTAAAAAGGTCTTCTACTACTGCCCTTCATGGCTACCTGAATTGAACAGCTGGAGGTCAAAGTTTTCCAGTGCTGATGGGAACAGAAAATGGATTGGAATATAAAAATTCCTTTTCTTTCATTGAATCTTAAAAATCATAAGTAGACTCAAGCACTTGGGGGCCTTTACACACAATTGAGATTGAGTGAGTACTACAGCACCTAAATCACCTGTATGCTGATGAAAATGAATGACTGGTTTGTGTTTTTATGCTATATTTTTGAATTTTTTTTATCAAAGGAAATTTATATATCATAAGAAATTAACTAGAAAAATTGTTGAAAACTCCCTTTCTCATGAAAAGTTAGTACTTTCTAGAACAACAAAAAAAGATGAATAAATTAATCATCATCAGTTCTAGCTCCTCCAAATATGCCCATTTCCTTATGATTGACACATAGATGTGTGCACAGTGTCACCTGGGGAGTCACTCTCCTCTGACTTAACACACCTCACTCCTAGAAACTTTGGTTGTTCTCCGGGTGCAGATGTCTCTGTCTCCATCTTCAAACTGTCGATGTGAGCAATAGAGATGACTGTAGCGGCCACATACCACGGAAGAGCCATGAAGGAGCACACCACCATGAGGATGGCCACCCAGAAGAGATCCAGGTGATACCCAGCTCCTTTCTGTAGAAAGAGATAACAAAATCATGTGGAAAAAAAAAATTGTACTTGGTACCTAGTTGTATTTCCAGATGGGGATTAAGGTTACCAAAAGAAACTGACTCGTTTTACTTGATAAAAGTATCTACTTGAAGGGCAGCTCATTAAGGGAAGGAACTCTATCTTCCTCATTTTATTCCCCCTAGCGACTAAAAGTAGCCACCTGCTACAGCTGCCATAGCAGTCATCTCCTCTACTATAGTTCTGAATAATTGTTTAACTTAAAGATTTAGGTCACAGCTTCACTTAGTATTTGTTTAGATCTATGACTGATTATCATGTTCTGTACCGTGGTAGAAAGCATAAGATATAAATTATCGCTAATTGGATTGTTTCTATAATAGGAAAAAAGAATAAAAAGCTATGTAACAAAAGAAAATTGGAATTTTATATTCAGAAAATGGGGATATTGCCTAGTTTTAAGAGTTTATGGGATTGTTCAATGAAGTAACAGCAGCAAAGCATCTTATAGAAACTTAAGTGGTAGTAGTTGTTACACAGTGGGAGCTAAATAAATGGAGTTAATAGCAGGACTGATACTGATTGTTGCTCTTCACAAAAGCAAGATAGGCATCTTAAAAACAGGTATTTGGGGCTAACATATTCATCCAACATCATTAGCAATTAGGGAAAAGGAAATCAAAACTACCCTGAGTCAAAATGGCAGTTATCAAGAATACAAATAATAATAAATACTGAATAGAATGTGGAGAAAAAGGAACACTTCTACACTGCTGGTGGGACCGTAAATTAGTACAACCACTATGGAAATCAGTATGGATGCTCCTCAAAAGACTAGGCGTGGAACCACCATATGATCCAGCTATACCATTTCTCAGTATTTATCCTGAAGAATTAAAGTCATCTTACTACAGTGAGACATGCATACCCACAGCAGACAAATTATGGAACCAGGCTAGGTGTCCATCAAGGGATGAATGAATAAATAAAATGTGGTGCATATACACAATGGAGTTTTATTCAGCCATAGAGAAAAATGAAATTATGGCATTTTCAGGAAAATAGAAGAAATGAGAGACCATCACATTAAGTGAAACAAGTCAAACTCAGAAGATTAAGGGCCCTATGTTTTCTCTCACATGTGGAAGCTGGAGAGGAAAAAGGAAAGCAAAGGTGAAGGTGGGTCTCTTAAAAATCAAAGGGAGACCAGTAGAGAAAAGGAATCAAAGGCAGGGAGGTAGGGAAATACAGAGGGATCAGGGAGTGCTGGGGAGTGATATTGGTCAAATTATATTGTTATGTTGTGTGCATATATGAATATGTAAGAACAAATCCTATCAATTTGTACAACTATAATGCACCAATTAAAAAATGTGGGGAAAAAAACCTGGCAATTTGCCTTCTCTCCCTGCCAGTGTTTATCAGTATGCTGTTCATCTACACAGTGTTGAATATATGTGGACTAAAGATCCAAAACAACCTTGAGATGGTATGTAGAGGGCCATTTCTTACCTCTCATGGTATATAAAAATAACTGCTTAACAACTGATTACCTGATATCATTAATACAATTAATACCCTCTTAATCAGAATAGGCTGGTTTGAAACATCGGTCACAATAACATTTACTGACTGGAAAAGCAGACAATGTAACAAAAGGTCTAGCTCTTCTACTCACTAAATAAATATTGTTAAGTGTGTCCACGATGTTATTCTATGGTTATATTTCTCTGCTCTATTTATGAAGAAATCAAATGCTTAATACCCCTATGGAGCCTGAGAAAATAGAGCAGTCCATTTTCACAGCATGGAAGCAACAGTACCAAGAGGCAAAGGGTGACTGAGGGAGGAGAGGTTGGCTTTAAAAAATGAGAATGTGATTTACACCAGGATCCTGGTGACTGTTATCATTCAGATCCCATTACAGTTTGACAGAACACTGCTCTCCTTTCACTGAAATGCCAATATTTTACCTCTGGCTTGCACACATGGGTCTAATCATGTTCCCAGAGAACTCATAGCAGGAAAGGGGAGCTGACACAAGAAAGAAAAGCACATGGTCATCTAGTGCAGGTTTGGCTGAGAACAAAAAACAGGTTATCTATAAAACCAGTTCATTTCAGGTCTGTGTATGGCATTTATCTATCTTTGGTATTGAACTGGGACAAGGAGGGGGAAGGAAGGCACATGGGGGATGAACTGGAATAAATTTATTCCATAATGACGAATGAGGTGAACATCATGATACATCTGGGATCTCAGTCATTCATTCTTTCAACAAACACTGACTGCCAACTTAGACCCAGGCACAGTTTGAGATGTTGGTAACACATCTGTGAATAAAACAGACAAAAATCCCTGGCCTCATGGAGCTTCCATTCTACTAAGGAAATAACTCCCCAAAATAATCTATATAGTATCTTAAAAAGTAATACTGCTTGGGAGGGTGAGGCAGGAGGCTCTCAAGTTCAAAGCCAGTCTCAGCAAAAGTGAGGCACTAAGCAATTCGGTGAGACTGTCTCTAAATAAAATACAAAATAGGGTTGGAGATGTGGTTCAGTGGTCGAGTGCCCCTGAGTTCAATCCCTTGTACCTCCCTCCCCCAAAAAACATACTAAATAGAGTTAAAAGAACTTGGGCTTGTACACTGAGTATGACTGGAGGGTTTTCAGTGGAGGAGTGACATGATTTGCTAGTGTTCTAAACATTCTGGCTGCTGTGTTAGGAGCAAATTGAGCAGAGTCAGGACAGAAAGACCAGATAGGAGATGGTTGCTATAATCCATGCAAGAGATTATGGTGTTTAGAACCAGATTGATGGCAATAAGATGACAAGAAGTGGCTGGATTTCAGCTGTGCTTGGAGGTGGAGCCTCAGGATTTGCTTCCTTTTGCCTGTGCATCTGTCATATAGCAACAGTCAAAATATACTAATATCTCCAGCTTCCTCTTTCACCTCTCTCCTGCTTGAATCCTACACCACTACCACTTTCAACCTCATGCAATTCCTCAAATGTGTTCCACTCACGGAGGCCTTTTGCGTCTGCCCACATAGCCTCTTCTACGTGGAATACCCTCTACTTTTCCTTCTTCTCTTGGCTCAGTCCTATCCATCCTTAAGACTTAAATTAGCTTTCACTTTTCCAGTAGTTTATTCTGCCTCCACTAGGTGAGATGAATGAGTTGTTAGATTAGATCTCGTCCTTTATGCTCCCCTATTTTTCATTTTATGCCTTCTAGCATAGCACTCAAACTATTTTTTTGATATTGTATGTACATTTATCTATTTTTTATATTAAACTTTAAGTAACATGGGGACCTGGACTGTGTCTTTTCCAACCGCCCTCCATATTCTGAATACCTTAGTAGAGTGTATGATATAGAGGTAATTCTCAACAAAGGTTTATTTTTTAAAAAAAGAATTATAAGTACTATGTATGCATTTGCCTGATAGCAAGTATGAATTCTTAATCAGACAAAGCAAAGAAAGAGAAAACTTTACTGTTCATTGACAGATGTGTGAAACATTTGGGGGCTCCAGGGAGGATAATAGTTGGAAATATCACAGAATTTCAAGCCCTATTTGGACTAAATCACTTAAGTCCATGTTAGAGGTAACAACATGTTATTTAACAGACATAATTTCCAAATTCTGTTACCAAAGAATGTAAAATAACTTAAGGATGTGCACACTACCCAGAGCAACAGGTCAAAAGAATGGCACTGCAGAAAAAGTTATGCATACCACCCTGAGCTATCTTGATGCTTTCTTGATCTATTTCAACTAAAACAAGTCTGAGTTAAGTGTATTAAAGACAAGCACAAAAGGACCACATAATACTAAGGAGGATGAAATAAGGATTTCAGACACAAAGGTAACTATGCATAACTACCAGGATAAATAAAAGTTTTGGGATAAAGTATTTATAGACAAAATTACTCTATGCCCCTTGACCTCACAGCTTCCAAAGTTTTCCTTCCCCTCAACTATGCTGAGACTTCTTGCTGTTCTTAAAAAGAAGAGATAATCACCATAAACTGAATGCCCTGCCTGGTCCACCTCTACCTCCCCTCTCCAGCCTCAACTCTCCCTCTCCCACTGCAACCACACAGAATTATTACAATAGCTCATGCTCATCAGCATACCTCCCCTTGTAAGGCCTGCACCCATACAACGATAAATCACCTCACCTGCCTGGCAAAGTGATAAAAAATTTTGATTTAGAAGGATGGCTCTGTTGGCTTATAGAGGGTATATCAGAAGTGGTCAAGACTGGAGACAAAGGGCAGACCTGAGAATACTGCCATAATCCAGTACTGAAACGAGGCAGTTTAAGCTAAAGTAACAGCATTGGGAAAAGACCACTAGCAGATAGTAGAGATTTTAAAGAGACCAAGTCCAAAGAGGGAAAAGTAATAACTTCATTTACCAAATTTCCATGTGCAAGGCTTACCAAGTTTTTTTTAAATTTATTTTTACTGTAAACAAATGGGATACATGTTGTTTCTCTGTTTGTACATGGAGTAAGGCATATCATTTGTGTAATCATACATTTACATAGGGTAATGGTGTTTGATTCATTCTGTTTTTTTTTTCCCTTCCCCCCCACCCTTCCCACCCCTCTTTTCCCTCTATACAGTTCCTCCTTCCTCCATTCTGTCCCCCTCCCCACCCATTATGTGTCAGTGTCCTACATAAATTAGAATCTGGAGACATATTTGTTGAAAAGAATGGTAAGAGCTATACTTCAAAGTCCATGGTGCCCCAAACTCTTGCCATGAAGACCTACCAAATGCCAAATGCTTGTTAGAGAAGTTGTTCCAGCAAAACAACTTATATATGTATGAAAATAAGCTACTCCAAAAATATCAGGGTTAGCTAAAAGTATATGAATGGCTAGATTTGAATGAAATGAAAATAATGTTAAAATACTAGCCCTATTTTTGCAAGAAAACAGTTTTTTCAAAAATAACATATGAAACTTCTTTTCTATTCCTTACCCCTCCTCATTGCCACTACCTTTTTGAGATTCTCATAATTTCTCTCTAGAATTATACAACAGCCTCTTTCCATCCACCTCTCCCATATATCCTTACTGTTGCCAACTGGAGAGTCCAAAATGCCATTCTGATGCCATCCACCCCAGGCAGGGGTTGAGCAGGAAGTCAGCACAACATACGGGCCCAGCCTCACTTACCACGCTGAGGCTCCTGCATCCACGACCATGTGGGGAGCCCCTGAGGAGCCTAAAACTCTGACTGTGCCTTGCAAATTCTGCACCCATTCCTTCCTATGGTCACACTTCAAACTGGCATTCTGTCCTCCTCAGCCTAGGTTTAAATCTATCCCCCCACTTCAAATCCCAACTTGAATGTATTTCCCTCTTCTTCTTCCACACCACCCAGCACCCCTCAGCACTCAACTCTGCTCTCACCACAGAAGCCCTCATTTTATTCCTGACCCTGCAACCCACTCTGCTAATCTTAAAAATCTAAATCATATAATGGCACTTCCCTGTCCAAACCCTCTATGGCTTCCTGTTTAACTTAGCATAAAAATTAAACACTATAACATCCTCTGTTAAGATTCTATATGGTTCTTCTTTCTGGGACTATTTTGTAGACCTCCCTCCCCTGGGAACATCTGGCAATGTCTGGAGACACTTGGCTGTCACAACTTGGGGAGGAGGTACCACTCTGGCTAGAGGCCAGAGATGCTGCCAAAAAGCCTACAAGGCAGAGGACAGCTGTCACCAGTGAGGAACTGTTCAAACTGACAACTATACTGAAGTTAAGAAACTTTGTTACATGTGACCTGACCTCACCTCTGACCTCATCCTGAATGTGAGTCCTTCCAGCCTGCTACTTGTTTCTCCATACACCAAGCTTCTGCCACCCTGGGCCTTTGCAGTGGCTCGTGTCTTTGCACTGAAAACTATTATTTAATGAACATTTATTGAAAACCTATTTTGCTATAGGCCTGTGTTAGATAAAACAGTAAATAAGACAGGATACCTGCTTGTACAGGGAATGCTTATTATTACGTTGACATCAGACATGAAAATAAATGATTCAGTGTATATGCAAGACACAGGGCACAAAGGAAGTCATGATCAATTCTAACCTTGGTAACAGACATAGGTGATAAACAGGGGAACTTCATGAAATTCCTTCAAGGCACAAACCATATGAAGAACCATTTTCATCTTAAACACTTACTGCAAGTGTTCCATACATAGCAAGTACTCAATAAATGCTCAAAAGGTTAAGTGTGTCTTCTTTTAAAGACTAAAAACATCCATCCTTGTCTTTGTGAATATAAACCCAAAGAATGTTCTATTTTCTGAAACTGGAGATTATTTTAAGTACAAGGATAAGAAGTGAAATTTTATTTCCATTTGAAATTGTATATGCTTTGCTAATTCAGAGCAAAATTTAGGAATATATCCACAGAAATCAAAATCTGCAAGAGAAGAAGATTAGGCTAGCAGGCTACAGTGTCCATCTGGTACAAAGATGATAACAACGGAGAGGTCAGGAGCAGTCCACACGCATGCAGAGCCAGTGAATAAACATTCATGCCTGGAGCCCACCCTAATCCAGAGAACATGCTGGTTTATGGAGATACCAAGAGCCATGACAGTACCTCCCACGAAGGGGAGACACAATCAGACGAGAGGACTCAGACTTGTGTGAAAATTATAATGTACTCTAAGTAGACATTCCCACAGATTTGGAAAAGATACCAAAAAGTACAGAAGCTGAAGTTTCATTACGCCTACAGTGAAGCCACAAACACTTTCTGCAATGCTGCCACCCGAATACAGTTTTGAACTGTACAGGCACTCAGATTTGAGATGGGGACCAGTGTACGTATTTTTCACCCATCTCATACAGTATAACAATTTTGAGAACCATGTGACCAAAGGTAATAAAAATCTTCAGTTATGTCTATGTATTGAGTCTACCATATGAAATTATGGTGGGCCTAGGTTTAAATCTATCCCTCTACTTCAAAAGAGCTAAAAAATAGTACAACAAGTTGTGGTCATTACCTTGAAAACATTTTGGACCAGACAAGAGGATACGTTAAGTTACACAAAGTAAATATTGTGTAGGGATCATGTGACCAGTGCCACAGAATTATACAAATACAACAAGAAAAAAACAAGCAAGAGCAATACAAATTACACTAAGGGTGAAGGAAGTGCTATACTGAGAGGTGTTATGTTTGGAGGATCTTAAGGATGGAGAGGATTTTGGTAAGTAGCAATCAATGAAGGTGGAGAAAGATTTCTAGTCATAATATCTAACAGAAAAAACTGTCAGATTTGAAGAGAAGCCAACAGGCTTTACAACCAGACTGCTGGTTAGTATCTGGAGAGAATCACCTTAAATTTAGGTTGAAATCATCTCACGGTGCTTTAAATCCCAGGCTAGGGTAAATGGCGTTCTTCAAGGGGCAAAGGTTTGCAGGGTCAAAGTATGAAGGTTTAGAATGTAGAATATGCATATAAGAAGAGCACTTTTTAAAAAATTAATTCTTGAAACAAAGCAAGGGAGAGTGGTAATAACTCATGACTTAAATATTAAAAAAATCAAGCCATGAAATAAAAGAACTGGATCCAATGTTATGAAAGTAGGAATAAAGAAGAAAAATAAAGAAAGCAAGGTAGGGTAAAAAAAAAAAAAAATCACACATTCCAATAAAAGGTTTGCCAGAAAAGAAATCAGAGAAAATTATCTATTATCTACAACTATATAATATCTATTTTAAGACACCTAAATGATTTATCCCTCCTAAACCCAAACAATGATACTCTAGAAATCATTTTCCTTCTGAAAAGTATCTCTGGCTTTGTAGTCTGAAGCTGCCTCTGCTCCTACCTCTGCTGGTAACTCAGTGAATGACCTTGGGGAAGTCGTGACCTTGCTGAACCTTGGTTTTGAGTACTCTGCAGGGATAATGCAGAACATAACTAACCAAATGATGGCCAAAAAAAAAAAAGCCAAGCGCCTTGGCGTTCCTACATCAATACAGAGCTGTTCAGCAGAGTGGAAAGGTGGATCCCATCCCAAGCAGAGCAGACAGCCAGAGCCACTTGACACAGAGCCAAAGCAAATGCCACCCAAAAACACGCTGCTTTTAATATCACAATGCTTCCATCTCTCACTGTTTCAGGTTTCTCTTTTGCATCAATTCCATACAGTTAGAATCTTTGATTTTCATATTCCATGGCTCCCATTTCCTAACAAATTGTGAACAAAACAATTTCCTGAGAAAAAAGCCTTCGATTCCTAATGAAACGTCCACTCGTATCATCAGATTTGTGACAAAAGACCAGCCCTTATTCTATAGCTATCATTATACAAAAGAATGGCTTCAAAAAACCAATCTCTGGAGTCATGAAAAGTTATTTTTATATACTCAGCTCTTACTTTTAGAGGCAAACGCTAATACGGCTCAATTGTCTAATGTTTTCTCTGAAGAAGAGAATACATTTTTTCTATATTTTATCAAACTAAATTTTCTAAATTCTAAATTCTGAATTTTATTGATAAAATTCTTATTGATAAGAAAACTTAATGAGAAAAAAGAATAGACATTTACCTCCAAAGGTACATAACATATCTGACCAAATGTAGATTAATATTAAGAATTGATTTCTAAATTTTTTTGGAATAAAAATGTATTAGTCAATAACCATTTTTGTCTTTAGTGAACTAAATCAACACCAAAATCCTTCCCACTAGAGAAAATTTTAAAATGCTCAAAAAAATCACATAAAAATAACCTTTAAAACCCTAGCTTGCCAGGGACAGTGGTGTTTGCCTGTAATGCCTTGGGAGGCTGAGGCAGGAGGATTTCAAGTTCAAAGCCAGCCTCAGCACTTAGAGAAGCCCTAAGCAACTTATCGAGATCCTGTCTCAAAAATGAAAAATTTTTAAAAACTTTAAAAAGGACTACAGATGTGGTTCAGTGGTTAAGCATCCCTGGGTTCAATCCCTGGTACCAAAAATAAAAATAAAAACTATGGTTATCTACAGGAAAGTACGAAAACCAATTAGAAGAAAAAAAAAAAAAAAAAAAGCAACAAATCCATAGGATCCATGGGATCATTAAACCCCAGAGCTTTGAATAGTCCTGAGAGATTATGCCAATCCTTGGGGACTTAGGCCTGAATCAGAATGACCATATGAATTCTAATGGCAGAAATCAATTCTTGAGTTATAGGGGAAAGGATAGAGATGGAGACACCACCAAAATAAAACAGGATTCTCTAAACACAGCATACTCACTTGGCCAATTAGGGGGAAAACTACAGAGAAAATCAGTGGAGATGCATGCCTCTCTCAGCCTTGCCATGGGTATAATGCCAAAAGAAAAGAATAAAAAAATCTTCAGGGACATTCCTAACCATAAATGTGTAATTGCATTTGGGGCTGGAATTCACATTATATCTGTGACCTAGGAAACCTCAAGCCAAAAATGCAGTTTAAAATGGACCTGGCGTTAGTGTATGTGTGTATGTGTCACACACACATACTGCTGTAGGTAGATACATTGATCATAGATATACAATATCAAACCTATATACAAGCTCATCAAGCTTCTAAAACCAATGACCGTTTACGGGAAATACAGAAGACAAAAGGAGGAAACAATCAACAAGATCTAGACTATGACAACATTTTCAGTACAAATGTGCAGATTTTACTTTCCAAAAATGGCTGGAGGATACCTCCAATCTTATACCCTTTTCCTACAATGTGAACTTGCCATTTTCCCATCTCAAGGTGGAATCCTTTCCTGCCTCCTGGAATGGAGGCTGCCCCAGGACTACATTGACCAGCTGGCTGTGCCAGGTACAGGTGTAAACATTAAAACTGCCTAGGTTCTTCCCCTTCTTAACCCTTAGAAGTCAGCTGCCACATAACACAAGTGCAAATAACCCAGGTACCATACTGTGCAAAGCTCAGTTCACATGAAAGGGTCCTGTAGGGTGGGATGCCATGTGGTGGGACTGGCTGGGAGGAACGCACAGAGGTACCATGTACAAATGTATGTATGTGTATAAATATATACAGGTACACAGAGAGGTCAGTAACTAAGAAACATCAAGGTGTTAAACTGAGTCATGAGGAGTCATCTTGTACAGTAATCCCAGTCAAACTTTCAGATAATACCACTCCCCACTGCTATCTGACTGCAATGCAGAGACCTCAAGCAAGAGCTATCCTACAGGGCCACATATTTCATGACGTTAGGGAATTTTATTAATTTTTTAGTTGATAGATGGTATTGTAGTCAAGTTTTTAAAGAAATATATATTCCCTAAAAATGTATGGATATTATTAAGGCAGGCTGTCTAGATTACTTCAAAGTATTTGAAAGAGGGTTAAGAAGATAGAGGCTCAGATGATACCATATTGGCCACAAGTTGATAATTACTCAAGTGGGATGATAAGTATCTTTGGTTACTCTACCATTCTACTTTTTTATGTAGGTTTGAAATTTTTCACAATAACAAATATATTTTTTAGGAATAAATAAAAAGTGTCCTCAGGTTGGTAGGACTCTAATATGCCTTTCAAAAGCAAATAAAATCTTCTCTAGAAGCCACAAATCAAACATTTGCTTGTTTAATGGACTTTGAAAACATAGACATAGGAATATTAGCTCACAACTTAAAACAAAAAACAACTACAGACAATACCTAAGGAAGAAAGGTACCAGGAACAAGGACCAACCAAGAAAACAAAGTTCAGAATCAAATCTGCAAAAATAGTCTGTTTAATGAATACATAAGATACAAAAAAAAAGTATATGGAAGAATAATAAGGAAGCCTGGAACTACCAATATTGACCAGAAAGACATGGAAAAGAACAAAAGAGAGATTCTAAAACTAAAAAAGTATGATTCTTGAACAAAAAGATTAAATGGACTGGTTTAGTAGGAGAATGGAACCAAAAGCAACAAATAATTAGTAAAGAGAAAGACATGAAAAAAATACCAAAGTATATCATATAGAGAACCAAGAATGGGAAACATATTAAAAAAACAGATCAGAAGACATGGAGAACAAGAAGGAAATATACAATTAATCTTTAACATGGAATTCTAGGAGGATGTATTAGAATTTGAATGGGCCAAAGATGTACAAAATTCCATACGTGATAAAAGATATGAATCCGCAGATTCAAGAAACTCGATAAATCCAAGTTATAATAAAAGAAACATGCCTTTACAAATAGTAGTGAAACTCCAAAAAAAAGACAAAAAAAAAAGATCAAGAGTACCAAAAAGAAAAGACAGATTATTTATAAAGCAATTAAAATTATATCAACATACCACTTTTATGGAAATCAAAAGTAATGAAAAATAACTTTTAAGTACTAAAATATCTTTCAACTTGAAATCACTTATCCAGAGAAACTAACTTTCCAAATAAGGGTAAAACAAAAAACAAAAATAAACAAAAATAAGTGAGCTTAGTATTTTTGAAGACCACAGTGGGAGGAAATTTTTAAGACCTGGTAAGTAAATACTGTATATAGGAGATAGTTCAATCTAAAGGAGACTAGTCCAAAAAAGGAAAGAGAAATGCAAGAAAATCTCAAAAAGAAAAGATGCCATCTTCTGTTACCCTGCCCCCAATTGAATTGTTAAGGTACAGAAAAATTTCACGACTTTTAATAACCTAAAAATTTAAAAAAATTTTTGAAACTCACTGGGTCATAAAATACTAAATGCTTACTGATTTTGTAGAAATCATTTTCCTAAAGAACAACAAACACATAGGCATAAAACCCTGAGCAACAGAAAACAAGAAGGTAAGAAAAACAAACTGCCCTCATTCTGTTTACTAATTGCTCCAAGAACTAATACCTTTGCTGAGGATATAAGGTACAGAGCCAGGCACTGTAAGGCATTCAGTGAATATTTGAATTATGCACTTACTCTCCAGTTGGGTGCAAGGCATAAACACATAAGCAGTTAAACAATAATCTTAGAATTAAGACTATCTCAAAGCAAGACAGTATTTGCTTATGGCAGAGGGTAGAGGGAGAGTCATTTTAATTTGTTTCCAAATGAATTCTCAACCTTTTCTTTGATCATAACTGAAAATCAATATTATCCTTTTGTACAAGTGATTCCCTGAAGATGTTTCTTTTTTAGTGAAAGTCTATTTCTCTAACTTCCTATAATAGGTGGAGTACACATCACTTATTTTCATGATTCCATGAACTGTCTGTCTTCTCTTGAAGTCCAAGTCATTCTTCCTTCTAACATTCCACATCACTAAAAATGCTGATCTCCAGGACAGGTACATACATACTCCCTTTAAGACTTCAGCAACTATTCCAGGATCTTCCTCTTGACAACTCTCTGTGCTTTCCAATGATATCAACATTGATAAAGATGAGACTTTCAACACCTTGGACTCCAACACTCCAACTTCCAAGATTTGATGAACATCCTCTCCAGGGTGCTTCAAGAGCTAGTTACACACTTTGGATCAGCTCATCATACCTAGATTTCTCTCTCCCCAAACTTTCGAAATCCAAACTTCTCTCCTCTTTGACCAAAGCTCTTAGTTTTCATCTTATCCTACTCTTATTATAATGGGATTAACTCATTTCTCACTGTGATCCAGGTTCTAAATGAAAATTTATCAGAACACTCCTCATCTTTCCTATTCTTCCACCCCAGTAGGTTTCTTTTCATTTTCTGGATTTTTCCTTCTACTACATCTTCTCTGCTAAATTCCAAACACAGTAATTTCCTGCTTCCGGGTGACTGATTTTAATGTATTTTATACTTCCCTTATTTGGTAGTTATGAAAAGTTAATGAGTTACTATATAATATAAAGTGATTAGAACATGGCCTAACTTACAGTAGGCATCCACCAAATTAAAGCTCTTATTAGTGTTATTATTCATATCTAACTTCCCCAAGTGGTATTTTTGAAATCTTTTGTGGCCTAAAAAATCATGAGAGGTGAAGAAACATTATATAAGAACATTTTAGGCAGATCTCATGAAATATACCCAGACCACTAATGCATTTTTTTTTCTATAGACTCATGACAAAGTTAGTAACTAATTTTTTTAAAAAAGCTAAAATGTACAAAATAAAGCATTTTTCTTCATACTTTTTGGTCAGTAACATTCTGAAACAAATATGTAAAGACAAAACAATATAAATGCTTACCAAAAACTTAAAAATATGAACTACCTGAAAAATTTTTTGAAGAATAAAACTTCGAAGATTCCCAGCACAAAGAAATGACAAATGTTTAAAGAGATGGAAATGATAATTACTCTGATTTGATCATTCTACATGGTATACAAGTACCAAATTACCACAATGCAACCCATAACCATGTACAATTTTGTGTGTATAGGTGTGTGGTGCTAGGGATTGAACCCAGGGCTTTATGTATAATAGAAAAGTACCGTAGCACTGAGCTTCATTCCCAATCCCTAAAACATTTTTTGAATTAAAAAAAAAAGAGAGTAATTTTGAGTTGGTTTAACAGAGTAACAGAGTCAGTTCTAACTAGACGTTCATTAAACTTTAAATGACATTGTCTTCACTAAGGACAGTTACAATAAAACTAGAGGTAGGATGACTTCGGCTAAGAACTCATATTCACTCTTGGGTAGGGGATTGAAGCATGATTTGAAACATTATTTTCAGATTTAATGATGCTCCCTAAGGTGTTATATTGAGGACCTGTATGTTTCAACACAAGGGGATCTATGACTGTCAAGTCTTAAGGAACATTAGCTATGGTTTAACTCCCAATAAAGCTCTCTTGGTTTCTGAATCAGTAAGCATTATCAAGGACTACAAAGGCCATAGAAGGTAGATAACCATTATCACCGGCACTTACCTTGAGTTTATGCTCTTTTCTATTTACAATCACAGCTGTGATCTGTTGGTCCATGAAAATCAGAATGGTGACCAACAAAGCAGGGATGGCGGCTGCAAGGTACACCCACCAGGGGTTCCCTCCAAACGGTGGGATAAACCATCCTCGGTTTGGACTTGTTGGCTTAAAGCAGAGAGAGAATATTTTTCAAAACAATATCAAGTCACCACATACTACTTAATGAAAAAAACCAGTGGGGAATATATATATATATATACATACACACATACACATACATACATATTTTGTTTTGGGAGAGTCAACATACTAAAAAAACAAACAGTTACAGGCTGGATAAAGAAGATTATTTACCAAAAATCTTTCTAAAGATTTTATTTTAAAGGTAATGTTTAAAGGCAGGAGAGAAAGAATATGGGTTGTTGGGAAAGCAGCGGATACCACTGTGTGTACTTGGGGCGATTTCAGATAAGGAGGACTCAAGATGGAAAAAAGTAATTTAAATTTAACAGGCAGCCAGAAGACAGGCCCAAAAGGAATACTCAGTAAAGAGGTAGGAAAATTTATAAAATCATCATGAATTTTGCTCTTGGGTTTTTAGCAATTATAATGAAGTCATTTTTACTACTACCAAATGATAATAGCTTTACCATATATAGAAAGTTTTAAATATTTTGTAATTGAACTAATTTAAACATTCTAATCTTTCATTTTACATATAAAAGTGATCCAGAAGAACCAGTTAATCCTTACAAATGTCACACAAAAAACTGAAAATAAATCATCATTTTTCTAGTTCTTGGTCTATTCTCTTTCAGATCATACATGTTTATTACAGAAAAAAATTTCCTCTGTTTCCTTATTTTAACCAATACAAATAAAAAAATGAAAATAGAATGCTATTTATGAATTATTTTTGCCAGAGAGATTTTCTATCAATGAAGAAAGTCTCACACCTTTTCCAAGGCTATTTCTATCCTTGGATGCCCTTGCTCATAACTCCATCACTGAATGTATCCACCTCTTCCCACATTTAACAGGTTGTGAGTTCATAAAGAAAGGTACTTTGTTTTACTCATTAATGCATTTCAAATCCCAGGTATAAAGTCTATCTCAAATCCAAGATTTAATATATATTGAATTAAATGAATTAATGATTGAATGAATGAGAACCTATCTTTGTTGATGAATACGTGGTGGCAGATAATGCCAAAAATATTATTTCCTACACCAATAAGTTGTTACTATACTAAAACTTCAATCAGCTTAATATTTCTTAGCACATATACGATTTCAACAGTGCAGTGAGGATTATTCTAGAAAACAGGTAAGAGACTTAGAACAGAAAATTAGGTAGTGATATATTTAGGAATGACTGAAATGTAGTTTTTGTCCAGTATACCTGTATATACCAAGAAGTTTGCAAAATAAATAATTCTTATCCCTTCTTCATAATAGTTAAAATTCACATTATATATAAATGTGTTTGGCAGATAGTTTGATACTATGAAAATTGAATTAGGAGTCTGGAGGCTTGAGTTTAAACTTTAATCTATGACACTGCTAGTTAACCTCAGGCATTTTACTTATTTTTCATGAGCTTCAGTCTCAACTTCATAAAATAAGAATGGTGCTAGTTATGTTGTACACTTTCTAGAATTGTTGTATGGATCAAAGTGATAAAGTATGTGAAAATAATTCAGGTATTATTATATGAGGCTGAATCTGTAATGTATCCATTACTTTAAAATAAAGATCAATTCAATATGAATCTTGCATGTGATCCTAGTCTTGGCATTTTAGTGAAGTCAGTCTAAAGACAAACTGTACAAATGAGTCTAACAAAGAACTTCTTTTTTGCCAAGAATGGATAAATATACAAAACTAACTGAAAGACACAATAAACTAGAACAGGGGAAAGGATAAATATCAGAATTCAAGAAACAACCCAAAGATAGGCATTCATTTACCTTAAACTCGCTTGGCACAATTAGTTTTGGGGTATCCACACCTACAAGGGCATCTATTACACAAAATATGAGAATGGACAAGATAATGGCAAAGTCACTGATTAGTTTTCTTGCCTGGAAAAATAAGAAAAAGAAACAAACAACTATTTAGCACCAGATACATTTTCCTCTGTTTGAACTGAAAAAAAAAAAAAAAAGAATTCTGTATTTGCTAACAATTTATAATAACAGTTTCATCAACAAATTATCACCCAACCAGACATAATCTGATCCCACAGACAGGTCAGTGTGTGTGTGAGTGTGTGTGTGTGTGTATGTGTGTTTACACACACATACACACACACACACTCATGCATGCAAAAAGGAGGTCAATCGAAAAGAATATATCCCTGAAATCCCATACAAGCATTCGCCCTGTATGCAGTACAAATGACAGCTGGATAAGAATGAAATCTAAGTGTGTATTGTAGAAAGAAATATATCTGTTCATTTGGAAAGCAGTACTGTGATAAATAAAGCAATATAAATCCTATAAGTTAAACTGAAAACACCACAGATCTCTCAGGAAGGGTTACAAATTCCAGTTCACTGAGCCAAGTAAATATCCAGACCCAGAGTAATGTCAAGTGAGGGAAGATGGAAATGTAAGGGTAGCACTAACTTTGTCAAGGAAAATATTCCTCACGCCAGGCTATTGCTTCAAGTCTCTTGGAGGGGGCTGCACTCTCTTCTCCACCACTTCTTAAGTGTGGCTGCCATTATTTGGTGATTCTCCAAGTTCCTAAGTGCCTGCCTCTGGTCTTGGTTTAAGGGATACAGCATTAAACCCTGTCCTTTCCCATTACGTGACTGCAGAATGGAAACTTACAAGTCATTAAAAGGAGCAGAGGACCATTTGATTTCTTGGAGGCTGCTTTGTAATCTCTAGTAGCACTAAGACCATTACTAGAGCACTAACACCTGAAATTCCCATATGGAGGGTACACAGGATAATTATAATCTCATCATTCATAAAAATTTACTCAGTTCCTAATATTTTGCTTGGTGGTGAGAATAATAAAATGGACAAATTCATGTCTTCTTGAAGCTCAGAGCCATGTTGCATAAAAGAAAGCAGGCTCCTAAATAAAGTCAGGGTTGATTCAGACTTGATCAAGTTATCTTAGGGAGACCAATCAAGTTTTTTGATGCAGCTAAAAGAAGAAAGTGAGATCAATGATGGGTTGAATGTAATGTACCATTCTCGGGGTAAAGGGTCTCTTGACAGTGAAGTAAAACTACTGTAGTCAAGTATTCAACAGAAACTGAACTGAGGGGTGGAAATTAGTTGGCAGGCATATATGCTGAAGACTAGAGTACCTAATTCTTGACCTTGTTTCAGGAACCTTGGGTACCAACTAGAAGCAGGATCAAGGATGGGTTTTTTGACCAGGAGTTTTTTTTGTTTTGTTTTTTTGTTTTTTTTTCCTCTTGAAGGGCCAGATTCTGCTGGGTATAGCTTTCTTGAGACATACACACCAAAGAACAGAAGGTGAGTTATGGGACCTCTCAGGGGCAAGTTAACACCAATCATACATAATAATTTCAAGAACAAATAGATGGTAGGGATTAGTTTAGAGAGACAACAGTACAGCTCTTAGGAGAATAGTTACTATAGGCAGACCACCTCGGTAGGAATGTCAGCAACATTATTTACAATCTATAAATTCTTATCCTTTCTTAGCTTCAATTACTCTGTCTACAAAAGAGAGTCAAAATAATACCTATAATTTCACTGGTTGGTTTTAAGAATTAAATAAAATATGCCATGAAAATGCTTAATTTAATCCCTATGAATAAGTTACTATTGTTATTCCATGTTCCAGAAGACCTCTTGGCTGCAGGAACCACTGGGATAACTAAATGACTTACTGTCAGGAGGTCTTTTAAATGAACCATCAATTCTAAGAAACAAGAAATAAAAGCCCAGCAATAATATGAAACTGCTACTCTAAGCTACAATGGGTTGAAAGTATCTGGAGTTACTGCAGAAAAAGGATGCTTCCCAGGACCTCAATACTAGAAACAAAAAACAAAAAACTCTCATTTCTTAAGTTTTGTGCGAGTAGTGTTGACACTGATGATTCAGAATGGCCTGGCAAAAGATGGTCCCACGAAGCAGTTTCAGGAATATGTTGGGATGTTACAACCATCCCTCTTTTACAATTCCTTTTATAATTTTATTTATTGAGCAAAGACTGAAAACCCAAATTAACCATCATACATATATCTAAAGGGATGTGTGATTCTATCTTCTGTGAAAGTTTCACTTTTATGGTTTCAATATATATATATATATATATATATATATATATATATTATATATAATATTCAAAGAACATATATAATATATAATGCATATATATAATATATATTTAATATTGAAACACTTAGAAAAAACAAGTGAAATAAAGAAAATTATTCTCAATTCCCCTATCTAGGAATAAACCTTAGCATTTTCAAATATACTTATCTTTTATATATATGTATTTCTCATTTAAGTGTATATTTAGTTTTTAACATATACTGCTTTATGTCTCCCTTGTTTACTTTTTTCTGTCTTATTTAATATTTTCTATAATAATGAGCATTTATGGCCCTATATATTATGTAGAAGTAATATCCCAACATTTATGTTTTCTAACACAATACTATTCAGATTTCTTCCAACATCTCACCATTACAAACAATACCATAAAAAAATCTTTGCACATATCTAAGACTATTTCCTTAGAATAAATTCCTGTCAGCAAAATTATTCTGTCAATGTGTATATAAAAACTTAAGGTTTTTAGTTTATAATGCGTTCTAGAATTACTTTCTAGAACGTTAGATCGATTTACCAATTTTCACTCTGTTCAACAATGTATAAATAACTATGGATACTGTTAAGAGTTAAATCCATACTCAAAAGGAAAGCAATTTTTCATCACCAAGGATATTCATAATATGAAACTGTCAAATCTTCTAAAACTATAATTTCTGTAGCTTAACGAAACAACTGAATTTTCTGCTCCATTCTAAACTTTCATATTTAATTTATAAATATAGCAACCTCTAAAGATGGCATTAATATGTATTCTCAAAAGTATCTAATTAATCTTCATGAACCAAATATTATGTGGAGAGAGAGAGAGAGAGAGAGAGGATTAGGGGGAGGGAGAAAAAGAGTGACAGAATTACTAACAGACACAAAGTCACCTGATAGCAGGACATTTGTATGGTAATAGTCCAGCCAGCCAGTGTAATTTTTCAAAGGCAATTGACTGGAATAAACCACTTGACAGTTTCTGATCTAGGAATATTTTGTGCATTCTGAAAACATTTTGGAAGTCAGATCTAGTGGACCTGATTCCACTGGTACTCTCTGGACTTCACTGGTACTCTCAGTCTTCTTTCCTGGTTTCTCCTCAACTCCTTCAAATTCTTGAGGTTGGAGTGTCTCAGAGTTCAGACACTAGTCTCTTCTCTCCTCCATGTATACTCTAATCAAAGTGATCTCATTCAGTCTCATGCTTTAAAATGCCATCTGCACTGGAGACTATCATGCTAAGTGAAATAAGCCAGTCTCCCAAACAAAGGCTGAATGTTCTTTGATACGTGGATGCTAATACACAATGGAGGGGGGTGGGGGGTGGCAAGAATAGAAGTTCATTGAATTAGACAAAGGGAAGGAAGGGAGGGAACCGGGGATGGGAATAGGAAAGACAGAATGATTTAGACATAACTTTCCTACATTCATATATGAACACAAAACCAGTGTAATTCCACATCATGTACAACCACAAGAATGGGAAGTTATACTCCATGTAGGTGTAATATGTCAAAAGATACTTTACTGTCATGTATAGCTAAAAAGAACAAATAAAAAGTAAAATAAAATGCCATCTGCATGCTAAAGAATAAGACATTTATATCTTCAGGGCAGATCATTTCTCTAAATTCCAGAATCATCTATCTGGTAACCTGATACCTCCAACTGGATTTCTTACAGGCATCTCAAAATTATATCAAAAATGAAGTACTTGATCTCTCCCACTCTCTTCTTTCTCAGCCCATGCTGCCCCACTACTGATGTCCTAAATCTGCATGCTTTTTCAGTTTTCTCCTTCTTAATTAATGTCAGCTTAATTTTTGCCATTGCTCAGGCAAAAATTTTTAAACCCACTGAATTATTCTTTTTCTCACATTGTATATCTAACAAATCTGAAAATTTAGTAACCATGTTAAAATATAGGTCAGATAATGTGGTAGGAAGTATAAAGTACAATGTGCCCCTACAGATGTTCACATCCTAATTCCCAGAACCTGTGAATATGTAGTGTTACATGGCAAGGTAGAATCAAGGTTGAAGACAGAGTTAAGGCTGATAATCAGCTGACCTTGAGATTGAAGAGATTATCCTAGATTATACAGTTGGACCCAATGTGATCACAGGAGTCCTTATAAGTAAAAAAGGAAGGCCAGAGAGAGGGTCATTTTCAGAGTGATGAAGTATGAGACAAACCTGAACAGCCATTGCTAGCTTTGAAGTTGAAGAAGGGGCCCTGCACCCAGGAATGCAGGTGGGCCCTAGAATTTCTATTTAGGCAAAGAAATGCATTCTTCCTAGAACCTCCAAAAGCATGATTTTAGCCCATACCAATTTTAGATTTTTTACTCTTTTTCTCAATGCTGGTCTCTAGGTTTGACTCCTCAAATCTAAATTTTTGTCATTTCAAGCCACCATATTCATGGCAATTTGATAGAACATCCCTAAGAAACTAATGACTAATAAATAAATAGAATGAGATATAGATATACATGATACATAACATATACAAACACAGAGAAAGGGAGAGAGAAAAGAGTCAGATTTTGAAAGAGATTCTAGGTAAAAGCAGTCTGATAAGTGTGGCACTGTTGTACTATAAGTATAAAAGTAGCTAAAAAGACAAATGCTAACACATGTCAGGATTAGAGTTTTTAAAATGTATGGGGTGAGGGGGTAAAGCTATTAATAATGTTTCTTAACCTCATTAAAAATCACAGCCAGGGTAATACATTCTATGTAATATACTTGCTTTTATTTCCTTTCCCTTCAATTGTACAATGCAGTTCAGTTACAGCAGAAATCTCTCCTGGAGAGTGTTTATTATTAAGACATTCATTTCTAAGATACGGATCCAGTTGAAACATCATAGTTAAGGAAATTGATTTTTCTTAGGCCACTCCTGTATTCTCCTCTAAGTCTTCTAATTAGAGGAAGCTGGTAGGGTGCTATTTTAGCAGGTTATTTGGGTCTTTTGCTACACTAAAATTAAACCTTAATTTGAACTGGGCAAAACTGGCATCGTAGAAGCAGAAAGTGCCCAAACAATGTCAAACAATGCATACATACAGCCCACTAGATACATGCTGCGTTCTGAGTACACGGAGCTTTGTATCTGACTTTAAGAACATAAGAACTGCCTTCACTGGGCCCTTCTCACATTTCCAAACATGCTTAGAAAAAAATGTTTATATTTCTTTTTACTGTTTGTTTTACCTTTGATTTCATCAAACTTGATCTCTTTCTAAAAAAAAAAAAAAAAAAACTCTTTTATATTGTCAATATGTAAATAATGAAATCAAATTAGAAGCTCACCATTCCTAATTCTCTGAGACTAGTGAAGTCAGAATTAAAGACAGGCAGTTTGTGTGGAATAGGTGATGGGGTCAGATCAAGAAAATGGAGGCTGGGAAGTTGGAAACCACCTCTGGGAGATTGGAATGTTCATGTCTCCAGAGCCCTTTGAGACTACCTCTTCCAAAGAGGTTATTAATGAAGCAACTCCTGAGCAGACTGAGAGCTACAAATCAATGCCCCCTGGGCTGCCGTTCCCTTCCTGCCTAGCACTCCCCCTTGGCCCTTCCAGGCTACCTGCTCACCACCCCCCAACTCCCCACCCTACCCCCACCCGCCATTCCAACAACATCTCCCAGTCACTATGCAGGATGGGGGAAATTAAAAAGATAAGGGAGAAGACTGCAGAAGAACAAAGGAAACTGTAGTCTATCAAAGGGGCAGGGTGCTCTCACTTCTTGGGATACCAGAATACCAGCCATGGCCCCCTTCTCCCTCCTGGGAGAAGTCTGTGTTAACTACCTTTAAATAAAACCTGCTCTATATAGGCTTGCCTTGGTGTACTTCTCTAATGTTCAAACGTCAACGTTTGAGGACGCAGAACATAAGAACATAAGAACTGCCTTCACTTTAAGAACATAAGAACTGCCTTCACTTTAAGAACATAAGAACTGCCTTCACTTTAAGAACATAAGAACTGCCTTCACTTTAAGAACATAAGAACTGCCTTCACTGGGCCCTTCTCACATTTCCAAACATGTTTAGAAAAAAATGTTTATGTTTCTTTTTACTGTTTGTTTTACCTTTGATTTCATCAAACTTGAGCTCTTTCTAAAAAAAACTCTTTTATATTGTCAATATAAAACCAGCAGTACCACTAGGTATTACTGGTTATAATTAAAAGTAGAAGTGCCAGAGTTTTCATGAGAAATCCACAGGATTTCATGCCCAATCCTGTGGATTCAGATACCTCAAACTTAGTTTGGACAAACATCATTTGTGAGTGTTCATCCATATCAAATGCTAAGTCTCTTCAGACAAAACTTCAATATTCTGGCAGTATAAATTATCACAATCTAAGAGAATACAAATTAAGATAATGCATAGAGAGCAATGGTTTATCATTTTCAAAAAGCTTGGTTTATTTTAATGATATTTTAATGATATGATATGTGTGCTACAATATATGATAATTCCTACCTCGACTTAGGAAAAAGTGAAGCATGTCTCAGGATTTTAATGTCCCTTTTTATACCAGACTACTTTGAGCTCTTTTATTTTACTATTTTTTAATTATAAAAATGAAAAAAAAGAAAAATGTTCCTGTCCTCTGCAGAATTAGACAATATCTCAATTAATATAGTAAGAAGCAACCAGCTTAAATATTTAAAACACCAAAGCGAAGAAGAAATTAAATGGATGGGAAAGGCAATTCAAATAGCCATACACTGTTCTCTTATTCTTGGGCAAAAACAACCTAATAAATCTACTATAAACACACTCTCTATGAAGGATGATACCATATTAATTATTGAGAGAGTCATAATCATAGAGAACCAACAGTGAGAAGCTAGTTAATTTACAGGGGGGAAAAATGGTTTTTCAGAAGCCCCAGAGGACATTTCATATTCACTTTGCAAGGACTGCAGCTGCTCCTAAATTAACTGGGGGGAAGGGGCTGTGAGCATGCTGAGCGGCTCTCAATGGATGGAGCCATGACTAAGAGACAAGGACAGCAGCAGGCACCCTGGGGGCTCTCGATAAATATTAATTCATGATGTCAATTTCCCTAATGATTGTGGTGCTTGGGAAATGCTAAGCAACAGTGTAAACAAGCATTTACTCTAGATGAAGAAAAGGTATATCAGACACATATGTGCCTTCTGGCAATCACAAAAAGATATAAAATGCTATGATAATTCTGAAAAATTGATCCCTCTAGTAACCAGAGCTCTAAAGCACTGTAGAAGAAATGTGTTAACATTACTTATAACAAAAATCTTAGTTCACTATACTTTGAATAATACTCCTATATTCAGAATTCAATAAAAGGAAAGTCAAACTTTAGGAGTTTAATGCATGAACTCCAAGTCAGGGTGTCTGAGTAAAAAAGGGAAGCAGACTGGACAATATATTTGGGTGGGGCTTAGAGCGTGCCAGTAGGAGTCTACATGGGTAGAGGAGCAGGCCTAGAGCTTCAGCAGGAATGCTGAGACTCTGGCAATCACTAAGGGACCTCTTCTTCCATCCTGCCTCAAAACTGGGCAGGAGAACAAGGAACCCAAGGAGAAGCAAATGATCAAACCACATGGGAAATTCAAGTCCCTGTCTGCTCACTTTCTTCCAAATTGAAGCTGAAAATCTAGAGCTTATCTAGAGAAGGGTAACCAGAGGAATAAGAGTCTAGGAAAAACATCACCAAAAAAAAGTGATGGTAGGCTTCAAGAAACTATCAGGAGAACCTGTCTTCCAACAGGTAAATTGTGTCAAAGGAAAAAGTAATTCAATTTACCATGTAGCTCCAATGGTGAGAGTAGACTCTGTGGACAAAGACTAGGGAGGGGCAGATTTGTGTTTCTACCAGGAATGTCTGTGGACATCAAGTTCCTATTCCAGGAAGTATTCAGGCAATATGAAGACTATCACTTGTCAGAAATTCACAGGTAATACTACATTAGATGGTATTCAAAGTCCTAACAATAAAACTCACTGATTAGGGACCAACTATCAAAAATTCCTTAACTCTGAGGGTCTTCTCAGATATAACTCAAAGATATCATTACTATAAAGGGTCTCAGCACTTAAAAAGGATGATGGTTTTATAAGTTAAAATAAAGTACAAGAATAAAAGTTAAAAACAGAGTAATTAGTAAGTTGTGCCTCAAATCTGAACCTAGAATTGGGACATGAAGCCCTTTTGTTTTACTGCACTGATTTCAGTGCTGTTAGACAAGTAAGCTGAAAGTGCTCTGGGCCTACAGGGTATCACGGTCAAAATTAGTTCTTCTATTTGGCTGGTCCTTGCTCCCAACCTTATTTTTATCAATACTCAATTCAGGTTAATCATATTTATTTTTGTCATATATCTATAAAAACTAAAGTATTTGTAATTGTTTAAATGTTTAACAGTCTCAAATGTATTTGTAATTAAATATCCTTTTGTCATTCTTCATAAAACAAAGATGAAAAACATTTTGGGGTTAAAAGCAAACTTGACTTTTAAAATGACTTTTCCTTGGTACAAAATACCACAGGAATTTGAAAATCTGATTCTTTTCAGTGACAGCAAAGTCATTTTTGAGTGAGTTTCAATAGCCCAATGTGGTCTGATATTTTGAACCAGAAAAATGTCACCCAGTATTATGAACACCAGAATGGAACACGGAAGACAGCCCACTACTTCGTGCTCATTTTTAATACATGATTTGTTTTAGTTCAACAGTTTTTACCACTCAACAAGAAAGTTTCTGAGACAAAAACAAACAGAGGGGAATGTCACCTGATTCTTATAAAGAGTTGTTTATAAACAAAACACATCCAACCTTAATAGAAAGGCCCCAGGACAAAATGTCAACCCAGAATTATGGTTCTAAGAATAGAACAGTTGTGGAATTCTAGACCTTCCTGTGTTTTACATGGATAAAAAAATGCATCTCCTAACTAAAATGCTCATTATACTTTCATTAAAATTCCTGAAGCCCTACACTTTTTTTCATTCATAAAGTCAGTTCTTCAAAAACCACCATCAACTTAAGTCACAAAAATGTACCAAAGTATGATCTCCTAGGAAATAATAATCATGAACAGAGCAGAAGAATCAAAATGAGTCATCCATATTCAAAAACACAAAACTCTAATTTATTCAACTAATATATATTAAGTGCTTACTATGTGACAGGTACATGAATTGCTTGTCTTTCTATCCTTGACCTAGTACTGAATCAAGTACACATTAGAATAACAATAATCTTCATTCCATATTGAATGACTATGCTAATTAATTATAAGACTTAGAATAGTAGATTTTTAAGAAAAGATACCAAAGAACATTCTGCATCATTTAAATGCAACACAGAAGGTGTCACAGATACTGATGCTACCTGCAATTTAGTGACTTTGTTTATTTAAATGACAGAACAACTGGGAAGTACATTTTTAAATAAACTTACAATTACAGCAATTTGTATGAGGTTGAGAATTGAAACTTCTTCCTACAAGGGTTATGAGGAAACTGAGCAGTTCCTGAAGGAAGGCATTCTTGTGCTGTTAAAAACATCACCCAGTCTCAGAGAGTGACTATCCCAAAGTACTAATAATTTTGCTTGATTCATAGGGTGCCACAGCATTCTGATTTATATTATTCACAATCCTGCTCTATTTATAAGCTGCTGTTTTTATTTTGCTGCCACATATGCAGTGATGGCATCATTGTTCCATGCTTCTGATCATTTGTTGGTGTGGGACACTGGGAGAACATTTCATGTTAATGCTCTGAGCCATCTGCCATAGGAGATCATAGATTATGCTGTGATGTTCCTACTGGAAGTTTGATGCTAAAAGACTTTGACTACAGACTTGAGGCTGATGTGACAGACCAGTCACAGTGTTGGAGAGCACACCTCTCTAAAAGGAAAGGGAACACAAGTAAGAGGGTCAATGCAGTGCTGGTGTTCTACCCGTGCTCCACTAAGTGTTAGGACTTTGTAGAAGAACCTGACATACCAATTAAATAACTGAAAGACTAGCAAAGGCAATCTGTTTGTTTCATCTTAAGAGCTCATACTGATGGGTTGCTAGTGGCTCCATGAAGGACTGAAGGAGAGTGATTCACTGACCATATGCTGGGCAAATGAGTCACATCCCTGGTCAGCAAAGTTAATAAGGTCCTGCTGGGTGGTGGCAGATGCCTATAATCCCAGTGGCTAGGGAGACTGAGGCTGGAGGATCCAGAGTTCAAAGCCAGCCCCAGCAACTCAGCAAGACTCTGTCTCTAAATAAAATATAAAAAAGAACTAGGGATGTAGCTCAG
Source organism: Sciurus carolinensis (assembly GCF_902686445.1). Taxonomy (NCBI): domain Eukaryota; kingdom Metazoa; phylum Chordata; class Mammalia; order Rodentia; family Sciuridae; genus Sciurus; species Sciurus carolinensis. Next base: position 83,503,655 of record NC_062222.1, read on the forward strand.
TGGTTAAACACCTCTGGGTTCAATCCCCAGTACCAAAAAAAAAAGAAAACCTTGGAGTATGACATGAGATAGATACCTTCATTTGTCCCACAAAATCTGTTACCTACCTCTCTGTGCTGTGCTTTCTGCCTTGTGTGGTCTACAATAGGTCCCCTTGCTTTCTGGCTTCCAGATGGATCTGGCCAGTGGCATCCAGAGGAGACCATCAGAGGAAGACAGTGAGATTCTGGATCCCCATCAGATTGCCTCAGGTTGACTTAATTCCTCAATCCAAGTCACGTCACCTCTCAAGACAACTCTACCCTTCTTTCTCCTCCCAGGTTCCAGCCATCACTCTATTTCCACATCTTTTGATCCCAGGATAGTAACTATCCCACTCTACTAGCATTGGGATATGGTTCCCTAACCTCACCTTTGTAAATAATACCTTCATTAAATTCTCAAATTATCCTAATTTGAGTGTATCATCTGCTGCCCAATGAGACCCTGACACCAGTGATTTAAGATTTTTATCTTGGACCTCCTGTACATATACGACTGCATGACCAATGTAATCCTGTAATGTATACAGTCAGAAAAATGAGAAATCATACTCTATTTATGTATGATTTATCAAAATGCATAAATGCATTCTACTGTCATGTATAACTAATTAGAACAAATTTTTTAAATTAACTTAAAAAAATAATAGCCCTGACTGCATGGGCTAGGGAATCAAAGAAACAAGTTTTTTAATCTTAGATGGACTGTGAGGATAGGTGATGTTATTAACCAAGATGAGGAATACGATGAAATGAGTAAGCTCAACAGTGGAAAGGAAGTAAATAAACCATGTTCTCAATTTGCTGCATGATAATTTTGGATCATCCACAGGAAGAGATCAGCAGGAGATCCCAAAACAAAACTGTCCTAAAGATGGAGATAATAATTTTTAGAAATTTTTATGACTTGGTCTTTGTTATAGAACTAGTATGATATGGGGAATTTATTTCCTTTAGTAGATGGAGACAGAATACTCTTTACAAAAATGCTAGTGTTAGAAGGGTGTTAATTATCACCTAGATGAGCTCTCTCCCTTTGTAGATGAGGTACCCAGAGTCTGCAGTTAGCTATCACTGGGCAAACAGTTAATTGCAGTGCTGGCACTAGAATCTACAGTTTCTGGGTTCTTACATCTGTGCTGTTCCCACAGAATGCAGCATTTATCTCTACTTGAATGGTTTCCACTAGCTAACAAGTACTGAATATATCTAGTCTGCAGCCAACTCTCTGCTGGTTGACATGAGGAACAAAATAGAACTATAAGAGTTTTCAAGCAGTTTACAGTCTTAGCCGACTGCCAACCCACACAAATGTAAAGAAGTGACAGTGCAAAACAGAAATGACTGTGTAAGCTAAAGGGGGGGCATTTTATATGACAAAGGCACTGTCACTCAGTATTAGCATTCTGAGTTTTTAGAGGTTTCATGTGAATTGTTGGTGTAAGGAGCTGAGAACAATTAGTTAGCCTTGATTATTTTCAAGCAATAGAAGACCATCTCATAGGACTTAAGCATATGCTTAGTGATAAAATATGCAAGCATAATAATCTATACACCTATCTTCAGAAATGATCAGAAATGATCCTTCTAAATGATGGCTTAACTTTAAAACACATGGTAACACATAAGAGAAATAAAATGATGTTCTTATTATTTGTGTATGAATGTATATGTATTTATGCATTATTTTTAAACTGTAAACATGAGGTAAATAAGGGTATGAGAGGAGACTGACAGTCTACACATTTACATACTGATCCTCAGGAACCACTTTTTCTTCTGTTTATTTTGTGATTTGATACTATAATTCTAACTATGCCAAGAACCTTCTTAATAGAAATTTTAACTAAATGGCATTGTTTTTCTATTTTCATTTTCTCATGACTTTCTCAGCAGCATTTATCAATGTCTGAAAAATTATGTACCTGGGCTTTTGTAAGGGGAGGATTTTATTTTTTTTAAGTCTGAAGAACTCAATTTGGGAGTTACTTCTCTCTATGTATCTATTTGGTTTGAGAGGTAAAGCCAGCAAGATGGTGGAATAGGACTTTCCAATATTCATCACCCTGCAGAAACATGAGATTGAACAAGCAATTACACAAAAAAACACCTTTGCAATGGTTAAGAAAGTCAGGTGAGAGATTATAGCATATGGGTATAACCAAGAAATAAGAAAAACACATTGAAAAGGGTAGGAAGGAAAATTACTCACATACCACTCCTCAAACCTGTGATCCTGTAATGTATACAATCAGAAAAATGAGAAATCATACTCCATTTATGTATGATTTATCAAAATGCATAATGCATTTGGCAGTACCACCTGGTGACAGAAACTTTCACCAGGTGAAAGGGGGAAGGACAGGGAAGCGAGCTTCAAACTTTGCCTCAGACACCAACAATGGACCTGCCTCAGTAAAGTACAGCATCAGAAGGACTCACATGGTCTCAGACTCCAGACTGATACCCATGCACTGCCCTAATACCAGTCTGGCCCCAGACTTCAGGGATTCCCTGGGAACTTGGTCTCCAGTTTACCCCACTGCCAAACCAACTCCACTGGCTTAGGATTCAGATTGGCTGACCCACAATGGGTCAGCCCCAGCAGCCCTGTAATCCAAACTTCCCCTAGCACCAGGTCATTTCCCTCATTATCAGGTCAGCATCTGTGGATCCAGCCTCCTAGGACAGGCTTCAGGTATGCCTTGCAGCAGGCCAATTCCTATTATTCCAGGCTTCAGGTCTACTCTATGTTCCAGACCATCCCAGAAACAAAAAGGCATCCAAATAGGAAAGGAAGAAGCTAAAGTATCTCTGATTATAGGCAACAGCCTAAACTCCAAACCCTAAAGTCTCTACCAAAAAACTTGTTGAAACAGATAAGCAAATTCAGTACAGTTGTAGAATATAAAATCAGTATACAAAAATCAACAGTATTTCTATTATGCCAAAAACAAACTATCGTAAAAGTAAATCAAGGAAACATTCCCAATTACAATAACCACAAAAGAATAAAATACTCAGGAATAAATTTAATCAGGTAGGTAAATGATCTATACTTTAAAATTTACAAAGAAATGATGAAAGAAACTAATAAAGATACAAATAAATAAAGATATCCCATGTTCATGGAAAAAATTAATATTGTTAAAATATCTACAGATTCAATGCATTTCCTATAAAATTTTCAGTGTTATTTTTTCACAGAAATAGAAAAAATAATTCTAAAATTTATACAAAAACACAAAAGACCCCAAATAGTCAGAGCAATCTTAAGCAAAAAGAACAATGCTACCTGTTGTAGTTATGAGTTGTCCCGCAAAGATCATGTGTGAGACAACAAGAAAGTTTAGAGATAAAATGATTATGAGATTTTTAATCTAATCAGTACATTAGTCCACTAATATGGATTAACTGGGTGGAAACTGCAGGTGGAGGGAATGACCGGAGGAGGTGAGTCACTGGAGGTATACCTTTGGGGTTTATATTTTGTCCCTGGTAGGCAGAGCTTTTTTCTGCTTCCTGTGTGCCATGCTTTGAGCTGTTTTTTCCTCCACACCCTTCTACCATGGTCTGCCACACCTCAGGCCCAGAACAATGGAGTTGGCTGTCAATGGACTGAAATCTCTGAAACCATGATCCCAAATAAACTTTCCTTCCTCTATATTATTCTTGTCCAGTTTTTTGGTCACAGGAACAAAAAAAGGTACCTAAAACACTACCATTTGGTACAGAAATCCCACAGCTCAGTATATATTCATAGGAACTGAAATCAGTTAAAGACTAACTATATTACTATGCTCATTTCAGCATTATTCACAATAGCCAAGATATAAAATTAGCCCAATTGTTCATCAATGGATTTATGAAGATAGACTATATGATGTAAATACACAAAGCAATACTATTCTTTAAAAAAGGAAATCCTGTGATTTCAGACACTGTGGAGGAATCTGGAATATAGTATGCTAAGTGAAATAAATCAGACACTGAACAATAACACTACATGATCTTACAGGATCTTAAAAAGTTGAATTCATAGATGTAGAGAGTAGAAGGAATAGTGAGAGATGCTGGTTAAAGGGTGCAAAGTTCAGTTAGACAGGAATAAGTTTTTGAAATTCATTACACAACATGGTAACTCTAATAATAATATATTGCGTATTTCAAATTTGCTGAAAGAGATTTTAATTTTCTCATCACAAAAATGATAAGTATGTGAGATTATAGGTATGTTAATCAGCTTGGTTTAATCATTCAATAATGTATACAAATACCAAAACATCACCTTGTATTCCATAAATATATGTAATTATTATTTACCAATTGAAAACATAGTTGATCTTCCTTCATCTTGAAGTAGAAAGTTTATTTTGCAAATTACAAAGGTTCTAGATTTTCCATTTTTCTACCTACTATGCTTAAATAACATTGGATTTTGACAGGAGGTAATGATTTATAAAATATATTTTAAAAACACAAAGAAGCGAGGCACAGTGGAGCATACCTATAATCCCAGTGGCTTGGGAGGTTGAGGCAGGAGGATCACAAGTTCAAAGCCAGCCTTAGCAACTTAGCGAGACCTTGTCTTGAAATAAAAAGTTTTTAAAAAGGGCTGGGCATGTAGCGTAGGGTTAAGTGCCCCTGGGTTCAATCCCTAGTCCCAAAAATAAAAATTAAAAGCAATAAAAATAAACAAGCAAAAACCAAGATGCCCAATGAACTAATAATTATGAAGGAAAGAACTCAATAGAGAAGCAATTGTCCTCAAAAATCTTTACCCAGGAATCTATTCTATACAAAACTTGCCCAGTTGAAGATGATAATCAAGTAAGTACATTTCCCAGCCTGTGAGCTAGGGTCACAATCTCAAATGGAGTCAGGAACAGGCACCTAATCTGCATGTGTGATTCAGGATATCTTTTCTTTTTCTTTCTTTCTTTCTTTCTTTCTTTCTTTCTTTCTTTCTTTCTTTCTTTCTTTCTTCTTTTTCCTTTTTTTCTTTGTTTGTTTGTTTGTTTGTTTGGTTGTTGTTGTTGTTGTTCCAGGGATTAATCCCAGGGGCACTTTATACAGGGTCTCACTAAATTTCCAAGGCCAGCCTTGAACTTGTGATCCTCTGCTTCAGCCTCCCAAGTAGCTGGAATTAGAGGCATGCATCAACATGCCCAGTATGCAGGGAGGTATCAAACAACAGAGCATTGTGAAGACAATGACTACCTCAAAGTACAGGTAAGATTTCAATTATATGTATTTTGTGTGTGTGTGTGTGTGTGTGTGTGTGTGTGTGTGTGTGTGCTTACACACTATTGTCTAAACAAAGAATGGCTGTGAGCCAATTCTGTGTGTGAACCACCAGTTTGTGATGTTCATTTTAAGCAAACTAACCTGAACACCTATTTTTACATTTCCTTTGGTGGAATTTTTCATTCCTTGGGCTATCTAATTCTGGACATTTTATTGTCAACCCTTCTGTTTATTTTCAATTTAATAAGAAGAATCAGAGAATCCATACTCTCTTAGGTGAAAGTAAATATCTTAAGTTTCATTTCCTAGGAATTAGAAAAAAAGACTTTCATTGAGTGCACCTCATCTTCTAAAGTTCTACACAAAACACAAAGGAGAGATTTCATGGGATGCCAAGTGTATAGAGCAGGTCACTGATAGAAATCAGGTGTAATTAAGATTACTAAGAAATACTGACATCCTAAACACTAAGAACCAAGCTGTAAAGTAAGGCATTATCTTAGATTCGTTCTGCAAGTAAACAAAAAATACCATTAACTAGATGTTGGTCTTATCTTGTAGTCTCTCAAAGAACCACAGTTTTGACTTCAAGTTCATTCAAGCATATTAATGGGAGACAGGAAGTCTGTGCAACCTAGTTCAATTATCAGTACTCTGGCATTACTCATTACAGGAAGGAAAGTTTGGCTCATATGACAGCCATATCTTACACCAATACCAGTGTAACAATACAGTCTAAGTTTTCTCCTATGGCCCATAATTCAAGTATGAAAATATGCACACGTACAGCCAAGGAACAAGAAATTCCACAACATGAAAATTCCTGATTAATATGAAGAGTTTTTGCTTATATACTTGAACATTATACATTTACAAACAAGATCTTTTTCTTCACTCAAGCATTTTTAGATACATCCCACTTTTTAGTATATTCAGAATTATGACAACTTTATTACAGAATTATGCTTACCAAATCTTTGGAAAATTTCTCAAAACTGGACTACAATTATGTTAAACACATACCATATGAACTGGAATGTAATTTTTAAAATGCACAAAATTATATTGACCAAATCAAACTATAGGTGCTTTTCCGTTTTGTAAATTGTATTATTAGACTTAATTTCCTGGTATCTCCCTTTCCCTAGATTATGTTATATGCAAGTATAAATGTAACACAATGAATCCCAATATTATGTATAATTATAATGCATGAATAAAAATAACAAAAAATAAAATTATATTACTGTTGATGCAGTGCAAATCCAACAAACATTATTTATATCTCAGATACTTACTGTGGTTGGAAAATAACGACTAGTTTTGAATTTTTTCAGAGCCATAGAGGAGGTGTATGTGCCCAAGAAGAGGATGAAAGACATAAGTGTGATATCAGGGACAAAATCGCAGTTGTTCCCCACGAGCTTTCCTCCGTATTTCAAACACTCCTTCTTCGACAAAAATGTCCAGTCAAAGGTAGCATTAGGATACTGAAGAAGAAAAAAAATAGGTTTTTTTGGTTGTTGTGTGTGTGTATGTGTGTTTTTTCAGGGTATACTGGTATGTCAAAAGCAGTTTTTGATACTTAATAGACAATATAGGGATTATAATAAATGTTTCTGTAAAATTCTGAGATAACCATAAGAGAATGTAACCTAATGAGATGTTACTAGAATATCAGGTGAGGGGGCACAGACACAAGCCAATTATTGAAACTACAATGAGAATGATGTAACATGTTACTTAGTTTGTGCTGCCAACTTACAATCACCCATTTGTTCAATGGAAACAAACCCCAAAGTCCTTTCCTGTCAACCCTCCTGAGAGTAAACTGAGGCACATGAACGTCCTAGGTCTCAAAAATGTAAGACTCTCAGAAACACCTTTATTGTTCAGAAAGTACTTTGGCAGTGCACAGTTTTGTATGCATCTGCTTGATGGCCCTATTAATGCTCTTCAAGTTCAATGGGCTCACTACTCAGCCAGTACTTTTACAAATAGACTAAATAATTAGAGACTGGTGATCGAAGGAATTAAACTATAAAAATGTGAATGGTTGTAGCCTTAATTAACTGCATGGCCCAAAAGAGTTTAGATTTTTTCTTGTTAACTCTAGGTCAGGATTATAGGCATCCATCACTAGAATGGCTGTGGCGCCTTTAAGGCGGTGGCTTCACGTACAGGACACCAGTCCTACGTTACATGGCCTCAAACATACAGGCCAGTTTTCATATATTGCTGTCATGTCAGTGCTATGCCCACCTCTTGCGGTTCATTCCTCTATTTTCTGTTTCTAATACACAGGAGAACCCTTTGGCTATCACAGTGAGTATGGCCAGTGCACCCACCTCAAGATGCTCTATTAATTAGCTGCTATCAGCTCACAACTGGACCTTTTTTCTGGAGAACCTGCCTTTATCCACAAAGAGTTACCTTACTGGAATGCTAGAGTCTCTCATAGCCCCTTATTGACCATCACCAACAGAGAGAAAAAACTACCCTCTTTTTCTCAAAAGTAGAAGCAGCTCTTTGGTACAATTTATGCCCTAGAACTCATCATGGAGTTAGGCTAATGCTAAACTCAGCTTGGCGGGAGGTGTAGGCACATCCTTCTGTGTCCTAAACTGCTTCTCTTTCTTGCTCAATTTTTATTGAGAATAGCTCTTATTACAAGCTTATTACAAGCACCTGAAATTCCTGTAGTAGACTCTGCTTCTAAAATGGCCAACTTACTTGAATTACTGGCTCTGAAAATTAATGGTCTCTAAGCTTTAAGGAACTTTTTCTAGAATATTACAGTGTGAAGGAAACCCAGGGACAATTTCATCTGATTTCTCAAAACCCTTAGTATTCAATTGTCCTGAAAGATGATCATTCATCCTCTGCTTGAACATCTTCTGTGATGAAAAGTTTACTGGTAGCTCATTCCCTTGCTTAAAAAAATTCCTATGCAGATACTTCTTATGTTTGAGCCCTCTTAAACACTTATCCTTTGAGTTTCTTTTGCTACACAAAGAGCTTTCTTGTATACCTTGATAATTATGGCCATTTCCACGAGACAGATTTTCAAATCTTACCTGTCTAAATTAATGCCAACGTGGTTGGGGGGAAGGGATGGGTGTCTCAGCTTAGAAACATTCTAAATACCTTTGACTTGTATCCTTGTGGATCCAGGGCTAATACGTATACCATGTGCTAACAGAAGAGTTATTTGAAAACACCTTGCAAATAAATGTGAACAGATAAATTTCTCCTGTTCATTGCAGGCAAGAGTTCTGCCTCTCACCAAACCCATATCATCAACATTTTTTATCATTCTATAAATTCTCTTGATTGGAGCAACCTAGTCATAAAAGACACTCTGGCCAGAAAGAGTTCATATTTTTATAGGGCTCAAAAGGTAAAACACTTACATAAGTCAATAAAAAAATAAATTCTAGATCTTTCCTTGAAATATTTTTCTATATTAACTTAACTTGTAAACAGTCAAATTGCTTAACTGTTCTTTTACCAAACACTACTCCTAGAAAAGGTGATTAATCATGTCTCATTTCGCTTTGTAGATTTCTGCATATGGCTGATTTTAGGAGAATGCATTTAAAGTTTAGAAGTCCTAATAGGTAACAGATTTGTTTTAAAATAAGCAAAAATGTACCCTAATGTCACTTCAGCATTTTAATATCAGCAGAATCTTTCTTTATAGAGCTTCCCCAAAGAGGTAAGATGCATTGAAACAATCACAATAGGCCGTTATACCAATTTTCTTACAAAGATTCAGATTAAAGTGAAACCGCACAGGAGAACATGAAATAAATGATGGGTATGTTTTCTTGCTTACATTAACATAAAATACCAGCATCTGTATTTTGTAAGACCCAAATGATTCTCTGTATCATCATATCAAAAATTTTAGCCTCCAAACAAATTTTTCCCTAAGAACTTATGTTTAAAACCTTTAGGCAACATCCATGTATCTCAACACGTATAATATTTCTGCATACAAAGCGTTCTTCTCCTACAAAACTTAAGTTATATCAAATAAATGATTCTATTTAAATATCACTGAAAAGACATCTGTATTATCCTTATTGTTTAAGAGTTGTTATTTCATAACAGCTGATGTCAGTGAAGGTTAACTCTGTTTATCTTCTGGCAGGATCCATTTCATGAAGAAATTAACCTGTGCCCACCACTACCATCTTTGATAAGCCAACATTACCTCTAGGCTCGATGCAGGAGCTCAGTTCAGTACCACTGTCCTTAACCCCTTTAAAGATGATTTCTCACCTCTCTGTGGTTTTGCCCTTTAGTTTCTATGCAAAACTCTATATGCAGGGCTTAAATTATTAAATCAGAACTTTTAAGAACAAGACAATTGGGAACAGAAACTCCAGAGTTCCCTTCAGTCTTTTAGAACTCTTGTAACACACTATGTCTTTTTCTTAGAATACTTATAACTTTCTATGACATTTATACCGCAGTTTAGTGTTATGCATTTGGAAATGCTTGAAGAGATGTCTAATGGGCCAGGAGAGCTGAATCCAGAAGAGATGTCAAGTTTGGAGACACCAACTTAAAAGTCATCTGTAAAGATCTGATCCCTGGATTAATCAGACTTACTACAACTACAAAGATGTTGGGGAAAAAAAAGAGTGTGAAGCATCCTGTGCATGCACAATGGGAGTGAGGATATCATGAAAGTCATTGGAGTGAAAGGTACGAGAAGTACAATAGGCTGAGAAATGAGTGGGAGTAAAAAAGTTGCAATAGCAATTAATTACAGACTATTTTTTTCCCAAGGAATACAGTAGCAAAGAATAAGCTAGAACTCATGAGCACTGCAAGGTCAAAGCAAATTTCTCAGAGTTGGTGAAGACTTTTGAGGTGTTTCTGGTGGGTAAGAATGGGAATGAAAGGGAAAGGGGGGTGATGGGAATAATAAGAATGGAGGAAAAAAGAAAAAAAGATCAGAGAGGGAAAAACAGACTGAAAGACAAGAACTTAGCAACTGTTTGGGCTGGGGATGGCTGAGAAGACAAAAATGATAAAAGTATAGAGTCTGAGGACCAAAGAGACTGTGCATCACCAAAAAATAAGGAAGGGGGAAAAGAGCGGATCAACACAGAGCAGAGTTCAACTTAGAACATAGCAGGCCCTCAGTTAACTGAGTGAATGAAATCTTTCATCAGGTCTGGAATATTTGATTGATACAGTCAAGGAAGAAATCTACCAATTTATCTACCCTTTCTATCTACAGGACAAAATTAAAGTAAAATAACTTTCAATTTAGAACTGCCAGGTAAAACACAGGGTTCCCAGTTACATTTGCATTTCAGCTAAACAATAAATAATATTTTTATTATTAAGTCTTTACTAAGTGATATTTAGGACCTACTTATATTAAAATATTGTTCAATATTTATCTTTATTTAATATTTTCAATATTCATTTTTATTTGTTAAATTTGGCAATGCCAATTCAATTAGATATTGGATATTTTGAGTAATAGTGGCATCTGGAAAAATAGAAAAATGTGGCCAAAAGAAAACAGAAAATGTACCCAGACCTGATTGCTTGGATGAACTAATAAGCTTTAACAGAGTGATAAAGAGAATGAAACAAGAATAATTTTATAAGTTTCCTTATAGAAATGAAGTATGTTCACTTAAACATTAATTGTAGTGGCTCATCCATGTATGTCAAACAAATCCTTCTCAATTTCAGAAACCAAATAGACAATAACACAATAATACTAGGTGATTTTAACACACCTCTCTCACCACTGGACAGATCTTCCAAACAAAAATTGAACAAAGAAACCATAGATCTCTATAACACAATCAATAATTTATACTTAACAGACATTTATAGAATATACCATCCAACCAAGAGTGAATATGCTTTCTTCTCAGCAGCACATGGATCCTTCTCTAAAATAGACCATATATTATGCCACAAAGCAAATGTTAGCAAATCCAAGAAGACAGAGATATTACCTTGTACTCTATCAGATCATAATGAATTGAAATTAGAAATAAATGAAAAAGTAAAAAAGAGAAACTACTCCAATACCTGGAGATTAAACAATATGCTATTATATGATGAATGGATAACAGAAGATATTAGGAAGGAAATTAAAAAATTTTTAGAGGTAAATGAGAACAAAGAAACATCATAACAAAATCTCTGGGACACTATGAAAGCAATACTTAGAGGAAAATTTATTTCATGGAGCGCATTCAATAAAAGAAGTAAACTCAACAAATAAACGACCTAACACTATAGCTCAAAGCCCTAGAAAAAGAAGAACAGACCAACCCCAAAAGTAGTAGAAGACAGGAAATAGTTAAACTCAGAGCTGAAATCAACAAAACTGAAACAAAAGAAACAACACAAAAAATTGACAAAATAAATACTTGGTTCTTCAAAAAAATAAACAAAATTGATAAACCTTTAGCCACACTAACAAAGAGAAGATGAGAGAAAACCCAAATCACAAAAATTTGGAATGAACAAGGAAATATCACAACAGACACGAGTGAAATACAAAACATAATTAGAAGCTATTTTGAAAATCTATACTCCAACAAAATAGAAAATTTCGAAGACATCAACAGGTTTCTAGAGACATATGAATTGCCTAAACTGAACGAGGAGGACATACACAATTTAAATACACCAATTTCAAATAATGAAATAGAAGAAATCATCAAAAGCCTACCAACAAAGAAAAGTCCATGACCAGATGGGTTCTCAGCCGAGTTCTACAAAACCTTTAAAGAAGAGCTCATTCCAATACTCCTCAAAGTATTCCATGAAATACTTTGAGGAGGGAACCCTCCCAAACTCATTCATTCTATGAAGCCAATATTACCCTGATACCTAAACCAAACAGAGACACATCGAGGAAAGAAAATTTCAGACCAATATCCTTAATGAACATCGATGCAAAAATTCTCAACAAAATTTTAGCAAATCGCATACAAAAACATATTAAAAAGATAGTGCACCATGATCAAGTGGGTTTCATCCCAGGGATGCAAGGTTGGTTCAACATCAGGAAATCAATAAATGTCATTCACCATATCAATAGACTTAAAGTCAAGAATCACATGATTATTTCAATAGATGCAGAAAAAGCATTCGATAAAATACAGCATCCTTTCATGCTCAAAACACTAGAAAAAATTGGGGTAGTGGGAACATTCCTTAACATTATAAAGGCCATCTATGCTAAGCCCATGGCCAATATCATTCTAAATGGTGAAAAACTGAAAAGCTTTCCCCCTAAAAACTGGAACAAGGCAGGGATGCCCTCTTTCACCACTTCTATTCAACATCGTCCTTGAGACTCTAGCCAGAGCAATTAGACAAACCAAAGAAATTAAAGGGATACGAATTGGAAAAGAAGAACTCAAACTATCCCTATTTGCTGATGATATGATTATATACTTAGAGGAACCAGGAAATTCCACCAGAAAACTTTTAGAACTCATAAGTGAATTCAGTAAGGTAGCAGGTTACAAGATCAATGCTCATAAATCCAATGCATTTTTATACATAAGTGATGAATCTTCAGAAAGAGAAGTTAGGAAAACTACCCCACTCACAATAGCCTCGAAAAAAATAAAATACTTGGGAATCAATCTCACAAAAGAGGTGAAAGACCTCTACAATGAGAACTACAGAACACTAAAGAAAGAAATTAAAGAAAACCTCAGGAGATGGAAAGATCTCCCATGTTCTTGGATAGGCAGAAATAATATTGTCAAAATGGCCATACTACCAAAAGTGCTATACAGATTCAATGCAATTCCAATTAAAATCCCAATGATGTACCTTACAGAAGCAGAGCAAGCAATTATAAAATTCATCTGGAAGAATAAGAAACCCAGAATAGCTAAAGCAATCCTTAGCAGAAAGAGCGAAGCAGGGGGTATCGCAATACCAGATCTTCAACTCTATTACAAAGCAATAGTAACAAAAACGGCATGGTAGTGGTACCAAAACAGAAAGGTAGATCAATGGTACAGAACAGAGGACACGGACACAAACCCAAATAAATACAATTTTCTCATACTAGACAAAGGGGCCAAAAATATGCAATGGAGAAAAGATAGCCTCTTCAACAAATGGTGCTGGGAGAATTGGAAATCCATATGCAACAGAATGAAACTAAACCCCTATCTCTCACTGTGCATGAAACTAAATTCAAAATGGATTAAGGACCTCGGAATCAGACCAGAGACCTTGCATCTTATAGAAGAAAAAGTAGGTCCAGATCTTCAACATGATGGTTTGGGACCAGACTTCCTCAACAGGACTCCCATAGCACAAGAAATAAAAGCAAGAATCAACAACTGGGATAGATTCAAACTAAAAAGCTTTCTCTCAGCAAAGGAAACTACCAGCAATGTGAAGAAAGAGCCTACAGAGTGGGAGAATATCTTTGCCAATCATACTTCAGATAAAGCACTAATCTCCAGGATCTATAAAGAACTCAAAAAACTCTACATGAAGAATACAAATAACCTAATCAACAAATGGGCTAAGGATATGAACAGACACTTCACAGAAGAAGATCTACAAGCAATCAACAAACATATGGAAAAATGTTCAACATCTCTAGTAATAAGAGAAATGCAAATCAAAACCACCCTAAGATTCCATCTCACCCCAATCAGAATGGCAATTATCAAGAATACAAGCAACAACAGGTATTGGTGAGGATGTGGGGAAAAAGGTACACTTATACATTACTGGTGGGGTTGCAAATTAGTGCAGCCACTCTGGAAGGCAGTATGGAGATTCCTTAGAAAACCTGGAATGGAACTACCATTTGACCCAGCTATCCCACTCCTTGGCCTATACCCAAAGGACTTACAATCAGCATACTACAGAGATACAGCCACATCAATGTTCATTGCTGCTCAATTCACCATAGCCAGATTGTGGAACCAACCTAGATGCCCTTCAGTTGATGAATGGATAAAGAAACTGTGGTATATATATACAATGGAATATTACTCAGCCATAAAGAATGATAAAATTATGGCATTTGCAGGCAAATGGACAAAATTGGAGAATATCATGCTAAGTGAGATAAGCCAATCTCAAAAAACTAAAGGAAGAATGATCTCGCTGATAAGTGGATGATGATACATAATGGGGCATGGGAGGGGTTAGTTTTAGGGTTAGAGTGAGGGTTAGGGAGGGGGGCAAGAATGGGGGAAGGAAGGACTGTATAGAAGGAAAAGAGGGATGGGAGGGGTGGGGGAAAGGGGAAAAATAACAGAATGAATCAACCAACATCACCCTATGTAAATTTATGATCACACAAATGGTATGCCTTTACTCTATGTACAAACAGAGAAACAACATGTATCCCATTTGTTTACAATAAAAAAAAAAGAAACTGTGGTATATATATATATATATACAATGGAATATTACTCAGCCATAAAGAATGATAAAATTATGGCATTTGCAGGCAAATGGATGAAATTGGAGAACATCATACTAAGTGAGATAAGCCAATCTCAAAAAACCAAAGGACAAATGATCTCGCTGATAAGTGAATGATGACACATGATGGGGGGTGGGAGAGGTTAGTGTTAGGGTTAGAGTTAGGGTTAGGGAGGGGGGCAAGAATGGAGGAAGGACTGTATAGAGGGAAAAGAGGGGTGGGAGATGTGGGGGGAAGGGAAAAAATAACAGAATGAATCTAACAACATTACCCTATGTAAATTTATGATTACACAAATGGTATGCCTTTATGCCATGTACAAACAGAGAAACAACATGTATCCCATTTGTTTACAATAAAAAAAAAACATTAGTAGTAGAAGATCGTAAAAAAGTGCAAATGAGTGGTACAGAGATGAGAAGAGCAGAAAAGGGAGTAATCCACTTCACTGAGTATGGAGAAAAGGAAGTTCACAGAATGCCCTGAAGGTAGGACTAGTCCTTGTAGGACATTCATATTCAAAAGGTGGTAAGGAGAGGAGGAACTGGGCAGCAAAGCAAAGCAAGGACAGACGGAGGGAGCAAAGGACAAGAGAATACAAGTGACCGACTCTGGGTGTGTATTTCTTCATGTATTCACACAAAAAAAGGAAAGGAATTAGACACCGTGAGCAAAGATGCTGATGTGGGGACACACAATGCTTCATTTGCTCAACCAGTAAGGCCTTTATTAAAAATGCATGAATGCTCACCAGGGGGAGGAGCTAACTGTATGCAGACCAAATAGGGTGAAGCAGATTGTTCGCATAAAGGGGTAGTGAGAAAAAGAAGATGTAAAGGACACAGGACAAAGTTGCACTAAAATGAGGGTCTTCATTCAGGTCAATCTCCTAAAAACTGATTTTAATCTACTTCTCTGGCTTTCATTTTCAAGAGAATTACACTCCTTACACTGAGTAGCTGTGCTTCAAATTCTTAACAGTAGAATGTATGCTGACTGATTTATTTTAAAATGTAAAATACCATAGCACCCTTCCCAAATGAAAAAGTAAGAGAAATGAGGCAGGCTGGGGCAAATGTTGAGAGTCATTAAGGTGAAGTGGTGAGCATGTGGGAGTCCTTTGTACTCTTCTATTTAGTGTGTATCTGGAAATTTCTGTAATATTTTTGAAAAGAGGAGCACATGTATCCAAGGAGATTTAAGGACAGAATGGTTCTTACACTTGACTTTCTCAATGGAAGAAAATAACAAGGATGCCATGCACAAGGAGATTAATATGACATTCCGTTTCCCATGAAAATGAATGTTAACTCCTAGAATCACCCTGAAGGTACATCAAATCAAACCACTTTTGCTTCTATGTCTGACTGTCAAGCATAATTTATGTGACTGTAATAGTTCTTAGTCCTATGATTAACAGCATCACTGTGTGGACATGATATGCTTCACTGGATAATATAAATATAATAAGCAAAAAATAAATAAAGGTTCTCCATTACTCTCCTTGATACAATGTGTCTTTTTACATATAATCAAGGGTGATACTATAAATAAAAGGTTCAAGGTTAAGTAGGTGAGGATGCAATGAAAGCTAAATCAACAAAATTTCAAAACAGTACTAGTCCTTCCTTCATAAGAAAAGAGACCCAGGACTGCCTCATCACAGAGAGCAGCAGGTGAAAGACACAGCCATGACAGACCAAGATGAGGAGAAATAAGTCAAATCTCTAGTGAAATTTTAGAGAAGTAGATAAGAATTCAAAGGAGTTCTAGCATGCGTACTCGCCCACCACATTTTCTCATTGTCTTTGCCAAATGTACCATAAGACACACAAGACTGGCAGCTGGACTGGAGAGCAGAGAGAAATCTTTAGACACATGTAGCCTCCACTGAGGGCAAGAAAGTCACTTTCTTAATATGGAAGGCAAGGAAGCAGACCTGAGAGAAATCTCTCTGAGACATTCAATGAGTCCTTTTGAAAGGACTGAGCAATCTGCCCTCTGAAAGTTTAGGATAGAGAAATTAAGCAAAAAATGATCTCCCAAGGCTAATAAAGCTGAGGAACAAAACAAGATACAGATCATTCCATGGGACTTTCAGGATGAGGGAAATGTTCTTTCTCTTGTTTGGATGGTAGTTGCATGGGGTATACAACTGTTGAAACTCAATTCAATGAGTACTTCAGAACTGTGAATTTTAAGGGATGTCTCAATTTAATAAATAATTTTAAAAAACGAATCTGATGTGAAATAACATTCTTTCAATCACCTGCTCAGAAGAGACTGATTAGAGTTTAAAATCTGGGCCCTTTTTGGGCGCTAGAAACTGGAAGCCAGCAGATCTTAACGGTCCTCATTTAGGTACAGCATCCATCAGCTATGGCTGGTTTCAATGTTTTTCAAGGACCTTCTTAAAAAAAATTCAGGGTGGGGGTTGTGGCTCAGTGGCAGAGCGCTTGCCTAGCATGTGCAAAGCACTGGGTTTGATTCTCAGCACCGCACATAAATAAATAAACAAATAAAATAAAGGTGCATTGCCAAATTAATATACATATATGTATATAAAAATTTCACTTGCAGGTTAAAGGGAAATGACAAGTGAGAAATCTATAGAAAAATTGACTACGGTGATGAGACAAAATAAAAACAGAATGGCTTTAACAATAAACGGAAATGCTGAAAATCCTGCCTTTTTTTCTAGAGTTCTAATCTCCGCTAGATGTTTGAATGTCCCCTTTCCCTGCTCTTTCCCCCTGAAACATACCCCTATCACCAGGAAGAAGAAAGCTTGTCTTCATGCTAATGAAGCTGAAGGGAAAAGACCTCCCTTCCTCTGACAGGATGCTCTCGGGGCCCTGTGAGAGGCAGGCGTGTTGGCCCAAGGGCTGCATGTCACTTTTACTGCACCTTCTCATCATCTAATTATGACTGAAATGAAAAGAAAGAAATGAAGTCTGATGACTGTGTGTCCTAGGAAAGGTTCAGGATAGCAGAGCTGCCATGGTCAAGCAAACAGGACTCACCATTCTATCAAAAGCGGTGGTTTCTAATTTCTCCTCCCCATTAACCTCTGCGTTATGGAGGTAGGATGATCTAGTGGTGTGATCATAATAAAGAGAATATTAACATACCCAATGCTGACAGAGAGATAACTATGTGCCAGTCTGTGAAGCACTGCTTATCTATTAACTTGACCTTTAGGCTACCTGTGAACTAAGTACTATTATCATCACCATGTTAAGATGGGTCACTGAGAAGTGTCCACAGCTTGTTAAGTTTAGGGGACTGCATTTGAAACCAGGCAGTCTGGCACAAAAACTCAATCAAAGTCCTTCTACATGAAGCATTATGCAGACCCTGTTTTCTCTGTCTCTCATAAACACACGCACGCACACAATCTGACACTAAGAATAGAGAGGTAAGGTTTGAAGAAAGAGAAAACTCTAACACTATGGAAAGAAGTCAAGAGAGCCACAGAATATGAAAATAGAGAGAAATGGGGTCATGTAAGAGTTGCCCAGGAAGGATACAAAACATCTCTAAAAGGGATGTTGTGGGCACTCACTACATAATATCTGCAGAAGTGTTCTGGTCTCCTGAGAGATGGGCACTCTATCAATACTAGGTATTATGCTTTCTGTCTTTAAAACTGAGAGATTGATATTCTTTGGTAAGAGTCCATATTCAGCATAGAAGGAACACAATTAGAAGCCTGAAATGGCACTTTTCCCTTTTTCTCCAATACAAAAGTCTCCTTCCAGTGTGTGACCTTCCATGCAAAACAGCTCATTTTTAAAGCTTAGTTCCAGTCCCTTAAAGATCCTTGGTTACAAGCCATGGGAAAGGATATCATGTGATGGAGACAGAGTCCTTTCTAAGTGACAGGGGAAATGTCCTGCTACAATCTCCCTTAGTGAAGAGAACACAGCACCATTCGGTTAGTCAGAAGAATTCTTAACCATGCTACAGAGAGGACACCAGATTCTCTTTTCCACAGCTCTCATTTTCCTTGTGAAAATATTTAAAAGTCATAATTAGTGAAAATAGAAGTTAAATTCTTCTTTTGGTGGCAGGTGATGGTGCTGGGGACTGAACTCAGTGGCACTCAACCTCTGAGCTATATACCCAGCCCTATTTTGTATTTTATTTAGAGATAGGGTTTCACTGAGTTGCTTGGTGCCTCACTTTTGCTACAGAAATTAAATTCTTATGAAGATTTGAAAAGCATATATTATACAAGTAAATTGTGGCTTCAATTTCTTTTCAAAAGAAGGAAAAAGGTTAACTAGAACAAATAAAAGTGTCCTTTTTCTGTCTCTCCACTACCAATGATTATTAAATGTACATTCATGTTAGGATTGCAGAATGGAAGAGATAACCTCATACTACGAATATTTTTATTATGAAAATTATATAGTACACAGTCAGCAGACAGGTGGTTTGAAATTTAAGTTACTTACCATGTCAGTAGAAGAAACAGTTGGAAAATCCTCTGGGGCCAGTGTAGTATCATTAGACATTGAGATATTAACTGTAAGAAAAGGACAATTGGACAATTTTTGACCATATAAATAAAACAGAAATGATCTAAAAGTATAATTCTGTTTTTTTAAAAAAACAAGGCCAGGTATTAAAAATGTCTTCCAATAACAACAAAAGAGCACAATAAATTTTTATTTATTATTTATTATAACTGTTCACTTTTCATCTAGATAGAATAATCAAAGATTTAAACACATATGTTGTGCTCTATGATAAGAAACAATGGCAAATACTAAGGAAATGGAATTAAAATTTATTTCAGTTAAAAAAAATCCATGTTACTAAAATACACTCAATATATTTTGACTAATGAAAGAATTGACTGCTAATGATTAAGTTGATCACTGGCTTCATGTACAGTAAAATCTCACAAATTGGACTTTCACTAAATAAGAATTAACTAATTTGTAACTTTTAGAAATTTGGACCACATATGAGAAAGTATATCATGGCAATTGTGTGAAAATAAAGTGCTAAATAAATAATGTAAATTTAATGGGAAACAATATTTAATCTAATTTAAAAATTATTAATAATTTAAATTTTTAATTTATTTATTTAATAATTTAAAAATTATTATAAAATGCGGCATCATTTCTGTATTTAAGATATCACAGAAGAACTTAATTTGTTTGTTAAACCAGTCTTCCCCTTGGAAATACTTTATTCATTGAAAAAAATTTTATGGGTCTGAAAATTAAAACACAATATTTTTATTAAAATGTGAGCCAATTCCCAAAAACCAAAGGCCAAATGTTTTCCCTGATAAGTGGAAGATGATATATAATGGGGATTGGGGGTGAGAGAAGAATGGAGGAACTTTAGATTACACAGAGGGAAATGAGAGGGAGGATGGGTGGAGGTATGAAAAATGGTGGACTGAGACAGACATCATTACCCTATGTGCATGTATGATTACACGAATGGTATGAATCTACATTGTACACAATCATAGAAATGAAAAGTTGTACCCCCATTTGTGTACAATGAATCAAAATGTAGTCTGTAAAAATAAAAAATAAAATAAAATAAATAAAATAAAATGTCTATCAGATAAATCTCCCTTCTTATGAGAAGACATATACTATAAAATAAATTGTAACACAGAATATCCTCAATTTATGGAAATACAAAATCACAGTTATCATTTTTTGTCTTCGAGGATCTCACAGTTCATTTAACATTTGAATTGCAAATTAGCATGGTCCCCATCCCAACCAAGTTCTTAACCTTTTTTTTAAAATTTTTGTATTTCCCTAAACATATATATATATATATATATATATATATACACACACACACACACACACACATATATATATACACACACATATATATTAGTTGTAAGTGGACACAACACCATTATTTTATTTTTATTGTTGCTGAGGACTGAACCCAGGGCCTCATGAATGCTAGGCAAGCCTCTACCACTGAGCCACAACCCCAGCCTTTAACCTGTCTTTTAATGTGCCATGTTTCAGATCCTACTGTTACCAATCTTAAAAGAAAAACACATTGCTGTTTATTTGGTGGATGACATTTAAAATATGAGATCCATGATGGGAGAAGAGACTAACTTTGTTTTCTACTTTTTCCTGGAATCTAATCAACCTGGGTCTGAACTAACAAGAAGTCAAAAATACGTTTACTGTCAATAAAGGAAGCTAGGAAAATGGGTCTTTCATGACACAAAAAATAGAGCAGATAAAGGCAGAAGAAAGAAAATAAGGAGTTCAAGCTAAAGAAGAGTAAATATTTAATCTAAGTGCAGGTTTTGCTCAATTTTTGGAATCCACTCTGATCTTTGAAGT
This sequence comes from Sciurus carolinensis, assembly GCF_902686445.1. Classification (NCBI taxonomy): domain Eukaryota; kingdom Metazoa; phylum Chordata; class Mammalia; order Rodentia; family Sciuridae; genus Sciurus; species Sciurus carolinensis. The sequence continues at coordinate 83,524,762 of NC_062222.1, forward strand.
TTCTGCATTGGGAAACTATTAGCCTAAAGGTAAGGGTTGTCCAGGATTCCCTAACATAGGCACACTAGATATTTTCTTATTTTGTTTCTTTATAAACCAGAGAGAATCAAATAGACTAAAAGACATCTGGCCTAAACAATAAAATGAAACAAGAATCCATTCCCAAAAAGGAAAACGTTAGTAAATTATTATTGCTAATAATTTAGTAGGTTTTAATTACTATTTTATTCTAAAAAGCTCAAGTATATTTTATTAAATTACTCCACTTGTTCATTTAAAAACACCCTAGAACATCTTATAGGCATCTTTTTATACCTGATTTATATAACAGACGTCTGGACTCTAAAGCAAGACATGGCAAGTTACTTTCCTAGAATTACAGAGTCAATCAGCAGCAAAGCTGGTCCAAGACCTCGTGCAACATTCATTCTCCTCCTATCCAGTTTCTAATCACAAAAATCAAAATGATTTATGTGGTCACAGAACTTAAGCAATGTAGGATAATACTCGCCCATGTTAGATGATGTGACATCTCAGGTATGAGCTGAGATGTTTGATCCTCTGAGCTTTTGAAGAAACAGCATATGTTAAGTTAGTCACTACTATGATGGAGAAGTTGCTCTTCCTGAGCTAGAATCTTTAATTAATTTCATGAGCTTCCTTCACAAGACATTGAAGGTCTTTTAGCAACACGATTTTCTACATTAAAAAGGGTTAAGGAAAGGAATAATGGATAATAAAGGCCAGCAGTGTACTAAAATAGGATTCCAATCTGGACTTTCAGTAATTGCTCTCTCAAGTTTTGGATGCACATCAATTCTGCTCATTTAGATTTCTTTATCTTTTCATTTTCCTCTAAGACAAACTATTAAAGTACACTGGCTATCAAAAATCCCAGAAGACCAGCATCTAAAGGACAAAAAAAGGAAATGATACTTTCACTACTTATTTTAGTAAGCAATAGTTTCAAAAGAAACATTTCAAAATAAATATATAAAAAAACACTTCCATAAATAAATATTGGCAGGTGTGGTAGGGTCCCTAAATAAGATCAAAAGTAAATTTCTTTAGGCTCACAGATGGGAAAATGATCGATTACAGCTGGAAGCTTGGTCTAAAAGAGTCATTGGTCACCACTTGAATCCAGACACATACGGTGCAAATGATTTGGCAACCAATTGTAGAATGATCTATTTATATGGAATCTGTTATATCCTTGATTAAAACTGTGGAAAGGTCAAATGGAAAAACCAAAATACACTCTTGTGTCTATTTGTTCAGCACCATGGCTTATGAAACAAAGAATTTCTTTACTCTAAGAATTTGGCTAATTTAGATTGGATCAAACACTCCTAGTATGGTCACTTCCCACACTTGGTTTCAGGGAGTTTCCACAGGTGGATGGTTTTCTGTTACTTGAATTTTCATACTCTGTTCCTCCTTACCATGTATCAGATTCCCATGATCCTCTGAAGGGGGAAATGAATATTGTCAGTAATAAACATTTTAAAGTGTGTCTGTGACTTTTCCAACTAAGAGATCAAGCCTGGCTTCAGTTGTGGGAGCTGTAAGAGGAAAAGAAGGTGACATCCAGGTTTCAGTGTTGGCACACCTCCCACACAGGGAATATCAGTTGCACTGCTAAAGGTTGCCCCTCTTCATCCTCTACCAGGAACCACACATAGCTCTTCTGCTTTACACAGTAGCAGGAACTATGCTGTCAGGAATATGCACAAGCTCACTCCAGGCCATGAGGTCAAGTAGGAGCAACAACTGGCCCAGAGGACAGAACCGTCTGCTTCAGTGGACCAAACATCACGATGTAGAGAAGGGAATATCAGGCAAACTGGGCTTGGATTCCGGCTCCCCACCTTCTGAAAACAGCACCCTCAAACTCCCTCACAAATAGTCTTAAGGAAGTTACTTCACTCCTCACAACCACAGGTCTCTCATTTGTGAAACTGGATTTGAAAACACATACTTCATGAGGTTACTGAGCAGATTAAATATATAATGTAGGCAAAATTGTTAACACAGTGCCCAGTATCAGGTGAGACCTAAATATGCAGTAAGATTACTTCTAGCTCTATGACCCAGAGAAAGCAGAATTTGCTTATGGAAAAAGAGTCAGCTACCTCTCAAGGTTTATGTGATGATTAGATATACACATGTAGTGTTATTAAAATAGTTTACTAAAATACCCCAATATCCATTTGAAGGATACTTATTAAATATTAGCCCAATCTGAATATGTACCCTCAACATAGTTTCTTGGGATTATAATAATATGGAACTGATTAAACTCAGGTAAGCAAAAGAAATTTAAGATTATTCTCCAGGACAATAAAATCTTAATGTTTTATCCCATTCTGTTTAAGTGGCATCTTAAGGACATTGAGTAACTAGAAAATAGATGCAGGATGAAACTGAATACCCTCTTGCTACATGGTCAAGTTCTAGATAACTTGAGCACACTAGTATCTCTTGATAAAGTCACATACTTGTGCTTCAAATTTCTAGGTCAATAAAAAAGGTGAAAATGGCTTTTGGAGGGATAAGGAAGACAATCAAGAAAACTCTGAGAACCAGCTGCTAGGGAAATGACCTGCCACTTTCTTAGCCTTAAGTTCTACAAAATTAATAGTAAGTTTTTCTTTGCTTTCTCTTGTTCTTACTCTTTTCATTTGCCTAAACATCTTTCAGCAGGCCTAATGCTTCAGATTTTCTCTGTGGCCAGGCAAGTTCGAGTTGAATCTTTAAGGTACAGGCACTCTTTTCACCAGCTTGCCTAGAATGCTCTGCTGGAAGTTAAAAGGCTGACTTACTATGAAGCTGCATATATTTAGTCACTATTGCCATAAAAACCTCCCCAGACCCACCTATCATTATATTTAGAATGTGTTATTCTGGGGAAACTTTTCCAGATACATGTTTTATACAAACCCAAAGCTGGAGAATTTTCCAGGACTGGTGATAATCCAGATTCACTGCCTTCCTTTTCTAAGTCCCACAAGAATTATGCAGAAACTGCTAAACTATCATCTTGGACAGCAAGAAGAAGCTCACATGATGGGTGCTTCAAGTATCTATGGTTTTTCTCAAAAGACCATATTACCATGAACGATAAAACATCAACTATGTTGGTGAAGGATTTTCACAAGCGCAAGCTGAAAGTTGCATCAAAATTTGTACTTCCTGGCTTTACCACTAGTCCATAATTTAATCCAACTTCATAAAAAAAAGTAACAATACACAATAAATGCAAAACTGCATATAAATATGGTACAGTTGATGGAAGATAAATTAGGATTATCTTTTTTCTTCATTGTCTTTTAATGGGCTTTCTAAATATGAAACATATTGACTATAATATTAGACCAACAGGGGACCTAGTCCAGCAGTTCTTTTTAATGGTTATAACATATTGGTGAATTGCACTTATTAGGATAATAGGAAAATTATACAGAAAGAAATAATATTGGAATTCCACTTCAGTAACAACTGTTTTAGAGCATTTGGAAGTCCTCTCATGCTGTGAATAAAATAAAGGTATAGAAATGGAAGCCATGGCTACTAGCAGTCACTTGACTTGGTCTCATGGTTTCACACAAGGAAAAGGTGATCTTTTTAACTTAGACTATAGACAGTGACACACTCGAAGTCTGGGAGAGAATTTCCTCCTCTTACTCACTCATTCATTATTAAGCATGTTCTCCCTGGAACAGTCAACAATGAATCAATAAAATATATCCCCTCTGTTAATAACATAGTGTCTATCCCCTTGAGGCTATTTTTTCTTGCTTTTATAATTTGTCACTTTTAGCAAAGCATTTTTCTCCTCCAGATATAAAACCAACATCTGGTTAGAAAATTTACTTTGAGTCTTTCTAAAATATTAACATGCCCTTGAGAGTATAGTCAGTTATAACCTTTACACATTAGACAAGTGAACAGAGATATTGGAGTATAAATTTATTTCTGAAGTCAAGGTCAAATGAAAATTGGGCCTCTGTTTATTTGGAAATAACAGTATTTTACAAACAACACCTTTTATTAAAGTAATCTGTGTAGATATATATTCAGGTATAGTACTTCATCACAGTAGCACAATTTAGAAAGCAATGAAACAGATCCTCAGTAAATATTTGATGATGGATGAAGGAGAAAGAAAAAAGGGCAGGAGAGAAAAGAGAAAGTGAGCTTGTCCATGTCCTTTTTCTTATTTATAAAACTTCATCATTAGTTTTTTAAAACATTTTTATTAGTTATAGATGGACACAATACCTTTATTTTATTTGTTCATTTTTTATGTGGTGCTGAGAATCCAACCCAGTGCCTCACACATGCTAGGCAAGTGCTCTACCACTGAGCCACATCCCAGCTCCTATCATTTGTTTTTGGTTGAACTATGCAGATGTTTCTTAGAAGAACCAACCACCTTGCCTCTACAATGTTAAAAGCCTCTTTCTACATGACTGCACAGCATATGCTACACTTTTGTAGTCTTGAGATTTAGTGGAATAGCACTGAATATTCTAACAACATGCACTCAACTCCTTAACTCTTCCCTTGAATTATAGCTTCAAGTGTTTCACATTTGTCTACAATAGCACACTGGTGGTTAATTATTTGGGGGAATAAAGTTACAGTAAAAGCCTAATTAGTATCTTTCCCTAGAAAAATCCTGAAAAAAAGTTTACCTCCTTTAAAAAATACAATGATAAGATTAAACTGACTAGAGCACCTTGCAGGACAATGAGAAATGTGATAAAGAACAAATTTTTACTCATTGTCTATTAGTCTTGACAAGCAATTTTATATATACTCTGTCCTTTTAATGTTTATAGTAACCCCTGAAAGTAGGCACAAGTCCTGTATAGCTAACAGATTATAAAACAAAAAGATTAATTAACCTAGCTCAGGATCACATTGCTAGATAGTGTCAGCAATGAAATTCAAACTATTTCCTTTACTGCAAAGCAGATTTTTTTTATACTTTATCACAATAACAATTTTCTAGTGATGAAATGACATGGTAAGCTATCCTTCAACTGGATATATCTGTTTTTAACTTTTGGCTTTTTGAACTATCTTCTTTCTTGCACATTCTGCTATGTAACTACCAAGACAGGGTGGGAAATACAACATCCATTGCTTCTATTAATTCATAACTATCCCATTTCCAAAGAAAGGGGGATTTTAGCAAAAAAAAAATGCATCTACCCACGAATATCAACTTTACTAGTCAACTGTCCTTCTTAGAGCTTCAGAAAACTTAGGTATATGATTTGGGTTACCAAGCAATAATTGAGACTAAAGGGAAGGCGAAAAGGTGTGAAGAAAAGGAAAGCCCAGAAATGATGAGGTTTTCTAGAAGAGTGAGAACAAGAAAGACCAGAAGAGGAAAGATGACATGCCTTCAAAGCGGGCATGAAGACAGTTTTTTTAGTGATTAGTGACCCCTATTTGCATTTCTTTAAAATCATGTCTGAGTTTGCAGGATCACTACATCTGTGCATTGCTGGTTCATTGTTACACCCTGTCCCAGTGCTGAAAAACAAGTCATCCGCCAGCTTAAATATTATTGACTCATTGATCTAATGCTTTTACTGAGAGTGCATGTTGTGATGAAAGGACAGTCTTTTGTTGTTTTTAGAATACTTCCTCGAGCTATACGAGCAACTGTATTCTCTCACTGGCATTTTTCAGTTTGCTGTCGAGAAGTTCTAAATATATGACAGATCTACACAGCTTGCTACCCAAACTATTAAGGTGATGGAGGAGTATGATATTGTCTAACAGTGTTGAGGTTATGAAGGAAATACACAATCATTAGTCTTATAGTGGTTTTGTAAAACATGAGATTGTTATAAAACTATCAGTATCTGTTTGCCTTTTTCCAAACTACAGTTTCCACCTCCATAGATTAAAAAAAAAAAAAAAAATCCCTCCTATTCATATACATTTGTGAGTGTCACTCATCAAGACCACACCAGAAATAAGTGGTGCAGCCAACCATCTGGTTGCAGAATGGGCCAACTGCCCAACAATGTAGGATTAAAAAGGAAAATCACGAGGACAGGTTTGTCATTCACACCTAAATACTAACCCTAAATTTTAATGAATAATAACAGCAATAATAATGCAACTAACATTTAATCACTTGTTAATATTATTAAATGTCCTAACCACTTTAACTATATTCTCTTCTCCTCTTTTTTTATCTCTGAAATAATTCTATAACATTTAATCACTTGTTACATATTATAAAATATCCTCACCACTTTAACTATATCATCTTCCCCTCTTTTTTTATGTCTGAAACAATTCTATAAGGTACATACTACTGTTAACCCCATTTTACAGATGAGGGAGGTGAGGTTAAACTACCTTGGAAAAAGGAACTTGCCCAATGACACGCATTTGGCACTAGCCAACCTGGGACTTACAATAAGATTTTCTGACTTCAAAGCACTGCTATGCTGTTTACTGGTACCACCTAGAGAGAGCAGAAATTGTCAGAGTCCTTCTGAGATGACTCCTTAGTTATTTAGGACTGCGGTTTTACACAACCTGGGGAAAACAGGTCAAAGGAAAAACTATTACTTTTGAAGCCTGCCCCTTGCATATGTAAAACAGTTCAGCTCTCAGAATCACTGTTTCAAACACACAAAGATCCTTCCTGAAAGGGAAATTACAGGAAAAACTTTGTTGTGTTTTTTTAGAAATTGAACACACTCTGAAATGTCTTCCTTGGTTTTGTATTATCTTCTTTGCCAGCATTCAATTGAAACAAGTTTCCATTACCCTAAAGTAGGTATGGGGCTGACATTAGCACATCTTTTGTGTGTGACAAGTGTACTGACAAAGCCCTTTGTGCACCTCAAACCACAGAACAGCTGAGTGGTAGTTCTTTCTTTAGGAAATTTTGGTGGATGATTACTTGGACCTGCCTAACAAGTTATATATTTTTAATAAGTAAATATATGCATGTGCATAAATAGAAATAAATATTTGAAAAGGAAAGTTCAAAATCCCACAATTAAATATGCCTGTGAATCCAGTATTTTTGAATGGGGCCTCCCTGAGAATCCATGCTGAGTGCCTACAGAGGGTTTTACCCCACTTTTCCTCTGGAAGAGCTCTACATGGTTGTTTCCTTGGGGAGCATATTCAATTGGTTTCTGACAATATATGCCATTTACATCCCATACTACATGCCTATACAGTTCTAAGCACTTTTTAAATTATGAAATATTTCAGATCAGGATACATTTTAGGACTACTAATCTGACACAACCTCCCACAAGCTATAGCATCTTGTTTATCTTTTACATTCAAAAGCATTTTGTATGTGATCCATAACATAACTATGTTTGTTTTACCATAAATATGAAAAGGTTTTCCCTCAGAATCTATAATTCAAAGTGGATATTACATGAATTTGCTCCACATTTATGTCCCAGATTTATACCACCCCCAGAATAAAGTGGGACTTCTGGAGACATGGGGCCTTACTCAAAAAGTGCGGATTGTATATCAATTTTTATTTTAAGAGACATCAACCTATAGCCAAATGTATAACTTGGAGTCACTAGTACAACTGTCGTCTGATACAAATATTCACTCCTTATTCTATCAGAGCAAATCTAAAAAAACCTTTTTTGAAGTGAATCTTTTTTTCAAAAGCCTTGTATGAAATAAATCATTGATGAATAATTTCAAGAAAAAAATTCAAAGACAGAGTTGAACACTATTTTTGTGGAAAAATTCTGATACTGACTTAGGTTTGGCAAGAAAGATGCTAAAATGTTGAGATGTATAGAATCACATTCCTCATTCAGAAGTTACTTTTACATCTTTCATGACTCTAGAATATAAATCAACTCCTAGAACATAACATGTACTCTTTTTTTTTATTTTTGTTTCTTCTTTTCCTTTTCTTTCTAGTTTACATTGACTACTAGAGATGAACTGTAAGTTTCCACTTTTATCATTAAGTGACTCAAATGTGAATTTCTTTCCTAACTTCATGTTTCAAATTATATAAGGTTAACTAGCATCTTCTTTGATTCTTCTATAAGTTTTATGATCTATTTAAAGTTTACTTAAAGGAAGAGATCTCATAGCAATCTGTAAAATATGGGCCAGAAGTTTAAAAAATTGGGTCTTTTTATCTATTAACATGTATACCTGGGTCTCCTCAGTTACCACTTAAAGCTAAGAATAATGTGCAAATTAATTTCTGCAAACACTGCAGTTTGAGTTAATTTCAAAGTATTTTGAACCAGTTATGTTCACATTCCAGAGCTCCTCTTCTCACTTACTGACCAAATCACATGATAAAGACAAATCAGACTTCAAACTCAGTAGGATCATTACTCCTAGGAAATAAAATAAGACCCTTTCCTCAGGATCATGAAACCATATCAAAAATCTGTAAGCCCAGAGCTTACACTTTCCACCAAACACGGCAGACACAGGCACTGAGCAAGAGGTCCTCACCTGGGTCAGGTGGCACACAGGCACAGGAAAAGTGAGTATTGTAGCCCACTTTGAAGTCGGAGTTGATGGGGTAGTAATCTGCTAGCTTGATCATCTTCTTGAAAGCATCATAGATAAAGATGAAGCTAATTAGAGAGGAGAAGCCCTCCTCTGTGAAACGAGTAAAATACTGAACCAAGAAGCTGGCATCGGTGGCTACCAAAATGAGACACAGGAAGGCTGACCACAGGCCAATCCAAAGGCGAAACTCCAAATAGTCAAAATTATGGTCCCTGCAAAGAAGGATGAAAGGCATTTAGACTCCTTCCCAATGAAACACACAAAATACAGAACTATAAATGCCCACTGAATGACTGCTAAAAGTACAAACTCACTTTTAACCACTAGATACAAAGCTTGATTTTATCCAGAAAGATTTAAGTTTAAGGGTTTGGTTTAGTGATATTATTACGCAACCATAAATAATTCAGAAAGTTTGAGAAAAGCACATGGAAAATACTCATAACTGTATATGAATAACTCCCTAATTTTCTCATTCAAAAATATGGTCCCTCCATTGGTGGAGCTCACATAGCAAACAACCTGAAAGCACAGCATTGAAAGCTGGTGTATATTTGATAAATATGAGTTTTACTGGCTAATAAACACATTCTGGGTCCCCAAGTCACTCAGAGAGACAAACTGATAAAAATAATTACCTTATAAAATATTAAGTGATAGTGTCTTGAAAAAAGGAGTAAATAATTCTGACAAGGGGATGAGTGAAGTTGTGGGGTGGGAGTAGGGGGAAAGGTGTCCAAGAATAAGTAGGAACTTTCCAAACTAACTAGGAAGAGTCAGACCAGGAAGAGAAAAGAATATTAAAAACGGATGTGGCACAAAGTGGCATAATGCTCACTGTGGACAGGGTGCCACCAACAAGAAGGGACAAGAACAGAAACGTGGGCGGCTGTCAGATCAAGAAAGGCTTCTTGTCAGACACCACCTCTCCTCACACGGCTGCCCACAGATCTCATATCCTTTGTTGAAGTTGGGTACAAATCATCTTCTGACCACTTTTTTTCTGTCAGTGCTTATCCCATAGCAGACTCAGAATAGGTGACCTCTATCTAATGAGGCTACTCTCTTTCGATGTCCTTCCCTTTTCTTACAAGTGAATTAGCTCAGAACTTAAAACCAGGAAAAGTTGGGTCAAGTGTTGACATATTATGATTTCATGCTGATTCCCTAAAAATTATGTGAAGAGCACCTTACACTAATGTTTAACTCATAATTTATCTGTGATATAAAAGTAACACTTCTTGCCTAGGAACCAAGGACTGTGCGTGCTTGAAGCTCTTTAGCCCTCCTTTTAGACCACAGGTTTCTGACAATTGCTAGCAATGTATTTTAGCACTTTCCCAAAGCATGTCTGCTTTCTCTACCACTGACCCAGTTTGGGCTACCAGTGAGTCTTTACCTGTAAGAGCCTCTGAACTGATATCTATGCCTGCCCTACTCAAAGTCATTTTCCACACCACAGCCAAAATGGACTCTTACAATGCAAATCAAATACTTCAGCTTAAGATCGTTTGATGGTTTCCCACTGCTCTCAGAATAAAATTCAAGTTCTCTATCTAATGCAGTGCCTGGCACATATTAAGTACCCAATAAAGACAAGCTAGATGAATGAATGCAAGCCTATAGCTTAAAACTTGACTGACACAGTGACCGACATTTGCCTGTGAACTTTTGAACTAGGAGATGACTGATCCTGTGCTAGTTGAACATTATCAAACACTAGAATTAACAGTTCCTTAGATACTATGATGGTTCATTTTGTGTCAACCTAACCAGGCTACAGGGTGCCTATATATTTGGTCAAACATATTGAGTGTATATATGAGGGTATTTTTAGAGAAATCAACATTTAAATTGATGGGCTTTGAGTAAAGCACATGGTGCTCCATCATATGTGTGGGCCTCACCCAATCAGCTCAAGACTTAATAGAACAAAAAGACTGGCCTCCCTAGAGGCATGAGAGATTTCTCCAGTAGGCTGTCTTTGAACTTCATTTGCAACATTGGCTTTTCCTGGTTCCACAGCAGATTCAAACAGAAACACTTCAGACTCAAACAGAAACACTAATTCTCCTGGGTTTCCAGTCTGCCAGCCTGGCCTGAAGATTTTGGACTTGCCAGCCTATAAAATCATGTGAGCCAATATCTTTCCTGATATGCATCTTACTGGTTCTGCTTCTCTGGAGAACCCTTACTAACACAGACACCAATATGTCAACATGCCTCATTTTAAAGATGAAGGTATCAAAGTCACTGGAAGCTAAGTCATTCACCCAATGTCAAAGGGAAGAAACACCACAGATCTCTTTCTTTCACCTCCCTATTAGGACACAGGAAAAAGGCGACCATCCACAAGTCAAGTTAGTCCTCCCCAGAACCCACACCCTGCCAAAACTTTGATCTTTGACTTTCTAGTCTTCAGAACTGTGAGAAGTAAACTGGTATTGCTTAAGTCAAAAAATAAAAAGTACACAATGGTTTCCCTATATGACTTATACTTAGTTCAAGAGAGGGTCAGTATCAACATTATCTTCCTTTGTTTCCCTCTGCTCATGGAATTGCACAAATTAGAATACATTGCCAAAGCAGGAGGATACTGATGATGAGATAGAAAGTTATCTGCTATAGATTTTCTGCAACTTTCTTAAGACAGTTTTCTCATTCCCTTCCAGTTCCCTTTATGGCTATCACCCTACTGTCTAATCCTATGCATGTCTTTGTGAGATAAGTATACTATAGAACAAGTTGAGTTGTAGGAATCTGAGATAATTTACATTATCATCCAGTGAGCTGTGAAGAAACACTGTTCTAGGACTTCTGAGCCAACAGACATTTTCCTTAAAAGTTTAAAACAATGGCCTTGCCTCCCTACCAAGATGAAAGTTAGAGCAATCCTGATTTATGTAAAAATGCTAGTAGGGTCAGGCACAGGGGCACATGCCTATACTCCAAGCAACTCAAGAGGCTGAGGCAAAAGGATCACAAATTTGAGGTCAGCCTGGGTAACTGGAATATAGCTCAGTGGTAAAGCATCTCTGGGATCAATCCCCAATACCACAAAGAAAAAAGAAAGCTACTGGTTATTATAGATTTGATGTTTACAGGTACAGGTAAGAGACAAATTTATTAACTAGCTAATGGCTAGGAACACCCTAAGTTTGGGTACAAAGGGAAATGCACAGATAAACTTCAATCTTAGAACCCAAACAATATACTCAAGTTGCTCTAAAAGCTGTACACACTCCCAGAGTAGTTCAATGAGAACAATCCAAATAAAATCATTAAGACCAATGGCACTTCATCAGAAAGTCATGTGCTTAGAGCAGCAAGAAGAGACATAAGAGATGAGAAACTTTTAAACAAGTTGGTGATCTGTAATGACTACACTGAACCTATAAAACAAGAGTTTACCTGTATCTCCAAAAATGGTAAAATATGTTGGAGAAAATCTGGGCAAGATGAAACAAAAAGGACCTCTCAGATCCTTTAGGGTGAATTCCCCAGAGGGGGATGCAACACAGAGCACTTCCCAGACTAACTAGGAACAAAAAAGCCTCTTTCCATGGGTCAGCTAATGAGCTTAGGAATGGATGAAACACATTTTGGGAAATAGCAATTTACTAAATACTTTTTATCTAGACAAAATATTAGCACTGCTGCTATAACACAAGCAAATGAATACATTCACAGCACATGAATGAAATGTTTGCTGCACATTTCTCAATGACGGATTTAAAGCACGGTTTCTCAAATGTTTCTCATTGCTTTACAACTGTTTTCAAATAAATTACTTGGAACTATGCAACAGTACCAATTATGATGAAACAGAAGGGAAAGTGAGAAAGGAACTTGCTTAGTGAAAGGAAACCATCTCTATCCTACAATTATCTAAAGCAAACCAGGATGCAAACATTTTTCTGTAGATTAAGGCTCTGATCACATTTCATCCAATAAATCTTTCTGCAGAGGTTGTGCATGTTTGTTCCTGTTTATAGTACATGCTTGTTTAATCTTTCCACAAAGACTTTCTTGTTTCACAAAATGTTTTCTTAAACATATAAAAACTGTTTGACTCTTTCTATAAACTGACATGAATAACATTCTTTCCAATGTTCTTCTCAGAATTACTATGGAGATCTGTAGTAACGTCCTACAGAAAATACACAAAATTCAAAATTTAGGACTTTAAATTCTCAGAAGATTCTTCCTAATGTTCTCAATCTAGTTTTCAGAAAATTTGGTTTTAAATCCTCATTCTCTCCTTGATCTTGTAGTCATTTGTTATGACACACACAGTTTTAAAGGCTACATTTGAGTCCTTAAGTCCATGAAGTACTATTTAGATAGTAATTTTTCTTTAATTAAAGTCCTAAAAAATGTACAATACAGAATATGGAAACTCTAACAAGGAGTGCTAGCAAGCCACATGATATTCTGCAATCTAAGCATTGAGATCTGCCAGGAAATATGTTCACTCCAGAGGTATCAAGTACACTAGAAAGAGACCGGAATATCCCATTTTATTTTGAATCTGTGTGTGTGCTAACATGGCCACTTGTATAATTCAGTTAACTCAATGCTCCCCTTCCTAGAATGAGAATTTTCTAAGAGAAAATACTGATATTATTGACGTGCACATTAGAGGTGTCTAGTGATTCCTTAAGAAGCATGGGCTAGAGTCAGAAAGGGGAAAGTCAAAATCCCAGCCCTTCCACGCACTGGTGATTTGGGAATTTACTTACTTGCTCTGTGCCTGCTTTCTCATCCATAAACAGGGTGCAGTCCCTATCTTACAGGATTGCTACAAGTATTAAATGAGTTTGTACATGTAAAGTGCTTATGAGAATACTTAGTATGTCATCGCCTCAAATGTCTGTTATTATTTCAGCTGAGTCTTGAAAGCTGTCTTCGATGAAGAACACTGGAATTGGGGTTAGGAGCTGTGACCAGGTAAAGAGCATCCACTCTCTCTCATTCATGAACCATGTGACCTTGAACAAGTCATTTTATTTCTTTAGTGAAACAGGATCATAACAGAAAATGGCAATTTCAAATGGGATTCTAAGGAAAACTGAACAAAAGTGCTATTTGCAGAGGTGTAAAACACAGAGACATTTGACAGAGAGACTAGCAATAGCAGGAAGTCATGACTAATTCCAGACTTGAAAAGAACCAGGAAGAAATGGAGTCAACAGAGTCTGGTAAGGGCTAAAGGCAGGCCAGAAGGTTCACCTGACACAGGCTAAAGTCTTAGGGGATAAGCCACTACCAGATCACTGTGCTAAAGCAGAAGTGAGGAGAGGCAGACACATTGGGACCTCTCTTCCTGTCCTGCTGATGCTCCCCATTAGCCAAACCCAGCAAGAAGACAGAGGGCAAATGAACCTGGGGTCTAGTCCTTAGGTGAGGGCCCCTAAAGTGCAAAGCAGGACAGTAAGGGAAGAGAATGATGGGGAAACGGGAAGGCAGAAAACATATAAGACTGAGTTGAATCAAATGCAAAATAAGTGCTGAGCTATGTACTTTTAAGGACCCTTCTAGCTCTGAACCTTATCATTCCAATATTCTGGTTGATTCTTGGATCTACCTAACTGCTATTCTGTGCTTTATCTGGACTATGAATGTTCAACGATCAAGCCATTCTAATTTGTAATTGGGTGTGTATATATACATACTTGCTGAAATTAAATAGAAGCCTCTCAAAAACTAAGACGGGTCCCGTGCTGCTTAAAATAGTGAGTGGTTGACCCGCAAAGAGACAAAAGACAGCTCCAGAGACAGCAGTGCCCAGGAAACTCTCCAGTACACCCTGAAAGAAAGAAAATACAGGTGTCAAATGAAACACATCTATTTTTCTTCCATTTGTGATGTCAGCGAGAAAACGAAACTACATGAATATGTTGTCATGAGGTCCCTACCAAACAGACCAAGAATGAAGAATAAAGACTTACTGATATAAATACTGCTACCATTTATTTCATCTCATACACAATTAGTCATTCTTCCCTAGTCCAAGGGTTGGATTGCTCCAAAGAACTATAAAGTCTGTAATGACTGGTATATAGAACATAAAAGGTAGATCCCAGCCTCACTATAAAAAGCTGAATTGATGGCTCTGTCGATAAAATAACATTCTGAAATCCCACCACATGGGTAGAAATCACTTGGTACTTCTTTAAGTGTTTTAGCCTGATTTCACCTTGCACAGAGTAGGCACTTTAAAGCAGCTGTATTTTATGCACAAGCTGTATTTTTTCCTTCAGAAAAGCTTTTGAATGAAGTGGGAGCAAGGGGATTTTTTTTAAAAAGTGATTTACACCCCATCATACAATTTCTAAGACACCAATTTCAAAAAATATTCTCATTGTATATTTACTGTCCTATCTAAAGTTAATTGAATTAACTTTATCTGTTAAGGAAACAAATGTGCAGGAACATGAATAGCTAAATTTGTATGGACATATCTATGGAAAACAATTCACAATTTTCCTTTAGCATAAGAAGAACAAAGAAACACGTCATCAAGTACCAGAGACTTATAAAATGGCCCTAATTTTCTTAGTCATGTCACTCAGGACCAATGCTTTCAATGATAAACTGACTTGTTTATTTTTCATTGTTCAAACATCAGTTAGAATAGCACATGTGTATTTGTAGGAAAGGTCTATCTGTAGACTTACAATAATATTTTACCAAGGCACAGTATTTAAATGTAAAAAGATGACAGGGAACATTCATTCACACAAAAAGTAAATCTGAACACTAAAATTTATAAAACAAAACATTTTTCAAAATGAACAAAGTTATGCAGCTTTAAAAGGTACAATATAGTTAATAGTAGATTAATTTACACAGTGGAGAAAAATTATGTGGTATCTGTGACTGTGTGTATGAAAACAAAATATTATAGGAATAGGTCCCTCTTCAATTCAACAATAAATTACCTGCTCTCAGAGGTTAATTTATGTTACACAAACATGCCTCTTAATCTAAACTACCCCCAGACTGGAGCAAAGTAGATTTCCAGAGAATGTGAATGACCCTCATTCATTTTCTGGGTCCCCAACACCCTAGTTAGCCTATCCTGCTATCAGTTCCACCAGGCCATCTCTTTCCACTGTTCCCGAAGTTCTCCAGAAACTTTTCATTCACTTATCATCTTTAGAGAAACTATAATACACAGGAAATGATTATGAAGAAATTGAGTTTTGAAGATCAATTTACAGAACTTAAGCACACTAAGTTCCATCTCCATTTAAAAGTCACCCTAGGAGACCTTCTCTGTAGTAATTACTCAAAATATTTTTATACCACTTCAGAGCCAGCAACTTTCTCCCTGGAGTGATATTAGCAGTAGCAAACCCTCCTCTTTTAAACTTAGAGTTTGATTCAGAAATCAAATGACAATATATTAGAACAGCACTAGAGTTAGCACTAGATAACCAACCAGAGTTGGGGTGGGAGTGAGTAAAAGAGTCAGTAAGACTGACTTCTCATATGGCAAGTAACACCACTCTGAAATAGTCTAGACATCCCTTGTTCATGGGAAAGTCTAGGTTTGAAGTCTGGCAGGAGAGTCTTATTAGGGACCCCACTGACATGGATGGGAGTTCCACAGCATGACTGAAGGGTATCATCTCAGTATTTACATACAGTCCAGTTCGCTGTTCCTCACAGGAACAAAATTAGAATATCAAGCAACACTAACAGAACAAAAATGCCTTGCAAATACCATTTGTCTTGATTTCTCCAATGTTTAAATAATGAGATTCAGGAGGGTTAAATGATACGAGCATGTAATGTGGCACAAGAACTCTTTGGCATACATACCTGCCCAACCAACTTAATCCCTGGCAAGGATTAAAGGTGTGCTAGACTATAATTTTCTTAGACATACAGTTTTTCACCTCCTGAGCAGATGGTGGGCTTTTCATGTCTTTCTTCCTTCCTTCCTTTCTTTCTTTATGCAACTTACATGAAAATTTTAGGACTTGAATGTTCCATGGGGAGGACAAGCCACATTCTAGACACATGTGACAGGCAAAGAAACAACTCATCATTCTTTATCAGGCACAAAGGAATGCCTATTTCTCATAATTATCGCAGAATTAAAACATGGCTTAGGCTGTATGTAAGAGAAAAAAAGAGAGAGAATGTGTACGAGATTTAGGATTCTCCACTTGGCAGAGCTATTAATCTCTGCAACAGCAGGAAGAGAATCTTCTGGTGTCTTCCATCAGGCTATCCACCACCTGCCACGTGCTCTGCAGGCTCTCAGCAAATGCTAAAGGAACCAGAGAAGACAAGCCCAAATGGATACCCTAGGTCCACTTGTCAAAGGTCAATGGCCGTCGTTGCTCGTTCAGCAAAGATAGCAACCAATTTCTTCCAGAATATGGCCTTGATTTATGGAAGCCATGTTACTATTCAAAGGCAGATTATTTTTATTTCAGTACTTGATCCTTTGGTGAGCACTACAGTTTCCATTCTGTGGCTCACAATTTTGAAACAGACAGGTGATTTATTATACACATTGCACTGGAAACTTGCTTAAACTTCTCAGGGCTTCCAGCATTTCTGAGAAAAGAACTATTTTCACCACATCTTGACATGTTCCTCTTCACAATATAGAAATTTTTAAAATATCTCATGTGATGAAAAATTATATCTAGAGTTTAAAACAGCTTATAAGGTGAACTATCAGAAACCTCTTTTCTGATTTATTATATTCAATATTCACAAATATAAAAAGGAAAACACTGTATGGATGTGTGTTTTTTAATAGCCATGAAGTCACAGACACTTCTATACCTGATTTCTCTGAGGAGCAAACTCCCTAGCCTTTCAGGACAGGGCAGCCAGCTGAGCTTTGAGGTGTGGGAGAATTAGGAGCCACAAAGAGCTCCAGGACACCCTGCTTGGGCTTTCATTTTATTTCACTTCTGATGAGGCCCGCTGTGGAACAGGGGGAAGAGCAAACAACTGACAGGCAGGAAACCTGAAGTCTAGACTCTTTTGCTCTTGGAAAACTTAGGACTCTCAATTCACTTCTATCAATTTTAGTTTCTCCATGTAAGACAAAAAAAGATGATAGAGTAGACCAATGGACTCTGGAAGCAGACAATCCCAAATTGACATCCAAACTGTATCATTTCCTTTATCAATGGCTTTAAGCAAGTTTCTTAATCTCCCTGATAATGTTAGTGTGCACACTTGATCAGACAATGCGTATAAAATGCTAAGCATAGTCTCTGATGAATGAAACCTTTGGGGACAATAATAATCACATACATAATGTACTTATTTAGATATAAGAAGAAGAAGTTGGACTAGATGATCTCCAAGATCTCTCCCAGGCTGTTTAGCACATACAGCATGTCTCAAGAGTCACAGACATCTGAGTTTAAATCTTACACCAGTTACCTCTCTAAATTCAAATTCTCTCTTCTGTAAAATTGATGGCTCCCTCATAGGATAATTTCTTGGATTAAATGAAACAATGAAGTATAAAGCACTCAGAATAAAACCTAGCACAAAGCAGAGACACAATATAATGCTGGTTTCCTCTCCTTTGTTGCTTCTTATACTCTTTTCCCCCAGTCAATCTCTAGTATTTTTCTTCACAAGAGAAAGAAGATGGAGAGAAAGTCAAAAGGGGTGGCATGAACAGCAAAGATGAAAATAAGTCCTCAGAGAGAAGTGGGGGATGGCTTATAGATCTGCAAGATTTTCCAGAGCAATTTCCAAATCAATAGAAGCTTTGGAGAGCAGGGGCAACTCCAAAGCCATTGCCAGATGCTTCTTTCATTAAAATTGATGGTAATAAACAAAACAGTTTATTTTAGAGTACATCCGAACCAATTTGTGAAAATACTTGTCTGCTTCCATGAGGGTAGGAAATTAAAGCAAAGATAGCCCCTGTTTTTCAAAACAGCCCCCCAAACTAGGAAATATCCCCAAATAGTAAAATAAAGTATAAAAGAAAATCAGACCCTACAAGCAAGATTCTAAAAACATTGAAATCCAACCATAATTTGTAATTCACATCTTTGAGCTACTTATGATGATGGTTACAAGGGACACCATTTCCTACCATGGCTGATGAAAAACAAGCACATTCAAGAGAACAAAACATTAAAATTTAACAGTGTATCTGTCAACATCAACTTCACTACAATTTAGTATCTTTATATAACACTGAAGAATGACTTGTTTGATGTCCCTTTTTATTAAGGCCCTTATTATTTGGGTTAATAGTTGCAATCTTTAGGGAGGCTGAGTAGTAATAACAGAAGGCAGGGGAGGGAGTAAAACTTAAGACTTAAGAAGAAAAGTGGCAAAGTTGCCCAAGAAAACAAAAGATTTAAAAATTTTTGTAACAATTTGCAATGCAGTAAAGTTTGAAAAATAAAATATTTCAATAGCATTCAATGATAAAGCATTCACCAACATTAATGTAATAGTTTAGACTTTAGGAAAAAAAATTGTCAGTTTTTTCACCACTGTGACCAAAAAGACCTGCCAAGAAAAATTTTAGAGGAGGAAAAGTTTATTTTAGGGCTCATGGTTTCAGAGGTCTCAGTCTATAGACAACTGACTCCCGAGGTGAGGCAGAATATCATGATGGAAGGGTGAGGCAGAAAGAAGCAGTTGGGGACAGGATACCAGGAAGTCGAAACAGGGAGCAGGAAGTTGAAACAGGGAGCTCCATTTGCCAGGCACAAAATATATGCCCCAAAGGCATGTCCCAAATGATCCATCTCTTCCAGCCACACCTACGTGCCACCCAGTTAATCCCTATCAGGGATTAATACACTGATTAGGTTAGGGCTCTTGCAACCCAATCATTTCACCTCTAACCTTCCTTGCATTGCCTCATACATAAGCTCTTGGGGGACACCTCATATTCAAACTATAACAGAAATGTTTTTTGTTTATATGTTATTAGTTATGAAAGGAGAAATTTTAGCTTATGTTTGTGGTGATTTATATCATAACTGTGCAGGATGTTGAATAATAAAATTTAACTTCTCTAGATGAGTCATTGAACCTGAAGTTTAGCCATGAATAAATAATAAATAAATAAATAAAGCAGCCTAATGCCATTGGAAGCAGGCAGTCAAATCTTAATCACCTGCATGGGTTCTGACGCCAGGTTCCTAGCATAAACCCCTGTGGTCAGAAGTAAGTAGAGAAATGATACAAGTATATAAATCCAATTTAATCATCTGGGAAGCCTTGTCTGTTTACTTGTCAGTTTGATTTTTAATACTGATTCTTTTATCTCCACATTGAACAATTAAGTCAGGGTCTCTGAAGATGAGGCCTGGATACTCAGATTTTTTTCAGTTCCTCAGGTGTCCTGTGGATTCAAACAACCTCCCCTCCACCCCCAGAACAGCATCAACAACCAGTTACACAGACTGTTCACCCACACTGGGAGAGAGGATTGAATGCACAGCCCTCATCTTTAATTTACTTATGTAGTTACAACCTATAAATCCGTGATTTCTGTCCTGACAGATCAAGCCGCCAAGCCAGACAGAGACATCTACTCTAACTTGTTTTGTCGTCATAAGCAGGAATTCTGTTTACACTGCCAGCAGGAATTGAAGAAAAGGGAAGACTTGAAAGACAAATATCTCTCTGCTTGAAGAAAAGCATGAGCCAAAAACTTTACCAAAGCTTCAACTCCTAGTCAAATAGAATGGATGGGAAAGACACAGAGGCTTTATAATTTTTGTTTGAAGAGATGTGAACATGTATCTGAAACATCAAATGCCAGTATAACATTACACAAAAATCAATTCCAGATGGATAAAAAATTTAAATGAAAACATAAAAGAACTAAAATATGTGGGTAAATATTTTTCTAATCTTGGGATAGGAAAAGCCTCTTTAATATATCATGAAGAAACAAAAAATGAAGATTTGACTACACAAAAATTAAAATCTGTTCATCCAAAGAAATCATAAATAAGGTTAAAATACATATGGTAGGGGTTGGGGTTGTGCCTTAGTGGTAGAGCACTTGCCTAGCATGTGTGAGGCACTGGGTTCGATTCTCAGCACCACATATAAATAAATGAATAAAATAAAGGTCCATCAACATCTAAAAAAATTTGTTATAGACATATGGAAAAAAAAAGACATATGGAAACTCTAGGAAAAATATATTTTGTAATACTTCCAACAAACAAAAGGAAAATATCAGAGTTCTCACAAGTCAACAAGAAAAAACTAAATGACCCAAAAGGAAAATATACCAAGGACATGGTATAAAGAAATGTAATCAATAAAACTGTGGGAAGATATTTTAGTCACCTTCACTAAAAACTGAATAAGAATGAGCCACCTTTTTCAATCCAGAATGGCAAAATGAAAATATAGGACAAAATTCTGTTTATGCAAGGATATGGGCCTATGAGTACTCTTGTCCATTACTGAAAGAAGTATAATCGTCATAGAGTATAATTTGAAAGAGTAGCAAAAAATAAAACAAGCATATTTTGCTATGAATTTACCCAAAGGAGGTAATTATAGAGAGCAAAAATATAATCACCATAGTATTGCTTATAAAAGAGAAAACTGGAAAAAACTGAAACCACTAATAGATTTATTAAATAAATTAAAGCATGTGTATCATGTACATAAATAGTCATTAAAAATCACATTGAAGACCCTGTTAAAGTGGAAGATATCCATGAAATACTAGTGTTATGAAACAACATGTATATGATCTCTTTTATATAAAATTCTATATATTGATCTATCTGTGTACACATATATTAAAACATGTATGAACATTGTCATGAAAATGTTAATGACTATTTCTGGGTGATGTGTTTAGGGACAAAATTATCTTCTATGTAATTTTTCGGTACTGTTTGAATTTTCTACAATGTATAATTACATCCTATTTTAAAATAAAGCCATTTTCAAAATAACTGCAAGCTAAACAAAATAATTTTCAAATTTAGCATCATTTGGGACTCCCTATACCACCCAAATCACTATCATTTTCTGATCATCAAGAAAATAGATTTGACAGAGGTCTTTCAAATGAAGTAAACAACCAAATACAAATTACTTTAATCAAGCTAGTTAAATTCAGAACTTGACATGCAAAAGCACATTATTTCAAGTTCCTCCCTGGTAGAAGCAATAGCCAATAAACCTTAGCAGTAACTAAACAATATAGATTCCTTTCTCCATCACCAAATAGGCTTATTTATTTTTGCTTATGGAAATAACCAAATTGTATCATTCCAACAGACTGCCCTGACTTAACTTTTGGAAAGTAGAGTAGGTTGCTGTACAGATTTATGTATGGAGAAGGAAATACATTCTAGGTGCCAAAGTGCAATACTCAGGTAAATGGAAATTATTGTGATTCTTGATATAGTAAAGCAATTACCAATTGCTTTTATCTTACTCTTATAAATTGCATGTGATAGGCTTCGTAAAGAAGTGTCTATCTGCTCGAGGAATATGTGCACAGAAAATGATACATTTCCAACTTCAGCAGATTGATTAAAAATTCTCAGCACAGCAGTATGTTAAAATAAAGCTTCAAATTTGGAGATGCCAGCTATAAATGTTCCTTATTATGAGACAAGTTCCCTTAAAATGTGCTCTGTTAGGCTCCATAAATATCACAAAATTCACAGAATTCTAAAAATCTTACTGAATTCTTTGGCTAAAAGGTTTGTGAAAATAGGATTATATTTACTCCCGGAAAAAAATTAAAATTACATTCTTCAGTCAGTCTTCACTCTAGACTATGCTTAGTCATTCACAATCAAATGTAGATTTAAATTAAAATACTTGCCTTTATTCCATAAAGCTTAAAGAATAATTTTTAAATAACACAAGTCTTGTCACAAAATATCAAAAAGTATTCTTTGTGCTAGTATGTTACCCATAAACCAAACAATCCATAAATATGTGTTGATTTGATAGCAAGGATTCATGCAGATAGTACTTTGAATGAAAAATCTAACAAATTCTGGTGGAACCTATTTATACATTGACATTTAACAATTTAATCCAAAGTACCTAAATGAATAGAGCGGTATGCTTGTCTGGCAACCAAGACTACGAATACAATGTAAAGAGCTGGAATGCAGGTTACAGAGTGTTCAGTTGTGGAAGGAACATGACTTTAGAACAGTGAGGTTCAGAAGTTTGGGTTTACTTAACAATATGGCAAGAAGAGCAGAGCATTATTTTTGGTAAGATTGAATGAAAAGGGTAATAAGAGTTTTGCACTGTTCTTGGACTTCAGAAAGCTTACATTCTAGTTCTTTGTTGCTAAGCTCAAAGAACAGGAAACAGTCACAAGCCCAGGTTGGATCCTAGATGAGTGTAAGGTCTACTCTTGGCAAAGTGGTTCACTCGCTCCCAGAAGCCCAAGCTAAGCTATAATTGCCCACACTTAACAAGAAATCTGTGAATAACCACTCTGTAAGCCCCAGAGTCTTATCATAGCTGCCTGATGGGCAAAATATATATGCCAAAGTTGGGGAATTCATGCAGTCGTTTATGTTGGCAATATAATTTAATTATACTTGGAGCCATGGTAGCCTCAACTGTTCTTATTTTGAACACAGTTCCATGGGAAATGGTCTACATAGCTTTTAAGATCATCTGCTTCCAATGATATATTATATACACACACACATACACATATACATATATATAATCTAATTTTGTGTATGTGTGTGCATCATTAGCTCTGAAATAAAGGCTTAGATGTAAATTCCTGTCTTCAAGCAGGCAAGACCTCCTGAACAGAAGCTGGCAGAAGAGTTTGCTTAGACAACAGTCGTGCAGTGACTCATCTGTGTTTTCACAACATGCTTCCACCCAGCACCCATGTCTATTTGTAGCCTGACAATAAGGGCCCTATGTGAACCATCTCAAAGCTGTCTGCATTAAAGGCAAGGACACTGTTCTCAGTTGACTCACTGGAACTGCCTGTGCTTTTGAGAATAACCCACTGCCACATTTATGAATGCATTTGATATAACTGCAGATTATCTCAGGCTTTGCCAATGCTTTTCTGCTTAGTCTTGGTCTATGGTCTCATGAATCCAGGGGACTTCATCCCCTAAATAAACCCACTACTGGACCCTGAAAAAGATTGCTTTCATCAACACCCTAGACTGCAAATACCACCAGCATGGAATTCTTATCTATTTTGCTCACCTATCTGAATCTCAGCACTTAAAATAGTCTCTGACCCATAGTAGACACTCCATAAATATTTGCAAAGGAACGAACCAACCTCTGCGATAGACCTGTTAAATGACCTGGATCTTTGCACTAAAGCCATAAAATATTCTCTTGTTTTTCTTGCCCAGTCAGGCAGGTTTCTATTTCGAGGGTCTCAAAATTTGTGTGTGTTAAAGTACATACCCTTTCAGTATATGAGATACTCTTCAACATATTAAACCACCTTACTCCCTAGTCTTTAAAACAAATGAAACTATTTGTTGAATTTCAATTCAATAAATATATACTAACAATCATTCTTTTTCTACCCTTTTCAGTGTTTCTGTCTCCCACTGTGACTCCTCAGAAGTACCAAGCTGTAGTCTGAGAAGAGGACTTGGCCAATACAGTCCTTAAAGGAATAAGACTTCAGACTTGACAGAAAAGAAGAAAGACTGTTACTTCAGTATTTTCCTTCATAGAAGGCTTTAAAACAATGTGTTTACAGTTTCAACAAAATTATACATGGGGGTTACAGAAACTATTCATAAAATAATCAAATTATATCTGGAAAATAACCTCATGGGTTTGCATTACTTTGAATTGTCAATTCCCAAGAATAATAATATCCATCAAAGGGCTATTCTGGTATATTACTTAACATCATGATGCACTAAACCATCTGTTTCCCCTGAAATCTTCATTGTTTTGAAAATAGATAATTTCACCAGTAAGGCCTTCCCCAGGTAATATATCATGGTAGGTGAGGGTGGTCATCCTATGTCACCTACATACGCCACACAACAGAGTCCTCTACTTTCTCAAGGACTCACTTGGATAGAAATTGATTAATATAGGTGGGTTAGAAACAGATTTCAATATATTCCACTCCTAGTCTCAGATGCTGCATTCTAAAGTTAAGTCTTAGGAGGTTGCAAAGATTGTGATTCATTTCAAAAAGGTAATATGGGCACACATGGGAAGTGCCACAAAGTGCCCCACCTCAATGGGAAAAATGTCCATGAAAACAAAATGTTTAAAAATTAACTGCACAAGGTCTCTCTGTACATTCTGATGGGCAAAAAACAGTTTTGTTCTCACCACCCTAAAAACTACAGATCCTTTAACTCTCTTAATGTGTGGCTGTCTCTATTATCTTCATGCTGGCCTCGGTATGCTTACCCAGTGCTTTCTTCTACACTTGTTTTCTTGAATGATCTATTTAATGAACACTATGCTATCATGTAAATGAAGAATCACTGCCTAGCTTTGATACAGATCAAAGTTTAGAAAAACTCTATTACTGACATCACTGTTATAATTTAGTTTATAACTTCTATCCTATAAATGAGCAAATGGGTGGCAGGAGAAGATGGGGAAGACTCTTCAAGTACTTCATCTCTATGCTCCACAAGTTTAGTCTCTAAAACCTGTGCTGAAGTCTCTCATGGGTAACATAGTGATAGAAGTTCTTTGGCCAGCACAGTTATTTTTTAAATGTTAATCACCTGCCAATATTTAAGTGTCATGAAATTTCACTAAGATTTTTAATTTTTCAGATCCTCTGAAAATTCAGAAAATAATATGGGTACACATTTACAAGGAAACAAGCAAAGATGAGCAGCAAGTGCCCCTTTCCAGTGGAGCATGAATTCTTAGGAGTCATCACAGTCCCAAGCTAGTCATGTAGAAAAGTCATGTGAAAAGTCCCCAGACTCCAGCTGTTCCAGACATCCCAAGTCAGGCACCAGAATGTAAGCAAAATGTCATTAGGTAACTTCAGCCTCTGATGCCATGGAACTGCAAAGTATAGAGGACCACTCAGCTAAGCACAAACTGCGCATCCATGAGAGGGAGTTTAAAATGGTTGTTTCAAGTCTCCATGTTTTGAGGCAATATGCTATGCAGACAGATAAGGGCTAAAAGATAAGGGCACTTAAACTAAAATAATGTTTAAAGTCCTTTCTCCCTTTTTACTTGGGACAACATAACATCTTCGAGTCCTTGTATTCAGGAAGAAATCTAGAATATGAATGTGCCCAGGCAAGAAAACTGAAGTGGGACAAAAGTAATTTTTGAAATTAGTTGCATTAAAAAAAAAATAAGCTGACTGGCAGCACTTACAAAGGTCACATTGGTTAAACACTAGTAAGTAAGGACAGAGTGTAGAAAGGGCTTGAACTGGATTATTTTCGTAGGAATATCAGACTCTTTCACTCCTCTGTATTCAACCTAACATAATGCCTATTTTTATTAATGACTGGATCAAATAAAAGTAGTTTTGTACTTATTGTTCTGATTAGAGGAATCAAAAACATCTTCTCTTTCTGTAGCTATTATTGATGCAAAAAGAAGGCAAACACCCCCTTGAAAGTAATCATCAAATTGTGGTTACAATTAATGACACAAAACAAGCCACGCCAGAATCATTACAGCTTAATGAGAGACAGGTCCAGGTATGGAAGACACAACTGTCAACTTGCATCCATTAAAGGTGAATTCTACTGCTTGCAAATCCAACTTTGAGCAAATCACTCAATTGTCTGATTACTATTTGCTCATGTAAGAGCAAAGGTTAAACAGTAAGGTAATCATGCATTCCCAAAGAGAGTGATGATCAAGTTTAACAGAAAATGGTCCACACGGTCAATGGAGTAGATCTAAACCTTGTGCACGGCACAAATGTAAAGCAGCTGATATGCATTTGCCCAAATAGAATTGTAGATCCTCATTTCCTCTCCTTCTTTCCCCACTTGTGACTCAAGCCAGATTTCATCGAGCTATTTTTGTAATTACTAACATGCTGGAAATACAGCAGCAAGCCAGAAGCAAACTAAAATGCAGCATCCAGCAAAAGAAAGAAAATCACGCTGAGTAACTGAAAGGCCATCTGCTTCTAACTGAGCTGTAGGGGTGAGGAAGACAATCTGGTTGTACTATTTGTGTCCTCCCCAAAACCATACCCACCTGCATGTTGTCAGTGGCATCCCCAAGCAGTCCTCCAAAAGTGATAGCATTAGTTACAGTCGCCAGATAGATGAAGAGAATTGCTGAAAGAGCCTGAATATTTAAAGCATCATAAAAATCACTGGCAAAAAATGGTGCTTTCCTCTTTATGTCCTTAATTAGTCCACCACAGAACCTGGGGAGGGAGAAAGCAAACATGTGACCAAGTAAGAAACAAATAAAAGACCACCAAATTCATCAAGAGACAATATACAGAACCATGAAGAACTGGTTATTAAAACACTTGAATCAATCACATGATACTATTTAACCACTTAGGATGAGACCAGGAAACTATGTACCTCTCTTTTTCAGTTTCTAAATTAAGTGTCACATTTCCTAAATACCAGCCAGTGGTACTATAGGTGAGAATGAACTGTGTACATAAAATTTTTTGTTGCCCAAAGGAAAACATCCAAATATGTGAGATCACATAAGGCCCTTGACAGTCTTGCTATAGCATCCTGTCCACATTCATTCATTTGTTGTTTCATCCCACAAACATTAATGGAGCACCCGTGATATGCCATACTATGTCACTATTCTGAGTGCTGGGGATACAACTGTGAACAACATGGGCTCAAAAGTCCTGCCCTCGTGGGGTTTACCTTGGGGAGACAGAGAGCAGCTAATAAACATGACAAATAAGTAAAATGCTTAGTACTAAAAATCAAGGAAAAACATTAAACGGGGAAGAGGGTTATCTGTTACTGGAAAAAAAGGTATTTGAAACTTTAGAAAGGGTGGCCAGAAGAGGCCTCTGAGAAGGTGGCTATGGGGTAAAGACCTGAAAAGGCTAAGGGAGGAAGGCCAGCAGGTGTGTGATGGGAGAAGGTACAAGGTGAGCCCTGACACAATGATGGATCAGTCCACTTCCCTCCAGCCAGACCTCGATCCTCCACCTTAAACATGCATGCCATGGCTTTTGCCTAGAACTCTCCCCTTTCGAGGTTCCACAGCACTCTGACTTCAGCACCCAGATTTCCACTCTCAGCTATCACACTTTATCAGAATTGTCTATCTCTCTGGGTGCCTGCGAGACCTGAGCTGCACTCACTGCCCCGCTGCTGCTCTCTTGGTATTCACAGGGCTGTGCACGGCATCAGGAACACTGCACATACACAGTACACTTAGGAAAGGAGAACTATGGAAGAATAAAATCACAGTCTGATTAAATTTACAAAACCAAACCCCAGGACTGATATCTGGGATGTGAGTTTAAAAACCAAAATGATAGTTCTAATGGAAATGGTTTGTAAAGAACTGTAGTCATGTACCACATAATGATGTTTTGGTCAATGATAGACCACATGTATGATGGTGGTACCATAAGATTACAATGGAGCTGTTAAATTCCTATTGCCTTGTGACATTAAGGTAACACTGTCCAGTGCAACACATCACTCATGTGCCCATGGTGATGCTGATGTAAACAAACCTACTGTGCTGCCAATTACATATAGGAAGTAAAACTTGATAATCAACACCCCTATTATCACTTTATATATTTGCTACACGATATTTTTTATCAGTATTTTAGAATGAACATCTTCTACAGATGAAAAAATAGTTTACTATAAAACAGTGTACCATGTTACATGGATAGCAACCTCCTACATTTGGTCATAACCTTGCCTCTTGATTGTGTCAGAAGTGTCACATGATTGAGCTATACCATGTGGGTTTGTTGAAGTGTGCACCATGATATTTGCACAATGACAAATTGTCTAAGGGTGCAAATCTCAGACCACATCCCCATCATTAAGTGATGCATGACTGTACTCAGAAAAAGCAGGGAGGAGGAAGGAAGGATTTTGTGTTCAACTTTGAGTAGAGGGGAGGGGGGAAGTTTTCTCTTAATTTGGGAGAGAAATTCAAGTGGGTCATCAGGGGAAGGAAATGACTTCATTAAGATTCAAATGCAAACCAAAACAACATATTTTTTTTATTTATTAAAATTCTTTTATTTATTAAAACAGTGTTGTTGTTGTTTTTTAAGAGACAGGATAAAAAACTCTCCTGCTTAAATTTTTCCTCACCCCAAAATGAAATGGAGTACATAATAGTGGAGAAGGAAGAACTGTCATGAAAAGAAATCAGATGGAACAATCTGGGAAACCTGAATTCCCAGCTTCAGGTTAAGGAGGCAGAACAGCGACCTGTGAATTATTCATTTCTATATTACTCACTTTTGAGTAATTGTACAGGGAAGAGATGGAGTCCTGAGAGTACTTGGGAAAGGCTAGTACATCACCAGTCAGTCTTCCTGCCACCTATATTCACCAGACGTCAACTGAACCCTAGGACATCCCCGCAGTCAGTGCATTTGCCACAGCACCCCAATGCCACTCCAGCAGGCACTGTGTGTGGCAGTTACCCCCCACCCCACACCCTCCCTTCATGATTTGTTCCCCACCTCCTTCTGCACTTTCCTCAAATGTTGCCATTCTCTGTAAGGCCTTCTCTGACCACCCTGTCTAAAATCACAATACTGTTTCCCATGACAAAAGTTCCTACTTCTGCTTCATTTTTCATCATAAAACCATCACCACATTTATTTATTTGCTTACTTGTCTCCCATCTCTACAAAGTAAGACCCACAAGAGCAGGGGTTTTAATTCACTGTTACATCCCCAGTGCCTATGACTAATAGGTGCACTATAAATATTTGTTGGCTGAACAAATGAACAAACCAGTGAATCAAATGCTGAAGGTAAATTTAGAAAGATGTAGGGAAATTTAGATCTAAAGAAAACCTTATGGTGAATGGCAAAAGGGTCCATCAGTTACCGTCCAGTTCGCTGCAGTTCCTCACAATCCCCATGTCCTCCTCCTCCGTGTCCTCCATCATGGGGGGTGTCTCCATTCATCTGGACATTCTCTCCACCTGAGTACATATTCTTCCTAAGCAAGGAAACAGAGTCCATGTGGATGTTAGTTTTTATCCACTTGCTTCTAAAATGAAGCACTAACTATAGTAAGCGCTGGCTAACGGACAGATGAAGTTTTGGGAGAAAGAACATTCCTAACATACAATTCTTGACATGTTGTAGTCAGAGGCAAGACAAATGATTAGATTAAATAAAAAGTTGAATTACTTGTATATCTTATAAGAGGGACACTCACCTGGGAAACAATAGATTTCCAACAAATAGTTTCTCCTCAACTACCTCAGCCAATTTCTTAACCTCTTAAATCTGAAAAGGACTCATCTTGAGCAAACTGATCTTTCTACGTGTACAAGGAGACCCCAAAACAACATCCCCAAAGAATGCCTATAATTCATCCCAATATTGTGATCTGAGCTAATTTGTAATCACTGAAGAACATCAAAACATATAATATGTAATTTACCATATCAAGAAAATATGAAACAAAGACACAAAATTGATCCCTTGTAAGCAATACATGCATGAGGGCCTAAAAATATTAGGGTAGTAGCTTGACCCCCCTTCTTTGTCAAAATGCAACCTCCTTCTTGGGTATAACCTAGCACCTTGAAATTCCCAACTGCCTAAGAGTTTACCTTTTGTCAGATGACGGAAGACTCTTAGGAGGTTCTATCCTGATCGCTGGGTCCCATTCTCCAGGTGGAAGTACAATGACTTCATCAAGGAACTCATCAATGCCAGCAATCAGGTCCTGCCTATCTTTTGCTTTGTAAGCAATGTCATGGAACACCTAAAGAATGATGAGAGATGTAATGATCTAACAAGAGAACTTTTACATGCTTCACACCATATCTAGCCCAAATCCACTATGGGAATGCTATCCCAAAATCACCATGATATTCCTATAACCACGTTCTCCTACTTTTTTTCCAAAATATTTAAGTTTTCAGATTATAACCTTAAAAAATATATGTAGAAGCCTGAGTATATGGTTATTTTTAAATGTTTCTTTTTTTATCAATACTGTAAAATTACATGCCTTTCAGCTCCCCTTGGTAAAGTACTATTACTGATACAGTTGCTATGGAAGCCAGATGAAAATAGTTTGGAAAAATATACTGAGAAGTCATACACTGAAATTAAAACTACTGGGACAAACAACTGCTGATAATTCAAAA
This sequence comes from Sciurus carolinensis, assembly GCF_902686445.1. Taxonomy (NCBI): domain Eukaryota; kingdom Metazoa; phylum Chordata; class Mammalia; order Rodentia; family Sciuridae; genus Sciurus; species Sciurus carolinensis. The sequence continues at coordinate 83,555,618 of NC_062222.1, forward strand.
AGGAGAAATTTAAAGTGTAAAGATCAGGTTGAGAATCAAACACTATGGTTGCCAAGTACAAAAATAATGTGACCCATTTTAAAAAGAAAACTTAGTTATATTGTCAGAACACAAAGCAAATGGATTTAAATAAGTGATCATCTGACTATTTGTTGGCAAGGTAATATCTAAACCACCAAGGATGCAAAAGATTCATGTTTCTCATATGCATTTCCAAAGGAGGAGTTTCCAAAAGGTACATAAGCCTTTTTGTCAATCATTCCATTCTTCTAACCAAACTGATCTGAAAATTCTTCACATATAACCAAGACTCTCATGCTTGAACCTGAACTAGGTCAAATTCTTTAGTCTCAAGAAAAGAAGATGGCCCCTGTTCAATCCCCTTCCCTGTTCTTAAAGATTTCTACTAAATCATTTCTCCTGGAAAAGAATTTTTTAAGTTGTCAATCAAATAACATTTAATGGTCTTTGGGTTGTGGGGTTGAGAGGAGGGGGGAAAAATGCAGACATTGCTACCCTTAATCTCATTTTCTCTTGCCATCTCCACCACTGTGACTGGAGAGTCAGAGATTCACCTTCTCAGTCAACCCCAAAGATAAAGAGCAACAGTTTCAACGAATGAGATATAAGAACTAGGCTACCTGGGTAAGCCTTAGAATGCCTGCAAAAAGCAGCAGATACAGCTCACATTACCCCATCAATTTTTCCTATTTTAAATGCAGGCGAGGTGATGAGCTGAATGCAGGCAGACACTGTAGTCTTACAATTTTGATAGGAGGGAAAAAAAAATGCCATCTTAAGACCACGAAGCAAGTGTGCAGCTATCAATTAATTAGTACAGTTAAGCTAAACCAACCCCAGCAACTATCTACTTCCTAACTTTGTTATGTAAGAAAATAATCTGCAGATTGTTTAAGCTACTATAAACCCATCACCTGTGGCCTAAAGCATTCCTGATTGATCCATCTTGAAACGAATAACTTAAAAAAGAAACTAATTAATTAACTAATTAATTAATTAGCCCACTGTGAGGAGAGAAATATATGTCCCTTAATGGGGAGAGTAAAAGAAACAGCATAGCTATGCTTCAATGCTCTCAGATCTTGAGGAAAACACCCATCTGAGCAATCACCACACAGAACTTCTATCCCTAAGGAGCAAGCACCCTATTCTCCACACAAAACATGGGAAAATGGACAAATCCATCAATGAAGCAAAAGTGTAACATTTGAGAAAATAGCAAAGCAGAAAGACAAAGAAGCAGAAATTAATGATCTTATATTCTAAGTGTTTCTTTACCACAAGACTGGTTCAGCTTTGTCATATCTAAAATGCATGTAGTAACATTCAAGTTGTTGGGTGAGTAATGAAGTCATAACTGGAAAGTACTAGAAACTCTACGATAACAGTTACTAATGCATTTCAGATGTGCAGCATGCCTCCCGCAAAATAAGAAAAGCATGAAACATGTATTTTTCTGATACCTGAGAAAAATGTGTTATCCATTTTATTACACATAATTTTATAAAACACATCATTTTTAGAAAAAATATAGTATATGGACAGTCAAATTTCCAGAATTAATATATTAAAAATATTTTAAGAGATAAAGTTGATACAATGACCTTGAACTTTTCAAAGAATATTTAAAATATATCAGTTTTAAGAGTTGAAAATATGTAATAAACAGATCAGTGTAACTGCATATTTATCACCTCAGACATTTTTCATTTGTTCCTCTTGGGAATATTCAAAATCCTCTTTACTAGCTATTTTAAAATATAGCTATAGTTATATACAGCTATAGTATATAGTTATATATACTATATACTAGTATATATATATGTATATGTATATAACTATATGTATATGTATATAGTTATATATGGTATATGTATATGTATATAGTTATATGTATATAGTTATATACAGCTATAGTTACCCTACTGTGCCTCAGATCATTCCAAATTGTATAGAATTGTATTGAAATATCACACTATAATTCATTAATAGGCACAATTAAAGGTCCACTAAAAACTTTTAAAAAAAAGAATTGAAAATGTTTTTAAAAAAGAAAGGAAAATGTTTTATTCCAACACAGTTTAGAATCCAGTACAAAAACAAAATGCATGACTTACTTTTTTGAAAACTGTACTGCATAGGGATATCTGTGCATTTACTACAAACTATTGTACCTCATGCTATGAAAATCTTAGTAACCCATACTTCATACTGAATATATTGTCACAGACAATTCACAGTATGAAAGAAACACAAGTGGGACATTCAAAGAAACCCATCTTCCCGGTTCCCTACCTCATCAGACATCAGGGTAGCAATGGCTCTGCCAATCTCATGGTAGGACTTGGCTTTCCCCTTAGGACCTAAGAGAATGAACAAGAACCTAATGGAAAAGGAAAGAAGCAAAGGCTGTAACACACATTTCATCAATATACATGAATCTGAGAAAAGTTCATCTTAGTTCATATTCATGAAAGGGTTAGGCCTAGGATTCATCTCTAAATGAAGGTAATAGACTTGGTGCTATGGAAAATAGTCTTTCACACTACATGAAACACAAATCATTGTTCAGTTTATTTGGAGGCAAAGAAGAATTTACCATGAAAACTTGAGAAGCTTCTTCACTGAGCAGGAAAGTTTCAATTTATCTTCTTTCTGTTTTAAACTTTCTTCTTTCTCCATTTCTACTGCTTTTTGGAGTCTCTGAAGCCAATTGATTAAGCCCAATAACTAGAAAGACTTAGTACATCTTTGGATTTCCAAAAACCAAAACCAAATTTCTACAAGTAAGCCACAGCTGGCAGTCAATGTAAGTAAAGTGAAATAGGAGGGAAATTCAAAATAAATTATCATTCACAGACATTTAATTTTTTGTGGGTGTCCCCATTTTGTTTCTAACTTGTTTTCTTGATATCGCACAAAGCATTACTCCAGAGCAAATAGGTCCTGAAACACGTAGTAATGAGCTTATTCCCATTTTTCATGTTGGAAGGAAGCCCTCATTGATAACAAGGACAAAGATGTGTGTCTCTACTGGGGAGAAGGGAACCTGATAAATAATAAGAAAAAAATACAAAAGGTAATACTAGATAAACCCTATTCTTGATATTGATCATGTTTTACCTAACAGGGAGATAATGAGGACAATAAAAATGATGACATTATGTGATTTGACATAGCAAGATTTCACATTCATCACCTTCTGTAATTTTCTATGCAACCCCTTGCAAAAAGGACAGGGATACTATTCCTGTGTAATGGTGAGAAAGCTGGAGCTGAAAGAAGTGATGTATGAGCCCAAGGTCTGTGCCTAGTAAATGTCTGGGGCAAGGGATGTAGTTCAATGGGAGAATGCATACTTAGCATGCATGATTCCCTGGGTTCAAATCCCAGCACCAAAAAACAAAACAAAGCAAAAGTAAATAACAGAGTACACATAGGTCTTCTTATATCCTGTTCTTTTCACCATATAATTCTATTACTACCCATTCTATTGGCATACCAGGATTGTGAAACAACAGAGAAAAACTATCCACAATAACTTCCACAGGTTGCTCCTGGGAAAAAAACTTGTGACAAGAAAGTCAAGATTTTAAGGAACGGCTTTGTACTTTACTTTGCCAAATTCTATTTATTACTAATATACTTCTATACCTCCCTTTAAATAAAAAAGGATCAACAGCAAATACTCTATAAAATGTTAGGACCTGTTCCAAAACGCCCCTGGATATATAATTCCTTTATTTCATTATAAAAGTCAATTCAAAGGAGACAGGAAACAAAACAGAAATTAAGAGTATTTAAAAAAGAAGTATCTGAAACTTTGAAGACCCAGATTTTTTATTAGGATACAATAAAACCATTCAGTACTTATTTGCTTGGAAACCAGTTCTGAAGTGGAGTGGAACCCTGACTTTCAAGTGTGATCACAGTGAATGAAGAAGCAAAGCAATCAGCAACTTGAAAGTCTGTTTGGCATGAAAGAAGCCACTGTCAGGACTGCACTTTAGACCTCTATCCCTGAGGTTCAATTGATGCTAGAATTTTTCTTCCTTTGACGCTGACCACTTCATAATTATATGCCACCATGTATAGCACTGTAAAGTGCTACTCCACGGCAGTAAAGGGCTTCTTTCTAAAGGGGCCAATCACTGGTTTAAATGCAACACTTACAAAAAAAAATATTTTGCCAATAAAACAAAATACAAATTCTATTGAGAAACACTAGTACTGGTTACATTTTTCCAATTCAATAAGCCTATCTACAAATAACCAGCTGTCAAATAAGACAATAGTATGTTAGTTTGGGGTACAATTGGGCAGGTTCAGTATTACAAGAGAAACTACCTGACACCTGGGTCCTTTACTTGGTACATTTTTTTAAATAATGAATTTCTTTGGCCTGCCATTTTTTATTATCTCAGTGTACCTAAACATTAACTTTTCAGTAATGCATAATACCCAAAACCTTTCCAGAAGTACTCTATGCCCCTCACTAGCACACCTGTAAGGACAAGAGCTTAAAAATACACATTATCCTATCAACATGTATCAACTGATACAAGTTAATTATCAGGTTGACTAGATGGCAACAAAACAAAAATACTGTCTTGTTAGTGAGAAAAAAACTACTCTCAGACACTAACAGTCCTCAACCATAAACTTTGGCCAAGGATGAGTGACTATTCTAAGAACTAACAGAGTCATGGAACCTCTGAATTAAATCCCAGATGAGGACATACATTTTCCATAAAATTTTACTCTTTGGTCTCCACTAAATGTATCCAAGAATTAATGGAAGTGGTAGATCAATAGTGTCTCTGATGTGTACTACAGCAAGACACCCAGGATATGGAATTATATTGCTTCATAACCTAGATATAAAGGCATTATTCCTCTCTCCTAGGTAATTATAATTTTCTTAAAAAGGTTACTTCTTCATTAATGAATCATCACCAAGTGCCAAACAGACAACATGGCAACATTTTTTACCCTCCAGACAGGAACAATTCAGTAAATGAACCTTGTAAAATGATATACAGAGGGAATCTGAGCACCCATAAGCAGTAGGGAACATCACCCCAAGTGCAGGAATTCATTGTAGGAACAGGGATCCTTAAGCAGCCTATAATCTGGACTGCATTATGGAAATGAGGCTGAGAGCTCTGAGGGAACTAACACAGAGCAACCCAGCCAGCCGAAGTTCCCTCTGCCTGCAACATGTTCTCTCCCCTTTAACCCTCAAAGAAGCAAAAGCTGTTACAACTTTTATGATTGAAGTACATCCTGCCAAGCTCAGCTTTTATACTGTACTGAAAACTCCTTTCATGACTCAAACTGTTTTTTGTCAATGGACAGATGTTATTTTTAACCAGAAGCTTTTTTTCTTTATTAACAAATTAGAGTAAACATCACATTTATGTGGCTCGAAGGACACAGTCCATGTTGACAGCTCAGAGAAAAGAAATTAACTTATGTTACTGAGTTCTTTTTATGCACTCATCACTAGAAACAAGTTGGACTTAGAATGTTTAATGGTGTCTAGTTGTCTTAAGAATCTTCATGAATCCCCTTTTTACTTCTGTGAGCTTTCTCAAAAAACTAATTGTGCCTGGGGAAGATGCCTCTAGCATTCTGCACAACAAAAAGAAGTACCAGATGATCCGTGTCCGGAACCAATGGCCTATACTCACATTCACAAAATAATTATAGGCAGAAACAGAGCATAATATCAGAAAAGGAGCCAGTTTTCCTAAACCACTTAATCTTTTCAGAAAGGATGTGCACCCCCACTCCTGATACAGCACAGCTATTTCTAGAATAAACTCAGCATGTACCAATCCTTTACTCCCTTCTCTCAAAATCAAATAACACATTATTCATATTTAGCAACTTTGGAAAATGTGGCTAAACTGTAGCTTCCACAATAGATTCATGAGGACCACAAACCTACCATAACCAACCACATTACATGCAGTACAGAAACTAACAATTCAATTGGTGGACAAGACAGAACTGAATTAGCAAGAGATCCAACCCAATCCCTCTAATAGTTTTTATAAAAAACATTTTAAATACTAAGAACAAACTCTTTCTCTTAGGCAAGTAATTATTTATAATACACAATAGCAAAGATAAAAGGGCAAACATTCTAAGATTTTAGAGAACTAAAGCTTACTGAATAACCATTGCCTTAAATGTGCAAATCAAAGTCAGAAAAGGATAAATTGACCCAGGGGATTTGTCATTTTTCATGGGAGATTCCTAAAATTTTCTATTCTATCCCATTCTAGGTATCTCCCTAGTTTCTCCATAAAATTTGGCCTGAATCAGAAATCTGCAGTTCTATTTCCAGGACTGATAGTGAATCTTCCCTTTGCTTGCACCCCTCAAGTATAAAATGGTTAGAACAACATTTATCTCATATATAACTCATAAATATGAGTGAGAGGTTGCCTCTGTGAATAGATATGACAGCAAAGTGCCTGTAAAATAAGTAACAGAGTAAGTAGAGAAACTTGTGAACTCTACAAAAGGAAGGGAAGTTGCTAGGGCTACACTCTGTAAAGGTGCATGGTAGTAAGATTATTAGGAACAGTAATAATAATAGCCAAATTTTCCTCCACCTTAAAAAAAATGACCACAAAAAATATATGCACCAAAACAGACCTTTCAGGTCTTCCTGCAATAGAAGAGCACATGCACATTAAAGCACATCGTGGACTGCAGACACAGTCCTCCACAATGACTGCCACATTTCTTGTGGGATTTCCTTTATTGGATTTCACAGGATGAAGCCATTGTAAATGGCCTCACATTACTCACATCCAAAAAAGCTAATGAGACTCCCCACTCAGTGATTAGAGCTTGCACTGGTTTGGAGGACAGCAAATGGATAAAACAGTTTCCTGGAAAAAATGTTAACATGCAAGGATATATTATTCAGATTATTGCCCTGAAATAGTTTTATGATATTATTGAATTGCATTCCCTTGAATTGCTTGGCTCCCCTTGTTATTTCAAATGATGCTGTATTTCACCTCTAGACAAATACTTCCTCCCTCCAGTACAAAAGAAAAAAAGTATGAGCCAGACAGGAGCAGATGATAAGAGGGATACAAAAATGGTCATGATTTGCTACTCAGTGCATGCATATTATTGTTTAAATAAAAAGCCTTTTAAGCTTTTTTTAAATTTGTAGCTTCTAAAGAAAATGGTAATAAAAATGAAAAGGGAAGAGCAATTTTCTTTAACATTTCTTGGCATGTGTTTTTTTTTTTTTTTCATTCCTCTCAAGCCCCAGTAAAGTTAGTCCAAAGAGACATAAATAAAGCCATTGGGGCACCAATCTGGACTCCAGCCATGGTCTGAGTCAGCAGTTTGCCAGATGATTGCTCAGATAGAACTGCAAAGCTCTGCTGGAATGTTTTAAAGCAAAAAACTAAGTTACAGAAAACAAATCACAATAATCCCAGTAACTGAATAAACTGTGATCATCTCCTTTCTTCTATTATTTGTCTAATGACTGCCTATGTATTATTCCTATTTTAAGTGTCTTTAAGAAATTTCAAAACTGGGCAAAAAATATTTGTATAATTAGGAAGAATGTCTTGAATTGAGAAGCCTTAAGGAAATTTTCTCCTAATATTCCTAACTCGGTTCAAAATAAATCTTGAGCCTCTTGTCACTGTTGGTTAATCATGCTCAGACCACCTGCGTTCCTTGAGGAGGATTCATAGCCCTTCCCTCCTGTTGGGGGAGTTGGGGGTAAGGAAATAGAGGAGAGCAAAGGTCACCTCTCCTTGTCCTAGGACCCACAGAAAGCATCCCCCAATTCTTTCATATGATAATTTCCTGATGTCAACCTGAAGATACAAGCTTCTTCTCTTCCTCAGCATAAGTTTAGTGAAGCATTAACTTCTACTCAACTAATTGCACTTCATAAATCAGGCTACATAACTCTACCAACTTCAGCTTCAAAAGGAGATGAAGAGGATGACTTCTGAGGTGCTGTACACTGTGATGAGCTCATGATTTAACAACAGTGGCATGCTTCTTTTAAAGCAAAATTTTATGTGGCATAATATATATCAATGTAAAGTGTACAAATTTAGGTGTAAAGTCAAAAGAATCTTATAAGTATGTGCATATACCTAGATGCATATATATGTGTGTGTGTGTGTGTGTGTGCACATATATGAACTCATTACCCATTTTCTGATTAGACACAGAACAAATGAAAGCAACTATGACCAATTACTAATTGTACGACTTTGTACAAGTTGAACTCAGACTCAGTTTCCTCATCTGCAAAATCTGAACACTGTAGTTTGTATGTTAAGAGATTATTGAAAAAATTGAATAGAATAATCCATAATAAGAAAGGCCTCTGCCCAACAGATTATTATAACTATACAATTTGATACATCTGATGGCATAAAAGTGAGACCTAGCCATTATTTCAAATTAAACCTCTTGAATGTACTGGATATATCCCTCATTCTGATCCTCTAGCCTGGGAGGGAGGCCATGCAGACCCCAGCAGGTGGAAGAGCAACCTACCTTGTGGGCACAGGGACCTCAGTCAGGGCACCCAGCATGACAGCCTGCTGTAGCCGAACAAAGGCAACAAATGGAGTATCCAAGAAGTCGACTTCCCCAACAAGCACATTGGAAGCTTCTGCATCACGAGGCAGTTTTTTCATGAACTTATTCTTCAGCTGCATGGGAAGAACCAAACAAAACCACATATTTTATTTCCAAAGAAGGGAACAAAAAGAGATACCACATGTGTCACTCACAGGAAGCCCCTTTATGGGGTCTTCATGCAACAGTCCCTAACCAGTCACTCTTACATTGTGTTTAGCCAGTCTATTAAAATAAACATTTAGCTGTACCTTGGATTCAAAACATGGTGAAGGTATAATCACATGGTTTATATATAAAACAATGTGTAGTATTCTTTCATTTCTTTAGTCCCTCATTCATGAAAACTTAATGAGAGTCTACTATAATCAAAGAAATGCTCTTCGTCTGAGGGATACAGGAAAGAACAGGCTAACTATAAGCTCTGCTTAGGTTCATCTTCTCATGGGGGAAAATAAGATATGATTTAAAGTAGTGATAAGTACAAAGAAGGAAAAATGAAACAGGTAAGAGGGTACTAGATTCAAGCAAGATGGTCAGGCAAGACCTCTGAAGAAATATTTTTGACATTGGCATAGGGTACAAGCCACGCAAGGACCTGAATTAAGAGCATTCTTAGCAAAGAGAATGGCGAGAGCAAAACCTCTGGGACAGGAAGGAGGTTTGCAGAGGAGTATTAAGTAGTCAGGTGTGGTGGAAGCTAAAGGAGAAAAATAGAAGAAATAGCCACAAATGAAGCTGCATGGGTAAAAGTAGATCAGGGCATAGGGTTCTGAAGGCTGAAGGAAGGAGGTTTAGAAGTTTCACATAGAAGATGCCTATCATGAGCCCCAGTGAAAAGGTGGACCCAGAAGACAAAATTTGGGAGACATCACCAGGTCAACAGTATTCAAGGCCGTTGGACAGGTGACACAACCCTGAGTGTAAATATAGATAGAAAAGGGGTGTAAGATCTATACACTGGACCACTCTACCTTTCATAGGAATAAAAGAAGGCATTGGCAGAGGACATTGAAAAGGAGCAACAAATAAAGGAAAACCAGACTTTACTCATAGCCAGGTGACAAAAGAGCTCAATAAGGAAAGTGTATCGGCTGAGTCCTAGGCTGCCTAAAGCCCAAATAAGAGGAGAACTAAGAAAGGACCAGTGAGTTTGGCAGGATGGTAGTGCTGGTGAATCTTGACCAGAGGAGTTACCATGGACACCCAAGTACCACATGAACAATGACAAGTGAAGAAGTAGAAAAAAGGAGTAGAGGTAATTATTTTGAGAAATACTGCTACCAAGAAAAGATGGAAAGTGGAGAGGGAAGTGGAGGAAGGCATAACACTGGGGATTTGTCTTAATAGAGATGTGACAGCATTTTGGAATGTGAATAGAATGATCTAGTAGAGACAGATTAATGCTGCAGGAAAGATGTGGAATAATTACAAAAGCAACTCAAGCAATCTTGATCTATTGAGAAGGAATGATATCCACATCCCAGGTGGGAATGCCAGTTTTAGAGAGGAACAGAGCTTATCAATCCTATCAGGGAAGGCAGACTCTACGGGTTCAAAGGTGGATGATTTGGGAGAGTTGGTGGAGTGACAATGAGGGCTTCTGAGGACTCATATTTTTGCAATGAAATACAAGTGAGCTGATGGTGAGGAGGAGGGAGGCATGTGGGGGTTGAAGAGAGAAGAGAAGGTGTAAAGCGGTTTTCTTGGAGAGTGAAGGCTGCTTAACACAGTCACGTTGAAAGCTTATCTGATAGGCATCTTCTCTTTCACACAACTCAAAGAAAATAATTCAATAGTTGTGGGAGAAAAAAAGATAAGAATTTTACAAGACCATACAAAAGACACAGATTTCTCATAGTTATTTATCATCCAAAGTAAATGTCCCACTCCTCAAGTCAAAAGTACCAGTGAGTTTAGTATTTTGTGCTAAGGATTCTTGCTGGAATAGAAAGTGGCATGCATGACCCAATTTTGGCCATTAGTACAAACTTTATACCAACATTTTATTTTCAACTTCCAACTAAGAGTTTTTAACTAGGGGAAATTAATGACATGAAAAGTCACTCCTAGAACTCCATCACCCACAGGAGCATTTTCATAGGATTTTGTTTTTAACTTAGTACTTCATGTAAGAACAAAACTATCAGACAAAAAACAAGAAAGGACTAAGAATTGGGTGGAAACCAATCAATTCATTAATCACTAAATAAAGACAAGGTATATATTCTTAGATGCCAGGAATATGACCACTCCTAAGTAGTATGGAATTTTCCAAAATTTATACCAATAATCCTCCAAGAAATGCTAATATGTAAAAACTATCTTTATATTTTACAGATAAAAAAGCACCAGCCAAGAGAGTGGTCTAAAATCATGAAGTTGCCAAAACTGTTATTATCACCTAAGGAAATTGCAATAATGAACTGTTCTCCAGAACACAAAGTAGAGTGTGGAGTATGGCCAGGTGGCCAAACAGATGCAAAATAACATTTCTCAAACTCTCTCCGGAGGGGTTTGCTCTCATTTACCAATGCAGAAAATGAATCTGTGTGTTATTCTGATTTTTACCTCCCATTCTCTTCAACAAATTCCTTGCTCCATTTTATGTACTTAGATTCTCACATTCATTACAAAAAAAAAGTCCTTTCCCCATTTCTACCTTTTCTAAACATCCTTCAGAGCTCAGCACAAGACTTTCCACCATTTCAACCCACTTCCTTGAGAACTTCAGAATTACTCATTACTGAATCACACTTTGCCAAGTTATAAATCCCCCTCCCCCTGTTTCATGAGGTTAAGAACATTTTATTCTGAATAAACTGAATAGCTACTTTTGCACTTTCATCTGTAATAAATAATATGGATGGAAGGAATGGACTCTATAACATTTAAAATCAGATAAAATATCTCAAAAAGTTAGAGATTTTTAAGGCTCAATCACAGTAACTACCTAAATCACAATATATGCAGACTCCCATAGTAGATTATATACTTCCACAAAGTTTCTTACTAGTACTATAGTACTTTGACTGAGATACTTTACTCACACTGGAAAATTAGAAGCGTATTTTTAAGGTTCAAGAAAATAAACTAACTTCTATATGCTATGAAGAGAGATAATTGTAAAGGTATGTCCTTTTAGTTTAGCATATTTCAAACTATGTCTGTAAATACTAGTAGGGTTCTAAGAGAAACTAACAGATGCTCTAAAATAAAAAGTTAATGTCTGAGGTACTACCAAAACGCACCCTTTAAATGGTTCTTTCCCATCTACACATGCTTCCTGGGTGATCTCAAAAGCCCGAGGAAGTCTGAGGACTTATCAAACTTACATCCTTAGCCAGGGCTTTTTCCAAATCTATAATACCTCCACCTGGAATTCTAATTCACATTTCAAACTTCATTCATCCCAAACAAGCCCTTTGGAGAGTCACCTCAAGCCAGTTCTTCAGCAGTCTTCCCTCTCTTGAGTGGCAACTCTATTCTTCCATTGCTAAAGGCAAAAGCCTTGTTGTCAACTTCAACTCTTCCTTCTCTCATAACCTGCTCTCATTCCATCAGCAAATCCTGTTGGATCTACATTCCAAATGCACCCAGAACTGGACTTTCTCAGCACCTTCATGGCCACAACCCTGGTCCATGTCCAGGACAGTCTCTGAATTACTGCACTGGCTTCCTGACTGGATTGCCTGCTCCTGCCCTCCCTGCTGTATATTCATCTAAGCAGCCAGAGCAGGCAAATCAGAAATCAGACCCTGTTACTCCTCTGCTCAAAACTTTTGCTGGTTGCCATTTTCCTAAATGAAGCTAAGCTCTTTACGACAACCCCAAATCCCAGCATTATTCAGCTACTCACCACTCCCTGACCTTATTTCCTACTACTCTCTCCTGTTCTTCCCTGTGGCCACCCCTCTGGTCCCATGTTCTCCCTCAGACAGTCCAGGCAGGCTCACCTCAGGTCCTTCACTCCTGCTGTTTGCTCTGCAGGCAATGTCTGCAAGGTCCCTCCCTCACTTCCTCTGCTCTTTAATTAAAAACCACTTTCTTATCAGAGAGGCTTTCCCTAGCCACCCCAGTTAAAATTTCAACTCCCTTCTCTCCACAGACACTTCCAACTCCTCTGTTGCACTTTATTTTTTCTCCCTGTACTTATCACTATCAAACATGCCATATGTGTTACTAAAGTTTTTTTTTTTTTTTTTAAATCTGTCTCCCCACTAGAATGTAAGTTCACCAGAGGTAGAAATAGCCACCTAATTTGCTCAGTGCTATGTTCCTAGTGCCTACAACAATGCCTAAAGGGAAAGGTTCAACAAATAGTTGTTGAAGGAATAGGAGTTGTTATTTCTACTCTTCCCAATAAGCTTTCCTAACCCTCCTCTTCAAGTAGTCAGTTCTGCACATTTACACATCTACCCCACCACACACATACCAGGCCACATAGGTGAGCAAAAGGCCTAGATACAGCCATTCTTGGTAAATTCCTCCCCTGACAAGAGTGATTGGTCCAAAGGATGCATGCATGTCCCACACAAAGACCAAATCCTTTAGAAGAATTGGTGTTTACGTGGGTAAAAAATCAACATTCTTCCTGTCACCAGAGGTTTTCTCCCAGCATGTTGAAAAGTCATGAGTCAGGACTGTCCATAGTAGGATAGAATGTAGTAAGTACCCAACACGAGATCAATACAAGCAGAAGAGAAAATGGATGGAAAGAGATTTATGAGTCTCCAACCCCAGTCTCTGACATCCTGAAGCTTCTCCAGGAATTCTTCCCACTGACATAAGCCATTCAATCTCCTTTTTGGCTTAAATTAATTTGAAATTTATTTCCATCCACTGCAGAGCCCTGAAAGAAAAGTGTACTGGTCAAATGGATTTGAGGAACACCAGGGTAAATAAAATAAGTTCCCACAATATAGAGTCTCTCCAAGCCTTTAATATGCCTTTATGCCTACAGATGCTTTATCTCCCACTGAGAGACCAGGCACATTATGCTGCTTTGTATAGAAATTTTCTCATCTTTCCTAAAATTAGAAATTACTGCTTTGTATAGAAATTTTCTCATCTTTCCTAAAATCCCCTTTCTACTCTATTGTCTTCAAAATATGTGGGTGCCTACTATATTCAAGGTCTGGTTGTAGGTACTGTAGAGAAAAGATAGATTCTGCTGTCCTGAAATTTATAGCCCAATGGAGAAGCAGAAAAGAAGAAACAATCACCATGAAAGATACATTGTTTGATGGGAGGTCACAGAAACAGCAATCAAATCCAGTAAAAGAGCTCAAGGAAGGCTCTTCTCAGAGTCAAAGTTAAAAAAAAAAATCTGTCCCATAATTTTGATTCTTCAAACACTGATTCATAAGCACTGTTTTAAGGAACCCAATCATATCTGATAAAGGAAAAAGTAATGGCTGAAATATGAAAAGCAATTCTGGGCTTACACTACAAAGCGTGAACAATAATAAAATAATAAAGATTAAACAAAAAGGTAAAGAATAGACTTGGGAATTACAAACAGCAATAAAAAGTAATGAAAACAAGAACAGAATCTAAGGCTTTCAAATTGGGTTGAAAATCACCCAATAAAATCATCTGGATTGAATTCCAAAGATAAAGTTTGACATTCCTTTCTTATAGATCATTAGTTGTTTCTCCAAGGGATACCCAGCCTGGATTTTAGGCAGGGTCAACTATAAGAACACACACAGTGAAGAAAAATTCCTTTGGACAACCTTGATTTCAGAAAAAAGGATTTCAAATGGCTGCCTTGTGCAGCTACAATCATTAAAAGATAATTTTGGATAGCTCAACAATTTTGTGATATTTTTTGTCTTTGCCAGGTTTTAACATGAGCTCTGTAAATCCAGATGTGCACATTTTTTTAATTCTTTTTATACTATATTTTTTTCTTCCAGAGTAAGCTTTTGCCCTTTGCCATGAACATTTACTCCTACAATTTCTTAGCCTTCCTTACTTTCTGAATGGTTTTCTATAACCCAGTGATCACAGCATTACTATACCAAGAAACTAGAAATTTTGAATGAATAAAGCAGAAAAATGGACCAATTATAAAAGAGGTAGATTACTTGGGATGATGACAAGAAAATAATTCATATACAAGTGATATATTCCATATATAGTTAACTGAAAAAGTCAATCTTCCACTCTCCATTTAGGTCTTAGGTTCTTCTGGCCTCCCCTATGAAAGCAGTTTTCATATTTTAAGGTTTCATATAAGGAATTCATCACAATGTCAACTGGCTATTCTAACAATTTGATTAACATTAGGTTTTACTAGCTTCTTTGCCATTACCCTCAGACCTACAGCATTGTAGATCCAAGTTGTCCCATTCCTCAGATACTAGGCAGGTATTTAAACCCTATCTCCTTTTCTCTGTCATTATTTGCCACATCAAAATAATTGCATTGAGCAACTCCTAGGAGAAAACATAGGATCAACACTCCAGTATATGAGTACAGTCAACAACTTTCTCAATAGCCCTAAAACTCAGGAAATAATGCCAAGAATGAATGAGTGAATGAATGGCATCAAGTTAAAAAGCTTCTACCCAGAAAATGAAACAATTAAGAATGTGAAGAAAGAATCTACAGAATGGGAGGAAATTCTAGTATAAAGAACTCAAAAAACTTAACACCAAAAAAGAAAATAATCCAATTAATGGGCAAATGAATTAAACAGACACTCCTCAAAAGAAATACATATGGTCAACAAATATATGAAAAATGTTCAACATCATTAGCAATTAAGGAAGTGCAAATCAAAACTACACTGAGATTTCATCTCACATCAATCTGAATGACAGCCATCAAGAATACAAACAATAGTAAATGCTGGACAGAATGTAGAGAAAAAGGAACACTTTTACACTGTTGGTGGGACTCTAAATTAGTACAACCACTACGGAAATCAGTATGGAGTTTCCTCAAAAGGTTAGACATGGAACCATCAAATGGCCCAGTTATACCACCCTTTGGTATTTATCCTTAAGAATTAAAGTCATACTATAGTGACACATGCATAGCCATTTTTATAACAGCATAATTCACAATAGCCAAAATAATGGAACTAGCCTAGGTGTTCTCCAATGGATGAATGGATAAAGAAAATGTGGAGTTTTATTCAGTCATAAAGAAAAAGGAAATTAAGTTATTTTCAGGAAAATGGATGGAACTTGAGACCATTATGCTAAGCAAAATAAGCCAAACTCAGAAGGTCAAGGGTTATTTATTTTCTGTCATAGGGGAAGCCAGAGAGGAGAAAGGAAAAGAAAGGTGAGGGGGCAGGGACCTCATGAACATCAAAGGGAGATCAGTAGAGGAAAAGGACCAAAGGTGAGATGGGGAGGGAGAGGGGAAATGCTGGGCAGTGATATTGGCCAAATTATATTGTTATATATGTGCATGTACAAATATGCAACAAATCCCAACATCATATACAATTATAATGCATCAATAAAATATGGCAAGAAAAAATTCCATCTATAATAAAGCTTTTTTTTTTTTTTTTTTTGTGGCGCTGGGGATTGAACCCAGGGCCTTGTGCTTGTGAGGCAAGCACTCTACCAACTGAGCTATCTCCCCAGCCCAATAAAGCATTTTTTGTAAGCATGAGTACTTATGGTTTGTACAATGAATTTGACTTGTTAGGGTGTGATCCTGTTCTCTATTCAATGTCCTTATTATAAGTGATATTTAAAAATAATTTCAACTTGAGTGTATAAAGTGTATTATGCTTTATAAAGTGTATTATGCTTTATAAAGCTTGCACCTATTGCCACCCCATTCTACACATTCTTGTTTCCTTTCCATGTGAATGATTTTCATTCTAAACTATACTCAGTCTCAGTTCACCCTGCTCATAACCCATACTAACATCCACCTGTTTTCCTGGGCAAAGAGATTATTCTTGGAGTTCTTATTGATGTTCTTGCCAGCTCATATTCTTTCCCAAACAAAAGCATCTGGTAAGCTCAGAGTCATTATAGGTGACCCTAGTATCATGTCCTCCAAACTATAGGAAAGATCTATATTAGTAGTAAAAGAGGGACACCATGCTTACGAGCTTACTCATGACAGCCTCAACTTACCCTATTGTCCTGCCAACAATGTTACTACCACCTCTTTCATTCTCAAAAGTGTCTTGGTCCAGAACAAAAACTACATAGATAGCCAACATTATAATCTCATTGAGATTAGCTCTTGAGCAGAGTCCAAAATATAGCATTAGAGAAAAATACATGCTGTAGAAACTTAACATTCAAGGAACTCAAAATGCCTAATCAAATAGTCTTTGAATTATTTATGCTCTCTCTGAGTATGCATTTATTAATTTACTCTACACACACACTGTTATGATATCCTCTCATCTTACTAGGTTTCTGCCTCTGCATATTCTCTTCCTCTACATCTCAGGAAAAATACTCAATTTGATGAATTAAGAGTTTGACAAATTCAATGTTTTTTTTGTCTAATGGGAGGGTTATAGTACCTGAACACAAGAAGTATGTTAACTGCTTTCTCCTGAAGCAAGCAAGACATCTGAATGAAGAAAGAGAAAAAAAAAAAAAAGAGAGAGAGAGAGAGAGAGACCTGATATGTTCATCCATATGGTCAGTCAGGAGATTCAAAAGTCATTTCATAGGCTCAGCTATATTCTATATCACAAAAATTACCTCTGAGCCTATCTGAATCTCAGGATTTAGATTCTGTACAGGTGGTTGTAGGCCTGGGGCTATACATTTAGGGAATTACATAAAAATTGTAACATAGCTTCTGATCAGTTCAATTCCAGACTGAATTTTTAGATCACCTACCCCCAGACTAAATATCAGTCAAAATCAAAATAAATAATCTTTGAAGGAAGATAACATCATTACAGCATTAAAATATCTCCATTTAATCAGAAATTACCAGGCATACTAGAAGATAACAACAAAACCTGGAACTCAGGAAAAAAATAACTAATAGAAATCAGAAACAACCTTAAAGGAGGACTATACAATGAAGTTACCAGATAGACTTTTAAGTGCCTTCATTTTAAAATATTGATTATAAAACATAGGATTTCAGTAAAATCTATTTTAAAAAACAGTACATGATTATTGGATCAGAATTTAAAAAATATATTTGAAATGCTAAAAAAGTAGTTATCTTAGAGATTAAAATATGTATCTTTGAGCTATTAAAGTCAATATAACTCATAATCTGAAAATATGACATATTAAAATTTATGGAATGCAACTGACCATGTGTGTTCAGTAAATTCATGGCCTTAACTGCAAACATTACAAAAGAAGAAAGACTAAACACTGCAAACATTACAAAAGAAGGAAGACTAAAGTTCAATGATCTAACTATACATCAAGAAGTATGAATAAAATAGCAAACAAAACTCAAAGAAGGCATATGGAGAAATAACAAAAATAGAAGAAATCAATATAATAGAAAATAAATATTAATTATTTCACAAACTGAGTGACAACTATACAGATGTAGTCTTAGTTCATTGGTGCTGCTATAACAAAATGTCTGGGTAATTTATAAAGAAGAGAAATTTATTTCACATAGTTCTGAATTTTGGGAAGCCCAGGAGCAAGGCACCAATATCTAGTGAAGGCTGTGCTCTGCTTTCAAGACTGAATCTTTAGTGTTGCATCCTCTGGCAGGGAGGAACACTGTGTCTTCACGTAGCAGAAGGTAGAAGGGCAAATTCACTCCATCAGACCTTTTCATAAGAGTAGCTAATCCTATTCATGAGGGTAGAGTTCTCCCAAAAGCCATACACCCAACTCTACCACATTAGAGTTTAAATTTAAACTTGAATTTTGGAGGAGAGAGCAACATTCAAACCACAGCAGGTGTGTTCTCAGGGTGAAAAATCATGAAGTAAACTTACAATCTATATTTGTGATGTGTTTTACTTTAAAAAAAACTACAATGAGTTTCTTAATAAATAACCCCTTTACTGCAAATTTGGCACATATGTGGTGTACTCTTGGTAGGGAACCCTTTAAAAATATAAAGAACAGTGAGAAACTAAAACCATATTTCACAGTCCTAACTCACATCTTAAAAACTTTCATAAGGATTACAAGAAATAAGAGGTAAAACATCTAGTAAGAGAAAGAAATGTGGAGCTACTCCCCGGCTACTTTATACTTTCTCCAAAGTGGACTGGCCCTCCTCTCTTCAGTTCAAAGCACTGCATTCTCTTTCTACTGTGCCTCAGGCAGAAAGCTCCTGCAGGTTCTCACCAAACCCGGCCTAAGTCTTAGGTGATGGAAAAAAGAGAGACCTGACCTGTTCATCCTTTCTCCTCTTACAATCCTCATATCCCACTACCGAATATAAATATAACCTAAACAAGTATACTTTTCTCAGGTTAAAATTAGCCTTCAACAGGACTGAGATGAAGAAGCAGGCCATCAAATGACACCTTGTGAAAACTAATCTTTGGAGCAATTTTGAAATAGATTCGACCTACTAAGAATGACATGTATCTATTTAGAGCACAGACTCAAACCCAAACTCTGAGAATCTGGGAGATTGTAATGGTTGAAGACCAGTGCATTGCCTCCAGTTGGCTTCTATGGTTAACTCAAGGGAGATCCTATCTCCCATTCTCCCCAATTCCAGCATCTCTCCTATCCCATGACAAGAAAAGAAGAGAGCTGATTTGAACTAAACAAATTTGTATACGATAGGCCTGTACCAGCTCTGTGTCAGGTATTGGGACGACAGTTCTCATGAAAGCCATATTCCAGTTTTTCTTTGTACTAAAGAAGGAAGGTCCATGATTCAGTCTGGGTTCCAGATACAAAGAGATGGCCTAGTGGAGACTGTTTTGCTTTTAGACTCCTTATAGCTAGCAAGATGAGGCAGAAGGCTCTGCCTGGAACACCAGGCTTCTGCTTTGGGGTTTGAAGACAAAGTCTCAGCTCCTTAGCTTTGTTTCTCCATGCACACATTTCTCTGATAGTCTTCTAGAGAAAGTGTTGTGCCAAGGACAGGGTTTGGGTGTTCCTGGATAGCCTGAGCAAATACCATCTTAAACACACCCCAGCATTCCATTCCTGAATCTCACCAATTTACTGTAAATTGCCTGGTTACTCAACTAGGAAAGAGCAGACAAAGGGAAAAGATAAGAATCCCAGTTCTCTCTGCTTAATGGGCACTGCCTTTCATTTCAAGACCACATAAGAAAATTTACCTTAAAACTTTCCTGTTAAATCAGGATATTCTTTATATATCCCTTAAGCTAATCTGTGGGATAGGACTTTTTTCAGAGAAAACGACTGGAGTAATTACTAGAAACATTTTTTGTTGTGTTGTTAATGGGAGCTCGTATTGCCCTTTAGCTTATCTTCAAGCTATGATTTGGAAGAATATATCCAGTGGCTAAATTTAAGTACCATTGGCCCAATGTCTAAGAAGCTTAAAAGGAGCTATTGCTTGATAGCCCACAGAATCCAAAATTTTGACAATCACTCATAATGTTATAAGTACTTAACATTTATGATGTGGTCTGAGATTTCCAGAGCATATAAAATGTGAAAGAGTGCAAAGTCATTTAGACAAGGTGCCAAAAGGCTCTGTGGCTACATTTTTTACTTTCTGAATACTCTTCTACTTCTGTTTTTGCATTTAAAAAAAAATACAACTTCAAATGAAAACAGTCCCCTGAGGGCGAAAATTTGATTTTCTAATTTTTCCTTCCAAATTTAGACATTTCACCACCATTAATGCAAATGATTCTGCAAAGCAGCACATTTACAAATGGCTATTAAACTAAATATAACATTATGTAGAATCCGTTGGTTCTGATTTCCTAAACATGATGACATTTCAAGTAATGACCTAGTTTTAAAAACTAACTTGTCAAAATCTCATTTTATGGCTCATATTTTAAGAATTTTTTTTCAAATACAATTTTTTAATATGTTCAAGTATGCTATTTTGATTGAATTCTTACAACCAGGTTATGACAATGTATTATTACTCTGTTTACTGATAGAAGAAAAGTTTAAGATCTTCATCAAATTCATACAGCTACAGCTACATGGCTAGGCCAGGATTGGAATCCAGACCTCCCAGTGTTTAATGCTTCATCCACTTTACAACACTGTGAAACCCTTCTGTCTGATGAACAAATTTTACCATCTCAAATTTAAAAACTCTTGTCCTGAAATCACTGGGTCTTTTATACAGCAAATCAGAGTTAAGCATCTATATTAACCGCATAAAATAAAATGGTTGTGTGGGGTGTGTGTGTGTGTGTGTGTGTGTGTGAGAGAGAGAGAGAGAGAGAGAGAGAGACAGAGAAGGGAGAAAACCCAAAGAGAGAGAGAGAAAGAGAGAGAGAACCCAAACACAGAGAACAAGCATTTGGAAAGGGATGGTAAGTGTTTTAGTCAGCCTTTTCATTACTGTGATTAAAAGATATGATGAAAACAATTTTAGAGGAGGAAAAGTTTATCTGGGGGCTTACAGTTTCAGAGGTCTCAGTCCAGCTCTGTTCCTTGAGGCTCAAGGTAAGGCTGAATATTATGGTGGAAGTGTGACAGAGGGAAGCGGTTCACATGATAATCAGAACTCAGAGAAACTCCACTCGCCAGATACAAAATATACACCCCAAAGGCACACCCCAAAGACCCTCCTCCTCCAGCAATACCCTACCTGCCTTCGGTTACCACTCAGTTAATCCCCATTAAGGAATAAATTTACTGATTAGGTTAAGGCTCTCATATGCCAATCATTTCACCTCTGAATATTCTTACATTGTCTTACACATGAGCTTTTGGGGGACACCTCACATCCAAACCATAACATTAAGAAAAACAAGAGCTTGCAAACTCTAGGTGCTATCTGAGTTATGCAATTTTTTAACAAGTTCTGTTTCTTCATTGTGCATACAGTTACATACAGTAAACTCCACTGTATGTAAGTACAGGTCACCAGCTCTATGCCTCAAGGAAGGAGACTAGAAATACTCATTATTCTGATGGAAAATTTCCTCTACCTGCATGCCATGCCCTTCTCCCTACCCTGTCCCTTAGATGCTCAGATTCCACGTATGCCTCCACAATCCAGCAGGCCTTATACGAAGGCCTGACCCTGACTACTTCTTCCTTCCATGACTTTCTCTAGCCTTTCAGGAGTTATTACACTTAGCACAATGTAGTCATTGATTGACTCACCTGCGACTCTTACTTTAAAGAGTGCTCTAAAGTACTATACTATATAAAAAGGAATCACATATTATTCAACTTTGTTTCCCTGATACCTTATAAAGTCACAGCCTTGCAGTAAGTGTTCAGTAAACATTTCTTTAACACATGAAAGCCAGGTGATCACATCTGTGCTGTGGCATCACTACACTCTCCACAAGGACAAGTGGGGAACTAAGAGTTCTATGAAAGGTCCTCCATTTGGTGGTAGCAAACTGCAAAAAGGCCCTGGTAAATAAGCAAAGGGTCTTTACTGGTTCCAAAACTTGTAAACATACAGTGCCACCATTCATTGTTTTAAAGAAATAATAATAATCCCTGAAGTTCTGTCCTTATCTGGGGTTCATGGGTGAAAAGCTGCCCACTGAAGTTCTTCTTAAGATTTTTGAAACTCATATTGGTAAGACTGGATTCTGAATGCACCATTGCTATCAAGAGGCACCAACGCCTTCAATAACAATTTTCAAATTAGTAGTAATAACATTTTAAAATCAATGATCTCTGGCCAGTCACTGGATCAGGAACACACTGCACACACTGTTGTGTTAAGTTCTCACTGCAATTCTATTAGCAAGTTATTATTTATAGCTCTGTTTACCCATGTGGAAAGTGATATTTAGAGATTATAAATTCTACTAATTTCATGAAACTAGGAAAGGCAGAGCAAGAATTCAAATCACAGGCTGTCTTCACAGTCCAAGTTCTACTGTGCTAAGCTTAGCAACCTGTTAGCCAGTTGTCTTAAATTCAAATAGAGAAGATGAGTTTTGGAATCAGACAGAGCTATAGGTAAATATGAGTTCTTCCAGTTACTTGCTGTGGGACCTTGGACAAATTATTTCATTTCTTTAAGCTGAGCTTCCTCATCATCATTCCAATGGGGATAAGTGTTACTTCACAGAGTTCTTCAGAGGAGAAAATAAGGTTTGAAAGTATTTATGCACAATGCTGAGCAGATTATAGGCCCCTCAACAAAAATGTGTGAAAATGGAGAATATTCTGAGGTCCTGAATCAAGAGAGTACAGTGGACTGAATGTTGAAAACAAATTTGAGAAAAAAAATTAAAAGACAGATGTAGAGGACCCATGTAGAGGAGATGCAGAAACAAGAGGTTGCATGATACAGGGCACAAAACTGGAACTGATCAAATGCCTCCTGCTCTCCCGCACTGAAAGCAAACATTTCAGCAATACCAGTGATTCACAGATACATCGGTGAAAGGTTGTCTGGAACTAAAAATATCTGTGCCCTAAAGTTTCCTTTTATTTTAACCTATGGAACAGTTGCTGGAAGACCACAGAGTTGTCATCTTATTTAGCTTTTACATCTGTAGAATAAGGTTGCTGATAATGTCAGGTGTTATAGAGAACATGGAATGTTAAAAAGCTCTCAGTATAGTGCCTGAAATAGCATAGTAGATATTCAATAAATGGTAACAAAAGTTAAAATTACAGCAGAGTTTTAATACTATCATAGAAGGGGAAAGAGGTGATTGATAAAATAAAACTTTTCTCTCCCAAAGGAATAAAGCAACAATACAGCTAGATTGCCACCACATTTTATTCAATATACAGCCCCCAGAAATTTAGGGAGAAATCTCTTTCCCTTGTTTGTGTTGTAGGTTTAAAAATATATCACAGAGGGTAGCCCCTCCTTAAAGAAGTTAATGTTACTCAAAGTACAGATCCATGAGTTTCAATTTGAAGAGGTTGAAGAGAGACCCTCCCTATGAGGCTATGAAATCAGATGAACTGAAGGCTGATTCAGGGCAACTATAATAGGAAAAAACATAATTCCTCATGATATTTTATTTATCATTTTATTTACCATTTTATTTATCTGTATTCCTTCAGAATGACACACTTGTCCTTGAATGACTGTTCAACAAGGAAAAGAAAAAGCAAACACGTGAAATGCTTAATTCTAACTCTTGCCCTACCTATTAATATCTAAAGAGCAGTATTTGTTGACAGTCCTCCTACTACCACCCCCAAAAGAAAGATCCTAAACATAGGGTTTCTTTCATTGCCCTACAACCTCCAGATGCCATGAGAGAGAAAGGTTGCAGAGGAAACAACCAAATGAAGTCAAAACAAACAAACAACAATTAGCATTGTGGGGTTAGTGACTTCAAGAGATAATTACAGTTTAAAGGGAAATGTTTTGTGTGCATTCTCTTCTGCACACATCCCAGTCAGGACAGCTAATAAATAACACAGACTTCTCTCTCAAAAAGAAAAACTTCAAGGCATGAGAGGTGGGAGGGTGGAATCATCAAAGGTAATGTAGACAACCAAAGCTGAAAGTTAATGGCTCAGCAAACACCTATACAGAATGCTTTCCTTGTGCTGGAACGGAGAAAACACCATCCACCCCTTCTCCTGTTCTTTGTTCTACTTGGGTACAAGTCCACAAGCCCAAAAACCTCTGCCATTGCCCCATCTGAACCTCAGAGCTGGGGCTTCAGGCCTCACACCTACTTCACCAAACTTGACCTAACCTGTGGGTCCTGTCACTGAGAGCAAATTTGAGATGGCTGGGCTCTTAGCAAAGTACACAGCAGCAGTTCTTAACTTGGGGTCCCCAGGGAAAACCCAGGAAGTCTGTGGGCACCTTGGTTTACATGCAACTCTTTGAGTCTTTATGTTTATTGTGCATTTTCCTGGAGAAAGCATCCATCATTTCATCACAAGTTCAAATGCATCCTTGATGTGGAAAAAGCTTAAAGATGGCTGCATTAATCTTTGAACTGAAAACATTCATAATAAAGGTCAAGTTCTGTTACTCTTTGAGGTTTAGCCCTTCACATAGACTTCATACTAAAAGATTTTTGTGACTCAAGGAATGGGATGCTTGGGCTTTCTAAGCACTAAGGGGAAGGGATGCACAGAATCCACAGTTGGAAAAGGAACCTGCCCTCACCTCCACATGGGTGTCACTGGCAAGAGCACAGACTCCAAGTGACCCCCAAGCACACAATTCTGAACCAGAAGAAGGCTTGAAGGGTCCAGAGTCCCTGTTCTCCTGAGGTCCAGAGAAGCTAAACAGTACTCCAGGTCATACTCCTAGAACAAAGGCAGGCACCCTTCCTGGGCCCTCCGCTGCTCCTGTTCCCAGGATATCACTAGGACGGCAAACAATTAAAAGACTCACCCAGTAAGATACTTACTGAAGGAAGTCAAAGTAGTTAGATACAGAAGTACTGCCTCTTAGCACATGGAGCATGATGACACAAATCAGGCTGAAAGGTTAACAAGTATACAGGAACAACTTAGAATCTGTCTAGGTGGGTGCTTTAATTAATATTGATGACTTGGAGTTTAATAAGCAATTGTCAATAAAAAGTCCAACTGGGGAGAGACAGTCAAGGTAAAAGGTACCATCTACTGACTTCTAAATGGCTGCTAGCAGTTCTCTGAGAGTTTAATATTATCATCTGGGAGGCACTGAAACCAGGTTCTTCCAGGGCTGGGATATACAAGGGACCATATGGCCCCAGCAGAACATTTCAAACAGGCAGCTGTATAGCTATAATTAAATCTGTAGTAGTCATGCTATTATTTATTTAGCAGATTTTTTTTTCATGTACCCTTCACTGAGGTCTCTGAGAACAAGTACCAAATTAGAACAATAGAGAATACTGAAGAAGCAGAAAAAGAGAATCAAGGGGAGATAAGATTCTCACACAAGGGCAGAAAACAGTCACAAAGAAGTTTCTCTGTGAGATTCTTCATCTGCACCTGGATGCTCTCAATGGGCCACCAGTAGGTTATGATCACTTCACCAATGTGAAAACTGAACCTCAGGGTTCCTTTATTCCTTTGTTCCAGGATACACTCTAGTTCAAAGGCCTGCCTCCTATTTATGGTGGTGGTGGGGGGGAGACAAAAATGTGCCACTCACTGACATTCACCAAATTGGAAAATCTTAAAAGAACTCAAAAAACTATCCAAATTTTTGCCTTTAGTAACTACATTCCTAACATATAGTCATTTGTTGCTTCTTAAACATTATAGTGAAAGGAAAAAAAACACATTTAATTCAAGAATTAATTCAGTATCACACCTGCCCACTCTCAGGTCCCTGGAAGAACTCAGGGCAGGACATTTTACACCTGACATTATTTACCAATGTCCCTTGAAGTCTATAAGGAGTATCCCCTGAGTAATTTCTGTACTCTTGATGCCTAATACAGTCCTGAGTGCAAAGGAAAACTTAATTTAAAATATCATAAGTAAATTAGTAATAAAGCTCTATTTCCTTTGTAATTTATCCTTATTTTGAACTAAAAACTGCCTCTGCAATATTCACCTGGTATTGCAATTTTATATCTGGAGCAACAGACAGTAGATCTATTCTCTCTTACTAGAAGACAACAACTTTCATGAGCACTCTACCCCTCTGGCCTCCTCATCCCTCAAAGATCTGGATGAGTTACTTCAATTATTAGTTATGCTCTGATTAGTGCCCAGGCATCTCACTATGTTAATTAGATACCTTAACCAGTGTTAATCCTCCACTGCTGTTAGATAATGGACACCTTTGAAAAGTCTAAATCTGGTGAAAGTCATAAACCACTTTCCAAATAAAGTAGCATTTTTTTCACATGTTCTTCATATTTTGAACCATAGAGTTCACCCTTATTCTTCCTAAATTCCTGTGGGTTTAAGACTATCCAGATCATTGTCCATATTGATTCTCTCATTTAAAATTAAGATAGCTAACCTTGTCAGTTTTGTGTCATTGAAAATCTAACATACATGTGTTGTGTCCTAATTCAAACTGCTGATAAATCCTTTCAGCACAGCATGAGAAGCTAAAAGTGCCATGATATTAGAAACCCCTTACACATTTACAGTCATTAACCAACACACCTGGAGTATAATTGACTGAGCAGCTAAGAACCCTCTGATGGTCACACAGCCCCCAATTTGTCCAAGTGCTTTCTACAACATTATTAACACTCCACGGATGCCTCACTACAATTGTGTCCTGCTCTGAAAAGAAAGAGGTATAGATATATACTTCTGCTCTTTTATTCAACATAAATAGTGATGATTTTAGACCAGAGATTGGCAAATTTTCTCTGTAAAAGCCCAAACAGTAAATATTTTAGATTTTGACGGCAACCATCTCAGCCACATATTCACATATGTTTTTTAAAACTCCATTAAAACTATAACCATTCTTAACTGACCAGACACATAAAAACAAGTTACTGGCAGGCTGTGGCCCATGAACCATAGTTTTTAGGACATCAGCTCTTCAGCTTTGAAGAAAATGACCTATTGGTTAGGATAAATTATACAGTTTATATCTTAAGTGTTCCCCAAAGGCCCATGTGTTAAAGGCTTAAACCCCACCCCATGGTGTCATTTGGAGGTAGTAAAAACTTTAGGAGGTATGGCCCAGTGGCAAGTCTTCATACCAAGAGGAGCATGCCCTTGTTTTGGATAGTGGGACCTGGGCCTCCTCCTGTCTCTTTCGCCTCGTAGTCATGAGGTAAATGTGTTGTTACATGCTCTTGCCTCAACATGGGCCCAAAAGCTACAAGGCCAATCAATCACGAAATGAAACCTCCAAAACTGTAAGCCAAAACAAAACCTTTTCTTTCTAATGTCATTATTTCAGATATCTGTTACAGTAATAGAAAGCTTACTAACACAACAAAATTTAACCAAAATTTAAATATGCAATTATTTCATGACACTAGTAGATACCGTTATGGAAAAGCATATTGTGCAGTAAGAGTTTGTAACAGACTACTGTCCTACGCTGGAGTCACAAAAAACTTCCCTGAAGAGGTAACATTTACAGAGAGAGAGTAGATGAACATCAGTTGCTTGGACTGAAAGTGGCATGTGCAAAGGCCCACAGGCAGAAGGGGGACTGACACATTATTGAAGCTGAAAGAACACTGTGTGACTGGAATAAAGTCAGCAAGGGAGAGAGACCTGCACACGGATTTGGAGAAGGACGTTAGGTAGGATAACATAAAGCTCTGAAGGTCATGCCAAGTTTCTGGGCTTCATGATAAAGGAAATGAGTAGTCATCAGTAAGTGGCACTTTCTGTATACTCCTTCAGGACAAAAGCCTCTTATATTTTCTATATGTCCCCATGTTGCTTTGTCAGTTCTCTACATTCTCTGGTTTGAAAATCATAACGGTTTCTATGAATGCAAAACTAATTCTTTATGCACTGCCAGAAACTGACTAGTGACTTGTTAATTTCAAGAAAAAAGGGACATACCACCAGTATACCATTTTGCATGTACACTCTGTAAAACTATTTAATGTAGAATCATTCTAATAAAAACAAAAAATACACCAGGGTTCTATTTTGCCACTTTCTCTTGAATCACTTCAAAAATTTTAGATACACTATCTCATTTAATTCCTCCATGTCTCTCCCTCCATCTCTCAACTACTTTATTACATAGTTCATCCCCTTCCTTTCAAGGGAAAAGGATAAGGGAATGGGGAAGGGAATTGTGTGTGTGTGTTTGTGCATGCACATGCATGTGTGTGTTGCTGGGGATCAAACCCAGGACCTCACACACTAAGCAAGTGGTCTGCTCTGGAGGTAAAACTTACTAAGCATCCATTCTGTGCCTGGTACATTTCACATATATTATCTCCTTTTATTCTCACAAGTACATGAGGAGATTTTTTTTTTAAACCAACTTCTCTGTAAGACTTGGAGATATAAATAAGTACTGCATAAGATCATTCAGTAAGAAGGGAAGTCAGTTTTGAACCAACATCTCAAGGGTTATAAAACTTGGGCTTTACTACCATGTCAAGCAAAGTGCATTTCCTACTATTCAGAAAATGCTGAAATGACCTTAAATCTTCTATCCTTTGATTTAAATCCTTTTCTCCTTTTCTTTCCACATGGAATATTACAAACTGGAAGTCTAGAGCAAGAAGGTACAGCTGAAAGAAAGGACAACTCCTTGCCTGGTGTAGACCACAAGGACACGGAAGAGAACACACATTAGCAGAGGAGCATCAGTCCCTGATATGATTACATCAGGGAAGGCAGAATCTTAGACCTTTTATTTCATTTCTTTTTTTTTAACTTAAAATAAACCCTGCACATTGTATTACTTTGATATGCTGTTTATAAGTGAAAAAGCATACAGGATTTTTATAAGTATCATTGGAAACCAAAATATGAATATAATCCAGTCCTTTAAAAAGACCTAATGGCATTCTACCCCATTAGTAATTAAGGTATCCTTCAGGGAATTTCACAAAATCACATGGGGACAGGAACAACTTTGCCATCTCCTCATGAAAATCCCTTCATGACACATTCTTACATGTGTTTTCTTAAGGTCCCAATAGAAAGGGCTACTCTGTGAGAACTGCTCACTTTGATAAAGTTTCACAACTATTTCAGATAGTAGCGGCAATTTTTCTTCTAAATAAAATCTTCCTTCTAGGAAATAGTGACTGGGCATGGCTTCTCAGAGATCGCAATAAAACAGGCAGGAAACTTTCCATCTAATCCTTCTTACAAAGTCTCCATGTAGGTTACTGGTTGAAATTTCTGGAATTCTCCTTGTTTATTTCTCAGTATCTCAAATAAGCTGATACTGGAAGAGGCTTTACCTGTAAGTTTCATTTGAGAAACAATGAATAATATAATCAGAGACATAATAAGAAAAGATAAGCTTGTTTCGTCACTAACCAAAAGGGTTTTTTGAAACAAATCATCCTAATACATAGATGGATTTCAACTTGACTGGTTCTCACTTATTTAAATAA
Organism: Sciurus carolinensis; assembly: GCF_902686445.1. Classification (NCBI taxonomy): domain Eukaryota; kingdom Metazoa; phylum Chordata; class Mammalia; order Rodentia; family Sciuridae; genus Sciurus; species Sciurus carolinensis. The sequence goes on from NC_062222.1 coordinate 83,585,313, forward strand.
TATACCAAGCTTATTATCCTGATGTCCATGGAATCTAAACTATAAGAAAAATGGGTAAAGATGGGGTTGTAATGTATAGAACTAGTAAATTCAATCATAAATCCCATTCCATGACAAATCCTTTCCCTTTGATCTGCCTTCCCCCTAATTTCATATCATCAAAAAATGAAGTTCATACATAAAAGTAGAATGCTGTACAGTCCATGATTTGACATATGCTATACTTGGGTAAATGTGGCAAATCTTGTGTCATCTTTCAATAAAACACCTTTCTGTGCTGACAGTTTTTTTTCCCAATATATCCTTAAGACACACCATACTTTATTTTAAATAATGGGAAAAAAGATTCACTGGTGTTTTCTTTATGCCAGCCAAATAACTATGTTCATTCACTTTTCATTATAGAATACAGATTTTTCAAATATATGTTATAGTATAAATGTGTAAATGGATTACAGCAAATGAAAGAGCAAACTATGTTTAAAATGCTAGAATTTACATGAATGTCCTAAATGAAAAGGTAATACAAATATACATTTCAAGCAACTGGTTGACCTAACTAGTAGAACACAATGCTAATGAGGATAAGCAATCCTAAATTTTTTCTTGTAAATTTTAATATACAGTATAAGACAGCAAATACAGATTCACAGTATATACAATAAATCATTGAAACAACACTAACTTTTAAAGTCACCAGAATAAAAGATACAACAATAACAATAATATGAGAAATCACTTTTCTATGAGAAACTTGTGGTCAGAATCATTTCCTTAGCCTTAAAACAAAGGTCCTAAGAGAAAGGATGAGTGGATACTTATCATCCCCAATTAGTCATCATCATCAGACACTAGCTCTCAAGACTCCTGCCTCTTCCCCAGTAGAGAAGTTGGACATACACATAAAAAGCAATAATCAACAAGTAACTAATTTGTGTTGCAAGTAGTAAGTACTAGCTGGTTAGAGATTCAAGACAGAAGTTGGTAACACCAGCTAGAAAATTAAAAGATGGATGTAAGAAAAAAGTAGCACTTGACAGGTCTTGAAGTAAAGATATGACTTGGAAAAGTTAAGACAAACTTTGGTATCCAAAGCAAATGTAAAAGCAGTAACAGTATTCTTGGAAAAACAACCCAACATTTCTTTAAGGTGTGGGTAGAAAAGTACTGTGCAAAAGCCAAGAGCATGAAATATCAAAGAGCAATTAGCAATATAAATCTAAAAGATGAGGAATGATGTCTATAATGAAATTGACTTCCATCCCACCCAAATTTACTAAAAAATAAAACCCAAAATAAAAGGCAATAGCTCATTGAAATAATAAAATGCCAATGACAAAGAAGATTTGTGTAACACTTTAAACTGTAGTAAACACTTTCCTTTTCAAACAAGTCTGTGGAAAAGGAAGTTCTATGTGAATCGTAAGACTTCTGTTATGAATAAGAAAGCTGAAGTTCAGAAGAACTAAGCCTTAACATGCTTATTTAAGTTAATACTCTTCCTGAGATGGGATTAGCGGGAAAAACTCAGTAATAATTGTTTTTTCCACTTATCAGATAAAATAAAGTCATAATGATAGATGTGTATCTATGACTTAATGACCCTGAAGGGACTGAATCTATAGTGAGGATAAACACTTTACCAGTCTGGAAGTCAAAGAACAATGGGTTACTTCAGTAAGCACAAGATGAAGATTCATACACCAAGTGAAATCTAACTTTCTATTACCCACTGTGGTCTGTGGATGAGTCAACTAGCCAATCTAATCTACACTTGCTAAATTCATATGAACTGTAACTACAAAAAAAATGATGAAATTGTTGCAGTTCTTCAGATCTGAGGACTCTGGGATCTTTATTGCAAAGAATTCTAAAAGTCACAATATTTCCCATTTATTGTATGAATCAAGTCATTCACTTGTATTATTAAACTGCAAATAGTTACAGTCCAATTTGTTTCTCCCACTTCTTACCAAACTCTTTATCTAAGGAAGAATGTTTCATTTGACTAATGTTCTTCTCTTCTGTTATTTATGCTCTCTAAAATGAAAAGATGCTTCCAAAGTCCCTTGTTTCTCTTTGATCGACGGTTCTGGCCCACACAGTTATTTCATCTTTCACTGAACTCCTGCTGTCCTCCACTAACAGCATCACAGAGTTTATTTGGTCTTCCCAGCTAGATACAATCTCACAATAGGGAATCATATATTATCCATTTTTTAATTATATCAGCGTCCTTTCCACTTATCCCTCCAATCCTACACAGGTACACAACATTACTTTTAATCACTCTAACAGAAATGTTCAACCAATCAAAGACCCTTAAGAATTTTAAAATTATTTTTAACAGTAATTCTGGTAATTAGCCTATTCAGCATGATGTGTAACTCAAAGGCAAACCAAAGGCCAGAAACTATGAATTGGACACCTATCTGTTTCCCTGTGGCTTCAAACCTCAGAGAGACCCTAATCTAAATAGGCAAAATTCATCATGCTGATTAAGAGCACAGGCATTCACATCAGAATGCAGCCTACTGCTTAGTTGCTGTCTAACTTCAGGGAACCGAATTTCTTCATGTTTTAAGTTCACCAATATACATAAAATAGGGTTGAGCGTTCCAATTCCAAAGTATTCATGTAAGTAGGGGTCCAATCTATGTTGGTTATTGCTAATTATTCTTTACACTGGAATAGACTCAACTGCGTGTTCTATCCATGAGACGCTTGTCTCAAGCTTGTCTCAATACTAGCAGGTACAGCCACGGCATGATTAGCAATGCAGCCAATTTTGAAATTCAAAGCTTACAATGGCTGCCTATGCAATGACTCAGTTACCTTCTACTCATTCGTATATGGGTATGCATAGAACACTGATTAGGTAGGAATGTCTGCTTGGTAATGATTAACCACTGGCTTTTGGATTATAGAAAAAAAAAATAATACCACTGCCCCTTTAATATGGTAGCAAAAGAAAAAGAAGCATTGTTTCCATTTCTGTTCAGTTTCACTCAGATCTAGGGAGTAAAATGAGACCATTGATGGTAACACATAGAGAAATGAGGAAGCTCTGGTGGTGGCTGATAGGATCATGAAATTCTGCCAAGGTAAACAAATCAACTAGCCTCTGGATCAATCAGAACACTGAACTGCAGACAGTGGGAAGCCATTCTCCTTCTGAAGAAGAGCAAGAGCAACATCCTTGCAACCTGTGACCTCTTCATAGATCCGCTCTGCAGAAATTCCCCACCAAGGAGACAGGGGAGCAGCAGAATCTGCAGCAACACACCACCATGTAGAGGATGGTCAGTTATCTTTCTATAAGCTTCCCCAGATAACAGCACTCCTTCAAAGCTCCTAAGCACTTCCAGATAACTGTACAGTTTGGATGTCAGTTCACTTAAAATTCTCTTGGGGACAGGGGGAGGTGGGGAGAGGCAGAGCCAAGCTGCAAATGTGTTGAGTAATGCTTCAAAAAGAACCCTTGTCCAACTCATCTTGCAATTCTTTTTTTTTTTTTTTTTTTAATTGTTTTTCTTCCAAATGCTGACCACCAAGAAGGGCTCTTGAGAGGAAGCCATTTTTGGTTGCCAAGGAAATTCCTACACAGCCCAAAAAGCTCGCTCTCTTTCTCTGTGAGCTGGGAATAGCAACACCTTTAGCTGAAGCAATAAGAAACACAAGTGGTCAAGGCTACAACCACTGTACTTTTCACCTCCTTACCTCAGGATACAGGCGATTAGCCAGCTCAGACAGCCAATTAAACCAGGAACACGAACCTGGTTTTAATCTCTGTATTTTAAGCTTCTGAAGAAAGTCCCAAAGTGAGCTGGGAGACAGATGCTGTTACTGAAATTCTCTTCACTTTAGCTGAATTGCTGAACTTTTAGTGGAGTGAATCATAAAGAAGAAACTCACACCTGAGTGGCAAGCAGCATCTTGGCAGTGGAGGAGGTTTATTGAAGTGTTTAAAAAGTCTAGGGCACAACTGGTATATTTTTTGAGAAGTTAATTGTGCTGGCAATATATGGTGACCCAGCAATTGCACTTAGAAAAACTTCTCCTCCAGAAATACTCATGACAGAAAACATAAAATTACAATAAGGATATTCATCTGGGATTACTTGTAATCACACAGAATTGAAAATAACTCAGTATCAATTAATAGAAGACCATTTCAAAAAAATAAGATTCACATGTACTATACAGCCCTTAAGAAGAAAGAGGTAAGTTCCATGGTACTCGTAGGTTAAAAATAATGAGGTTATAGAACAATATGATCCCATTTCTCTTTTATATGTGGAAGCATGTAAGTATGCATCAAAAAAGTCAAAATGACTCTACATTGAACTGCTAATAGTGGTTACTTTGAAGGACTGGAATTTAAGAATTATTACTTTCTATTTTATTCACACTAGCCTGGTTTAAATTTTACAGCAATTTTGTGTAATCCTGAATTAGAAAACTTAAGATTTTTAAAAAGATTATAAATAAGAACATGTTACTGTAGCAGATAAAGAATTCTTGCATGTACATATTTACAACTACTATGGTTATGATTTGTTATAAGGTATTGCTGTTTTCTGGTTCTGAAACAATTTGCACTTAGTTTACTCACACAGGTTTGTCTGATTCATTCTAAACCTGGCACAGAACCTAATTTAACTGAATGCTGGTTTTCTAATCCAGCCAAAGGGCTTTCAAGAAAGTACAGCATTAATAAAAGGAAAATTCAACTGTTCCAACTTTAAAAAACCTAAGTTCCTGAAATCAGTACTGATATCAGTACTTCTCAAACTCTACCACCACCCACCAGTAGTTAAAACTTTAAGACCACAGGACAGAACACAGGGTGGGAAAAGGAAGCTACATTAAGTCAAATTTCTATTAGACAAAAAGGTGATGACAAACATCAGTTCTATTAATTATCTAAATGCAAGCTGATTTGGTTTGAAAGGAATCTGAAGATAATCATGGCCACACAAGTTCCCTTCCAAAACATGTGGCCCAAAGAAAGCTGTGGTCACTGAGCCATGGGGATGCTCACAGCAATTAGGAAAACTGTAGTGACCAAGGACTGTAACAGCCTGCTCACAACACACCTTTGTTCTCAAGTTTTCACAGATGCAATTCCCCCTGGAGCTGTCCTGATACAGCAGTGCCTCACTGGTCTCTGAAAATGTTCTGAAGACCAGTATTAAAATAACCTTGGAAATCATGATCCTTTATCCGCCACTGTGCCTCCCCTGAGGGGTGAGGTAAGACCATCCATATTCAGTGTAAACTGCAGTGTTGTCTGAGACATAAAAAAGAAAACGAGATGTTTGCATATATTTCTGTCACCGTAAATACAAACCAGCTAAGGCTAAGGGAAGCTCCACGTACGCCGTGCGATGGAAGCATACCTTCAAAACCATGAAAGAGTCAAAAAGAGTCAGAGTCAGAGAGGATGACTTGCTCCTATGTCATAGATGTGCAAGAAAAGGATTAGGAGTCAGTCAGCTACAGAGTGTTTTCTTCTAGATTTCATTTTATGGCAGTCATGGCTTAGCAATTACAAGTTTATAAATGAGACTTAATGGTTTCATCCTCTTACTCTCTGACAAAGTATTTAAATTTAGGTTTACTTCCATAGAAGACCAAGACTTTAAAAAATAAAAAGGTAGCCAAGTGTATTTAAAGATAATCAACAATAGATGATGCTAACAATTTATAAAATACTTTACATATTAACATCAGGTCGAATTGTACCAGGAGACCAATGGGATACATTCTCAGGGAAGCTCATTAAATAATAAGTATGGAGGAATTGAGAATCAGATAAGCAGCTACAAGGTTATGTGATCCTTGCACGTCTCCCTGAGAATCTGTCAGGTATTTGTGTATCTCTGGCATTCACTGCAAACTCCAGACTGCCATTTCACTTATAGTTGAACATAAATTGTGTGATAGTTATTGCATTGTTGATAAACCTGAAGGCAGTCAACTCCTTTTGAAGTTATTGTACCAAAAAGCACAGCATTTCTACAAAAGTAAAATGATGAGAAAAAAATGTCTTATCCACTCAGCTAATTCCATATGCACATGAAAACTGAAATTAAAGACATTTCATTTGATGAGCGCCTATCTAATACAGGTGTAAAGTTTTAAAAGATCAGGAGAGGAAAAAAGGGGGATAAAAAGCAACTCCAACTAACATAATCAAGGAAGATAACTGGATAATGCAAGAAAAAATACTCCATAGCAACAAAATAGAAGAGATTATTTATGTAGATTTACAAATAGATGAGCTCCAGATGTATTTTTTAATCTACTGTCCACAGGTGTTTTTCTGCTTAATAAATATAACATCCAAGTTGGAATACTGTTGAAGCATTGAATCACCTAAATTTTGGCTATGCTTTTCTTCTGCTGTTAACTATTTTGAGCTATTTCTCAATCAGGCAGCAGCTACTGAAATCCTAAGTACAGAGGCTTGGCACAGTCAGAAAGAAAAAGTGCAGTCCACAGATTTGTTTCTTCTGTTTTCCCAAAACAGAATCTCATAAAAAATATGCCCTCAAATTTTGTCACTATGTAGCTGTCAGAAAGAACTGTTCTGTTCCTCTTTGTAACTCTGAACATTAAAACCATCCCTTGTGCTACTGGGAAGTTATATAGCTCCAGGAAGTCGTGAGGCACCATCACAACTGTTCAAATTGTATTCAGGCAGAATAATCAGTCAATCAGAAACTTTAGTCACAGTTGGATGAAAGTTTTTTTGGGCCAACTTGGATAAGCATACAAGACAAGTTTGACTTTACTGCCAAGCTCACTTCCAGGACATTGGCTAATTAATTACAAAAGCTTTTTCAAAACAAATTTAAGCCTGGCAATCTTTTTTCCTACCCCAACGGAGGAAAAACAGGTTAAAAAAATAAAAGCCCAGGTTCGTTGTGTTAAAACAAGTAAAACAAAGAAAAGGGGGGTGGGGGTCAGATTTACCATATCTTCATCTTCATCTTATTTGCTAGTCCATCCTTTTTCTCACCCTGAAATGAGCTAGGTTCTTTTGTATTTCTACTTATTAAGAGAGAAGGTACAGAAAGAAACAGGAAATGCTGCTTTGAATTCCTCCTCTACTTTTGGTCGTGGAAGACATCATAAATCAATTACAGTTCCTCTTCAAGCTCTTTGGTAGGAAGTAAAGAACAGACTTCCTCTCCTTGGGCTGAAGAACTCATTAGATTAAGTATCTTACTGCAATAGACAATTTGAATGGACAGTTGCTCTTATAACAGTATATTCACCAACCTTCCTTTGCTGGGTTTGAAACAGTGGAACAAAACTCTTGAGTTAAATTTTCTGGCTTCAACTTAACATGAACCTTCATAACTTTGAGATGCTAATGACAGACAATGAAGATTCTGGTTTTAAGGACCCAGTCACACAGGTTTTATAGCAAAATGAACTTCAAAAAAATCATAATGTCCCAACATATTTCTTCTGTTGCTAGAAACAAAATCTTAAGTAATTTGTATAAGTCATCAAACTGCTACATATACCCAAATATAAAGAGACCCAAGAAGGTAAGAAATTTCTCTCAGCCAGCATCTACCAGCTGCCTTTTGATCAATTCCTGGCCAGAGGAGAGTGTTCCTAAAAAAAGTCTTCCTCAAAACAACCAGATATACCTAACCTAACCAGTGTACTGCCTCACCCAATTTCAAGATCCCTAGCAAACAACATAAATAATGAACACTGCTTGGTAAATACTCAATGAAGCCAAATGTGCAAAATATCTTTGAAGGAAATCCTAGTGGTCTGAGTTGTCCTCCTTCTGCTACAGGTATGTACCTACCAATGTATCCAATGTTTAAATGACCTTCTCTCTGATTATTATTGATGGAAGGAAGGAGAAAATCCAGGAGGTGGTCAAGGAGTCAAGAATTAATCTCCAGGTAAATAAAGGTAGAGAAAAGTGATCAGTCCTGATCAAAACAAGAAGTCCCTCTTTTGGAGAACAAGAACAAATAAATGAAGATGGGAAGGACAACACCAGATTTCAGAGGATCTTAAAAGTCATACAGGAAATTCCAAACTTAACTCAATAGGAAGTCATTTTAAATTTCCAATCCAGAGAAGAAAAATGATGGCAATAATATGAAAAGCATATTGAACTAGGAGAAAAAGACTTAGTTCCCAAGGTTTTTCTAACAATCCAGATCTGAGATGATGACAGCCCTCTTAAAGCATCACTGGTGAGAAGAAGGTAAAAAGAATCCAAGAGCCATTTCATAAGAAAGAAAGTAATTTCACCTTTCCTGTTCTTTTTAGAATTCACCATTCCTAACCTCTGTCATTACTACAAGTGCTGCCAGTTAAAGAGGAACACTGTCATAAATATTGCCTTTTTTAGAAAAAAATAGCAAAGTGTGAAAAAAGAAATCTTCAAAGCCACCCTACTTAAAAGAGAGAGAAAGAAAGAATAAGGTCATATAAATGATACACAATTAGCATGTCAAGCATGAAACCAACTAGAATCACACTCTTCTATCAAAGGACAAGACAGTTATAGGAGCAAGAATCAGACACTTGATTTTCTAAAGTGAGCCATGTATTACTGTTTCCATTTAACAAGGTAGAAAACTGGTGTCCATCACACAACTAGCCAGTTTTGAAACAAGTACCAAGTCCATGGTACTTGCTTTATGTTTCTTGCCCTTTCCAACATAGCCACCTCCCCTATAAACCTGGAAATGGGTTGGGATTTCTGTCATTTTAAAAATATGCCACTCTGATTTCTTTGACGCTTTAACTTTTTTATTAATCAGGAAGCATCCTTTCATAAAAAAATATTGATATACTATTGATATTGATATTCTTGAAATACAATCTCTCCACAGGTAGACACAGCCAACTGGGAAAATGGCCCATTTTATATCACACTCTTTTCAAAAGAAAGCAGATTCAAAACCCAATTGCTCTTCATTTCAAATAGGCTATTAGCTACATGTTTTAATAGACAAACAAATATAAAGCTAGAGAGATAATTTAACAATCAGTACCTGTGCCTGCAGTATCCCTCCAAAATTAACAACTGCCAACATTTCTTAGCTCTTTATAGTTTGCCCAAACGCTTTCATAAATTATCTCATTTAATCTTCACAATGCTCCTGAAACAGAGGCTATTGCTATTTGAAAGCTAACCAACTATAACTCCAAGGTTTAAATTGCCCAAACCAACACAATCCACAAAGGTTAGAGTCAAGACATAAATTCTTCTCTTCTGACCCCAGACCTCTTCATATACTGCTTACCTTCCTTCAGGTACAGTGCAAGCCTCCATCTATGCATAATGGTCCATGTTGTGGGAGGCAATCATCATCTCTATTTTCTTCCCAGCATCGTTTAGATACATATTCACTCACACATTTCAAAGAGTTAAGAATTCTTTGCTTACCTGGTCCTTCTCTGGTTTATCAGAAATGTCATTCAGACTGGAGGAAGTCAGATTCCTATGGGTCATGGCTGGACTACCTGGAAAAACACAAGTGATTTCTAATTAAAGCTATATCTTCAAGACTAAGACCTTGGTTGTACAAATCATAAACACTAATAGACAATGATGAGAATGATGATGATGCTTTTAACCACATTAGGATTCTCCTGAAGAATTTTCCAGAATTCAGGCTGGAGTACAGACATGGTCAAATGGAAAAAATGTAAAATCCCAAATACTTTTAAGTCTTATTGCCTTTTTCTATTTCAAGACAAGTTCAGCTTTGAAATAAACTTCTAGAACAATAAGCATAAAAATAAATTTCCTCTGGTTTGGCTCACTTGTCACTGCCTTCTCACACACAAGTTAACATCCCTGGTTTCTTTTCTTTTTCCATGGCCTGCAGAAACCAGCTCCTTCCTCATCAGCAGCAGAACGCCTAGGTGCAAGCCAGGACCTCCTCGCCCCAGGCTTTGACAGTCCTTCCTAGAACACCACTTTACTCTTTCTGATCCACCAGAAAAGCCACCTGCCTTCCCTTCTCTGAGAGATATTTCAGTCACCAATAGTTCTCCTTAGTGGGTTTCTATCTGATCTGGAATCCCCACTCTCTGCCTCATAGTCCTGTTCTCACAGGCTCCCCTGCTTCTCTGCATTCCCATTTGCCAATCTAAAATAGGTACATCCTTCTCAACATGCCAAACTTCTGCTTTAAATCAAAAGATGCATTTCATGAGGAATACTACGTGGGAGCCAATCTTCTCAGCACTATCACAGTTGTAGGTAAAATTAATTGGTGAGCCCTCCAGTTATTCTAGACACTATTACACACAAGTAGAAAGAAAGGACATCAAGAACAGCCATACATCATGTTCAGGTGGACCATGTTAATCAACAGAATACTGAACTTGCATTCTGCAGTTGGACCTGAAATTTCTAGGCTTACTAAGCAAAAGAGTAACTTTTCAAAGCCAGGGTGTTTGACCCAACCCCTGCAGGGTGCTGAGTAATGCATTCATTATTAATCCTCAATGATCTGACTCAGGCTAGTCTTCACAGCAAAAGGACAAGGGTTGAAAAGAAGCACAGAGGTTCAAACAGAGCTTCACACTGGCTTCTAAATCATTCTTTAGATTACAGACTAATTCCTTCGCATAGAAACCCCAACATCTAATTGTACAAGAGACGAAAATCTACTCCTAATAAGTTAATGTCTACGTAACAGCAGTTCTTTAAATAATATAATAGCCTTTAACTACCAGATAAGAAAAATCATAGTTTTCTTGAGCTGGCAAGACAGGGTATTTTCCACTCTGCTGCATTTCATTGAGTAAGCATGGCCTAGATCTCTTAAATCCTTTACCTGGTAGGTGTTTTATTCTAGGAAAATTTGAGCACAGGGCATTATTTAAAGGAAAGTAACATCAGAAAAAGTGCTTCATAAGAAAAATTAAAAGAACCCCTCTGAAGGCCACATTTTCTGCTTTGAACTGTAACCACTTTCTAACGTCCATACAAAAGACATCAGGTACAAACTTGAATGCCCCCAAACAATGCTGAGAGTAATACTAATAGAAAATGATGAATGGATATAATTTTGCACTTTACATTTAAAAACAAAACCAGTTATTTGGACTAACAGGGTGAAACGTCTGCCTGAGAAAGTGAAGAAATTTGAATTATATATTCTTAAAGAAATGTAGCCTTAGCAATCCTAATAAGACTTACTACTTAAAAGTAGCTCATGTAGATGAATACACCAGATTGATTTCTAATTATCAATCAAATGTATGCTAGTGGCTCTGTTGAAATAATTTGAAAGTAGTTTTTCATTAAACAAGTTAAATTCCCTGAGCAACAGCCTAAACATATTGATTTGCTTTGAAAGCTCTATAAATACTGCAAAGGTATATTTCAGTCCAATCACCATCCTAATTGCTAAAAACCACAGAGGTCAAAAGACAAATGGATAAGGTTTTTATTATAATGGTAAATTTTATTGATGTGTTCACTTTTCCAAGAAACCTGATATACTATCTCATCATTTCTCTCACTTCTGAAACAGTTACAGTAGAGTTATCTATATTTATCTTGTAAGGGGAGGGTGTCAGAGGAAGGCACAGGTTAAAGAAAGATGCAAGAAATAGATGAGAAAGATAAGGTTAATGTTAAGAAACACTCAAATCTATTGCCCCTTCTCAAATTTACCAATTCCCAGTAATAGGAATAATTAACAGTTTCACCAACATTTAACCTTGTGATATACTGTAAGAGCGCAGAAGTCAAAGTTTCCAGGTAACTAAGCAAATGATCAGTATTCTCCAATTTTTTTCAGTCTCTGCCCCTCTCAAACTCCCACCCCCATTCCACAACACCTTGAACCAGGGACAGATGTTTCCCAATGCTCTTCATCAGTGGTTCCCAAGTGTGGTGCCTAGACAAGCAGTATCTGTATCCCCTAGGCACTACTCAGAAATGCAAAATTCTTGAGACTCACCCCAGATGAACTCTATCAAAACTCTGGGTATGGAGCATAGCAATGTGGCTTTTGACAAACCTTCCAAGTGGTTCCAAAACATGATAAAGTTTGAGAATCAATGCTCAAAATAAAACAGTCATCTTAACAGGTATGTCCTACTCAAAATTGGAAGAAGCACATGTAAGTTGGAGTAGCCAGAGGGTAATTCTAATAACTTTCCGTCCTCCAAACCACTGCTCCAAACTGTCCAATCTCAAGGAAATCATTCGATTAGCATCCTTCCTGCATAAACACAAAAAATAATTCTATTTGGTTTTTCCTTTGAATCCTCACCTATACACCCAAATACATAAATACTTTGTTTTGGAAACTCACTGTTTGATCAGACTCTTCCAGAAATGTATTAACCAAATCAAAGAAGACAGGATAAGAGCCAAAAGATTACAAACCAGATTACATGTGGGAATCAGAAATTTGTGTGTGGATTTCAGCAAACTCAAGAAGCTGTTACACAACAGGTCCCTAACGACACATTCTATTGTGTACATTTTGCAACTGACATGCAATAAGGCACATTGTCAAAATAAATCAGTGCTTTCTATATAGAGTTTGGGCCTATAACACAAATTTGTTATACTACAATCCTGAGTGCATCAGGGGACTAGAGAAAAATGTCACTTTGTACCAAACAGATCAAATACAAAGGTACCCTGAAGTGTGTTACTTTTTGGGGTAGGTGGTGAATCACTCAAAGCTACTATTGTAGACCCTGCCTTTTCTCTTCTCTTCTTTTCTCTTCTCTTCTCTTCTCAACTCTCTTTTCTTTTCTTTCTTTCCTTTTCTTGGAGCTTTACAGTTATACAGAGTAGTTGGGTTCATCCAGACAAACACATACATGCATGGAATTTGACTTCAGGACAAACAAATGTCTTGGCCCTGCTCTTGATCCAAAGAAACTTTGTGGGGTTTTTAAAGTTTTTGTTGTTGTTGTTGTTCTGTTTTGTCTTTTAAGAGAAGAACTAGTCTTGAGTGCATAGTCATAATTAATTTCCATATCACTGTTTTCTTGCCATAAGGGGGGAAAAAAAGTTTTGGAGAATCATATTTTCAAGCAGTTTCACACAATCAAAAACAATTTCATTTGCAAAGTACCCATTTGGCAGGTACACACTGTTTCTATAAAAATTAATTACATTCTGTACTGTTTAAAAATCATTGTTATTCTTTAGCATACATGTAGCAATTCATAAAATCCTTTGCAATTCTACTAGATAAAATAAAATGGGGTAAGGAGAATGTATGGCATGGGAAAAGAATGATATTTAAATGTGTACATAAAAATGTAAATATGTATAAATACAACTCTTGCCTCAAACTATATAATGAGCCAACAGAGTACACAGGGAAAAGTTAAAACAAAGAGCTCATGGTCTATGAAATACACTGGTTCTTTTCTCTTAAGAATATATAACATTTTCAGCATAAAAAATAACCACAGTAACATACAAGTTTTAGACATGTAGGTGAATTGGGGTGTTCATGTTAGAAAATTCTGCAACTGTGTGAGACCACAAACAAATAGTAAATGTAATTTCAGGAAAATGCATGTGTATAGTTTGGATATGGAATACTCCCCCGCCCACCCCATGCTCCCAGTATTGAAGGCTTAATCCTCACCCTGTGTTACTATTGGGAGGTGGTGGAACCTTTAGGAGGTGGAGCTTAGTAAGAGGAAATTAGGCCACTGTAGATATGTTTGTGTGAGGCGGATATAAGCACCCTCCACTTCCTCTTTTTTTTTTTTTTTCTTCCCAGATACCATGAGGTGAACAGACTTTCTCTGCCACAAGTTCCCACCACAATGTACTACTGTTCTACCACAGGCCCAAAGCAGAAGGACCAAGTGACCTGAACCTTTAAAACCATAAGCCAAAATAAATATTTCCTCTTTGTAAATTGTTTATCTCAGGTATTTTGTTGTAGTGACAAAATTCTGTTAATGTGTTCTGTACCCCCCTTATCCACTGATAATCCCCCTGCTTTACAGACATAACAAATTTATTAAAGATGTCTTCATCCAAACTTAATGGTTAACTAAATTTTTCTAGTACTAGCTACTTTAACCTACATATCTTAATCTTCATATCAACACTGGAAGATTGGTATTATTATTACCACTTTATGGTAAACAAATGAACTTCGAGAAGGTTAAGTTCATGGTCATACAGCAAATGGTAAAACTGAAATTTAAACTGAGATCTCTTAATACTAATTCCACCTCTTCTATAAAGAAAACTGGTCTATGTTATTTACATAAATAAACACATGTACTTCATCATGTCCAAAGAAGAGAAAGTATAATGTACCACCACAAAGAATATATCCTATTTCCATGTCAATGATGTGCAGCATAACATTGTTAAGGATGTTTGAGACAAGTAAGTTCTAGGTTTTCAACTTAGCTGTTCCCAAAGATGGAAACTGTATTTCTTCAATTTTTCATTTTCATAAAGAAAAGAACAGGAAAAGTATTGAACTCAACTATTCTGTATGCCACTGTGATCAAACAGAACCAAACCACAACTCTGTGACAAAGAAGAAAGGATGCTAAAATCAATATCAATACAATTATAAGACAATAATACCACATGCTTCTGAATGTCCTACATCATCATGGCCAAGTATTTGTGAAATTCCACAATGTATAGTAAGCCAATTCTCCATTATTTCCATATTGGCTTTCCACATTTCAAGTTACTCCAACTACAATTTCTTCCTATTTCAACCACTAAAAACAGGAATAGGACAAGAAGAATAAATCATTTGCAACATTCACAGTAAATCTGAGACTATCTGGAAGGAATGGCTTAGTTTTTCATCGCAACAGATTATCAAAAGCTATTCCTACCAAAAGTAATTTAAAAACAGGCAGGTTATTAAGATTCCCAATCCAGTCCCATTACCCATCTTTTAAATAAAATACATAAATACATAAAATGCAACTATTAGACTAAGTAACTAAAAATATCATCAGTAATTAGGAGTTTTCTGAAGGAATTTTATAACTAAGAAATCAGTTTGTCTATTTTTGTTTTTTAATTGTTTTGTTTAGGAGGCTTTTATTTTATTTATTTTTTATTAAAATATTTTTTATTTTTTATTTTTTATTTGTTCATGATTTTCTGTAATATAAATTCCAAGAGCCCACAGTCAAGGCACATGGTTTTGTCTTGTTCACAGGTCTAGCCTCAGAGCTTGGCATTAGTGGAGCCTCATAAATATTTGTGAATGAATAATGCAGTGGGTATCATCTGAACTCCATTTGGAATTACTACTCTAAACACAATTGTACGAAGTCCGTTTCCTGTGGATGCTGCATGCACCCTCCAAGAGCCTTCAGACTTAGAAAGTCTGAGAGTAAATAAGGAAGAAGTCTGCTGCTGGTCCAGAACTAACAGAACCAAAGGACTCTGCCAAGCTGCCCAAAAGTCTGTCAGTCAACAGAACGAGCTGAAGGCAGAAATGATAAGGAGGAAAAGAAAAAACCCTGCAAAGCAAGAACCAGGAGGGGAGGATGCAGGAGAAATGGGGCATGGAGTCCAGCCTGGGCCACGGAGTCCAGCCTGGGCCAAAGGAAAGGAGAGTCCTGGGACAGAGAAAAGCCTGAGGGGTAAGTGACACTGAAATCACTGGAAGCACACGATTAACTTGGGAAGTGGAAGAAATTTGGAGGAAAGAAGAAGATATCAAAAGACCCAGATAACTATCAAAGTATGAGAGTGAAGTTCAGCCAAAACTGAAGTCATCCCTAATGTATGGGACAAAGATAATGGAGAAGATTCCCTTACATGGAGAGCTGAAGTGTGCAGGGGTCAGATCACAGTAGGACACCCACGTCATAGAAGAGCACACTCACCACCCTCTTCCTTCAAAGACCATTCTCTATTCTTTACAGCCTCTGTTATCCAAGCCCCTCTGATACTCTTCTAACCTCAACTTCCTTCACTCTGTTCTCACCTGGTTTTCATTTTTGTTTTTCTGGGGTTTTTTTGTGAGTTTTTTTCCCCCAAGATTCAGTATCAGGTCTTAGATGTCAAATTCACAAGGTTCACCTCTTCTAATTCTTTTAAATTTCAACCAGCAAATGCAAAACACTTTAATTCATGGTGACTCCCATTATAATAATACTGCACTGGATATTTAATTTTTAGTGTGATTTAAAATAGTTTGATTTTCTGAAAAGCTCTTCATATTCTCTCTCTCTCTCTCTCTCTCTCTCTCTCTCTCTCTCTCTCTCTCTCCCTCCCTCCCTCCCTCCCTCCCTCTCTCTTACATACACACACATACACACACATAAAAAAGCATTCAGAAACAGACCATGGTTGGAAAATTTATTAAATAGGAAAGTCACTATAAAGTGATACAAGGAATCTGTTGTCCTTGTGATTATAGTATTTATGATTCTTTAATAGTTCTCTCAAATGCACATACACACACGTGAGTATACATATACACACAGACACACCATGCATGTACACATGCACAATATAAAACTATGAACAAAAAATTCCATCCAGAAAACATAGGTGGATATATCTAAAATAGTTTGTGACCTTCTTACCTCACAGAAACCAAAAAGAGTAGTACCTGCAGCAAGCCCATGGTAGTTAGTAAAAGTGTGAACAGGGAAGACCTATCAATGGCAGAATATGAAAGCAGTAAAGGAACATCTCACAGCCTTCATTCCAGGTAGCTACCAACCCAAATTGATTTTCACAAAATGCCCCTAAACCAAGTTAAAGAGAAATTTGAGTAGGTTCCTGCAGTCACATCATTGCAAGGACTGGACATGTACCAGTGTGTGACTATCCAGTTTGGCCTATTCTCTTGCATATAAATATATATATATATATATATATATATACATATATATGTATGTATTTATATACAACATAATAGTAAAATATCAAATACAACATAATAGTAAAATATCATTCATCAGATTAAGGAATGCTCTGGTTTGATGAAATATGTACATTTTAAATATTTTAAGAAAGTTACTAATTTAAGATAATAAACTTAGCATATGACTTAATAAATGGTTTTACTTCCACACCCTTCTTTGATATTTCTAACAAAAATACTAAACAAAAAAGTAGTATAAAGCCACATCAGTCAAAATAACTGGTGAAAGACCAACACAGACAACAGACTTCAAATGCTCTATAAGAAGAAGAAAAGCAAATAGAGTAGTAGAACCTAACACCATTGACCCTATTTAGAAATTGCTGTGTTGAATACATGCAGCGGGACATGGAGTCACAAAAGAGATTTTCCCACTTCTGAAGAAGCTCCATACTGAAAGACTCCAAGTAGATGGAGTCAGAAGATGTAGGCTGAAAGGGACAAATTAATGGAAATACCATGCACCAAAATTTAACACCATCCCAGGGGACAGGATCACTAGCAGCAGCCAAGGCATTTACACTGCCAGGCTCTTTACTAAAGAGAATTTCAGCAACGACCAAGATAATTAGTGCAGGGTCTGTACCACAGAGCAAAGCCCTCTGAATTCTAGACCCTAGAAGACCCTCTTGGGATAATACACTCTAAAGCAAGTGCTCTTTCTCAAATGCAAATGGATAATTGAGGAGCATCAGGCATTCAAGAGAGGAAGGCAGATCAAGCAAGCATTTAAGAGATAACCATAAAGAAAAGAGACAAAATAAATTAGAAAAATAAATAGAATTTAGAACACCTAAAAATTCTTATTAATTAGCAGAAAGCCAAGACAATAATGTATCTATAAAATACAGACAAGATGCTATGAAAAACAGAACAAAGAAAGGTTCTCAGAACAAACAAATACATATGAACATTATATATGTATATGTGTACACATATATGTATGTGTTTAATGTATTTAAATATAATATAATAAAACATTAAATATGTTTAAACTAATCATCTGTTCATTCTGAAACCTTTTCTTGTTTATATATATATTTATATACATATCTTCCATATCTATATATCTATCTCTATATATGTCTATATATCTATATCTAGATATACATATAGATATAGAGAGAGAGGAGAAGGTGTGAGCGAGAAAGATGACAACAAAAAATAATATGCTACCAGGCACAGTTGTGCATATCTATAATCCCACTGACTCGGGAGGCTGAGACAGGAGGATCACAAGTTTAAGGCCAGCCACAGCAATTTAGCAAGGCCCTAAGGAATATAATGAGGGCCTGTCTCAAATAAAAAATAAAAAGGCTAGGGATGTAGCTCAGTGGTAAGGTAAAGTGTACCTAAGTTAAATTCCCAGTACAAAAAAAAAGCCTCAAAACCATCAATACAAGAAGTTAGAAAATAACAAGAAAATCTTCCAAAAAACAAGGAGATGGGGTGGACAAAGCCAGGAAACACAAGGGAAAAGATCCAAGAAGTCCCATATCTGATTATAGGAGTTCTATTAAGCCAGAACAAAGAAAAGGAGGAAAAGAATACAATGAGAGAATAACCCAGAGCTATGCTTCTTCTGCTCATAAGAGCCTCTAGGGGGAAATAAAACAAACCACAAAAAATTAAATAAAAAAAAAAAAAACAGTCCTGTATGTAGATGAGTCATTGTGAAACTTCCTAACACCAAGAATGAAGAGAATATTCTAAAATGTTCTAACCAGAATTAGATCTTGGAATTCTCATAAGTATCAGAAGTTAAAGCTTCATGGTAGAAGTTAATGGAACCATGCCTTTAAAGTTCTAGAAGAAATTTACTTTCAATCAAGGACTCTACATACTTCCAATCATCATATAAAAAAAAAAGAAAATTTCAGGTGAAAAAATGTTAATATTAATATACCCTTTCATGCAAGGTTACCTGACAATGTGATTTAGTAAACTGAGGGAAGGACTGAGGAAAGGGGATATGTAGTCTCCAACTCTGGAGAGCAAGGGAAGCAAACCTCAGAGTACCCACTGTGCAGCAGGCCCAAAAGCAGGCAGGAAGGTGGTAGAAGGGAGAGGGAAGCCAACATAAAGGGGCCCCCCTGCCAGAAGGTGACACCCAGGCACACTACAGATGCATCAGAATCCCTGTGACACTGAAATAGAGCTTGAGAATACAGTAGTAGGTAATTTTTAATGCAATTCGAAACTCCAGTTTAAAAAAAGATGTTCACAAAAGAAAACGTACTTATAGCTCATTACATAGCTTTAGAGTGAACTATATTCACGCAGTCATAATACAGATTCTATTTATGGATCCCTAGCATTAGAATCAACTGATATGAGAAAGCACACAATTTATTTATAGATAAAGTTGAGAATGTAAACCTAACCAATATTGACAATAAAAGTAAAAGAAGCAATGACAGAAGCTTGGAAGAGTCAGCATTGCATTAAGGAAGGGGCAGGGAGGGGTAGGGATGCTCATGTCCTTTTCTTATAAGGTAAGAGCCTGCCAACACGTGCTAGAAAAAGAAATCAAAGCATAGGTTTATTTTTAAATTACAAATGTAATTTATAATGGAACTAAGAATAATGATAAAATCTATTTGGAGGATGGAAAAGTATACAAATGAGACTACATTTTTCTATCAAAAAATAAAATACAATAGTGTCTAAGATTAAAAATTCCAAAATAGCAAAATAAGCTACTCCTCATACAGAGATAAGAAAACTATGAGAATGACTAAAAAACAAAATGAGAGACCATTTAAAGGGTTAAAAGTGGTTGCTACAAGGATAGACCTGGGAAGAGAGAAGATGAAGCAAAGGAGTTTGCTCTTCCTAGAAGTCTTTCTGTGCCTTCAGTTTCATAACATTTGCATGTAATACCTTAACGAAAGTATATTACATGTCCCTCTTATATCATCCATTAATTAAATGTACTTTCATTTTTTTAAGTACCCAAGATTAAGTAGAAACATTACTGACTAGCAGTCAACCTTAGGAGATTTAATTAAATCAAGTTTTTATACAAACATGTAGATCAAAAACTTTAAACAGTATGAAATCAATTTTAAGTAGTTCAATACAGTCCATGAAATATTATTTATACTATATTTTTAAATTATGGCAAAGGAAATTTTTCCTGAAATCTGTCTGAATTATCAAAGATTATAATTCATAGTTGGAGTAATCAAGAACTCTTATACCTGAAAGGAATGAATATGTGCAGAAAAGCATTGCATCTAACAAAATCCTCCATCTGCAGTCAAATAAATAAATGGATGTAGACATAAATATAGATACAGATATGTTAAGGAAACATAGACATAAAATTTTAAAAGGTCAACAGATACATTCTCTGGGCCTCCACCTACAAATGTAGCCTCCTCCCCCTGTGCTCACAAATATAACTTGGGGAAAAGTCATTCAATTGTCTTATGTGATTGACTCCTCATGACTTTGCTGACTACATGTCCCATTCACCTTGTATATACCTGTTCATAAGCTTGTCTTCAGCCCAAGTGACATCTTGGATCCTTCCAGAGTTACCCTGGGGAATTCCAGGCAGAAATGAGAAGGGTCCAGGATTTCCTTCAGCTGAACTGAAAAGCTTGCAGCTCTGAGTTGATGCTATCCTACTTCTAAATCATCTCTACTTCTCTAGTCCTAGTTTTCTTTTATTTCCATTTTTACTGCAATCTTGTGCCTCTGAACTCCAGATTCTTAGGAAACAATGAACTACGCTGCCACATAACCACTCATCATTTCTAATTTTCCAGCCTAAGGTGATGAGTTTGGAGAACTGAGAGGTTACAATTCCAACTATCTTGATATCTTAAGGTTGAGGTTGAAATCATCTAAGTCAATTCAAGAAATGAAGACTGAGGACTAATTGGAGTTATTCTTCATCACACAGGGGATATGTGGTCACACTGGGCAAACCAATGTGATACAGCTTCTAGCAAGTGTTAGATGTCTCATTGAATGTAGAGGTCACAAGCAATTATTTACTTAAAAACCATGTGATATGCACTTTACGTACATATATTAACACTGTAGATACAAAAAGTTCTTTTTTTTTTCCAAAAAGTTCTTTAATGGTAATCTCTAATATTCTTTTGAGGAGGCTGTGATCCTAGTTTGTCATTCTGATTGGAGGACAAGATACACTTTTCTACATTTGCTACTGAAGTGGTGTTGAGGATGGACTGGTTGGAAAAAAAGAGCAAGTGTTAAAACACATGAAGCATCATGAAGAAAAAAAGTAGATATTCTGAGAATGCTTCACTGAGTCTAGTTATGCTAGTTAAAGATTGCTTAAATCAGTGGGCAAAGGTACTTTCTAAAATAACTCACTTTCTGCTGAAACAAGATAAAGAGAAAGGAAACAGAAAATGTGAAAGAAACACTGATTAGGAATAATTTGAACCAGAAGCAAAACTTCAGCTTCTAAATTCCTCCCATATAGTACTATTAAAATTTTCTCACAGTTGTACATTATCTGTGAACCAGGAATAATACAGAGGATACAATAAATTTAGAAGTCCCAGGGAAGAATCTCTGGTAGGTTGGGCATGTTGTTATAGATGTGGCTCATATAATAATAGAAATTAGGCCTGGATGTCTTCTAACCAACTTCTCAACAACTGCAATTCTTCCTGTAACATTAGATATAGCTAGTTTCCTAGTATCTGCTTAAATACTTCTGTTGACAGGAAATCTGCCACTTACGCCATTTCAGTGCTGTAATGAAGCTCATTCTTACACTTGGTAGACTGCATCTATATCTCAGGTAAGCAGTAGCTGGACCAAAAGTCAGTACATATATTACATTCAGAGTGCCAGCTAAAGCACACAATTGATCAGAAAGACTGACTTCCACTCAAATATACATAATTTATATTTGAAATAATGTATATCCCCATATGTTCCCAGGTTTTACTGAGAATTCCCATGCATTGAAGCCTCACCTTATCTTTGACAATTCTCTAGCAGTAGGGAGCTAATCCATAAAGTTCCCATACCTCCCAGAAGGCAGTGTACAAAGATCCTTTAGAGAGAAATCCTGTACCCTCGTACAAGAGGGAGCTACCTATATCTCACCAACAGGGCTTTACCAGCCTGAACTTAGAAAAAAGAAAACCTGCAGCAGTCCATAGATCCTCTGAAAATCAATGGACTCTAAAAGTGGATTCCATCCTTATCCACAGACATAAAGAGTCTAAAGCAAATATCATTCACTACAACATTCACACATAGGTCTAGTTCTGTCCTCTGAAGCAACAAAGCAAGGTCTACTTTCTTCTACATATTTGTGTGAGGCCAACTGAGGACGACCATGTCGAGATCTCTCACTGCCTTTTCATCTCCTAGATGGTCTCCAAGTTGTCATTCTTTTCCACCAAATGCAGAACACTTATCCACAAGGACTTCTCACCCTCCTCATGATAAAACTAGCTTATAATAAACATCACTATTCCCCTAGTAAACAGGTTTAAATGGCAGGTCTCTGAAGACAGGGACTGTGTCTGTCTTGATCACTGTATGTTTCCAGCATCTTGCTGAGAACTGGGCAAAGAGTAATCCTCAAAAATATTTAAGTGAATGAATGAATTTTACAATCAAAGGAATTAATGTAACACCTCAAAATTCTACCACTACATCTGGAAACAATGAAATTATTACCAGTAAAGTGGGGAGAAATGTTCCTCGTCCTTGGTTATAATAATCACTGTTACTGAAGACCATAGTCATAACTATCATTGACATATTTATAAACAATATTACAATGTGAGTCACTAGCTGGAAATTATTCTTTCTTACACATTCTAGAAATGCAGACAAAAATTTCTAAGATGGCCTTTGTAAGTTGGGGAAATGATCCAACCTTGAGACTTTAAACCCAGAGCCCAGCTTAAATGTGTGCTAGATGTACCAATTTAACTGAGAAGAAAACTTGACATTATAATTGGATTTACCATGTTCTTCCTCAAAAAGGACGATGATATTAGTCTCTCCACTACAGTCACCTAACAAGACTGTACACCAGTTTGCAACCATGGTTACTACTTGCAGAACATAATAGTGTACAGCTTTCTGAAGATGAAGTTGGTCACAGCCCATAGTAGTTTGTGTGCTCCAACTATTACTTAGGGTTGAGAAGAATGGCCTTAGAAAACAGAAACATCCCAGAAAATTACAGTTTGGAATGTTGACTTGTTGCCTGTCACTGAAAGACACCAGGAATTTCATATTCTGTCTTGAAACAGCAAAACTCTGAGTCATCTGTGTCCACACTTCTTGTTAGCAGACCAAAGTAGTATCTGTGGCTAAGAGCAGGAAAACCTGGAATCAGAGAGAATGATAAGCAGAAGGAGGGATGAAAAGAGGAAAGTGTCATCTGGAGTCTACCCTGAGTGCAACCCCAGTTAACTTATTTACTGGATGACCTCAAACACTCCCTTTCAGACCGGTAGGGTTACAGAAAAGAACCACCTCAGATTCTCATGGTTTAACCCTACTGTAATTGATTTCTCACTCTTGACACTGACTGCTGTGGACTAGTTAGGGACATCCTTACACCAGGACCTAGTTGCAGGTAGCAGCTACTCTCTACAACACTATTGGTTGGAGAAAGAAGAGAGTAGTGAAGCATGTACTGCCTCTTAGAGCTCCCCCTGTCCTGGCACCCATCACTTCTGCTCACAATTCCTTAGCCAAAGCAAGTCATGTGGTCACACCTAACCTCAATTAGGCAAGAAAGTATAGTCTTCATAAGTGCCCCCAAAAGGGTGGAAAGCTGGAATATTTGTGAATAACTCTAATAACTATCATATATACATAATCTGCTGAGCCCAGGTGCCTTTAGCTACAAGAGGGGCCAATGATGCCCACCTCATAGGAATGTTCTTTGGGAACCACGTACATAAATAATAGAGAGTACCCATAGTTGCCCGGTTGTCATGAACAGAATGATCTAGTCAGCAAGAAATGGAGGCTCTGGGTGGAGAGATCAATCATCAAATTCTACTACTATAAGCAGGCTCCCCATGGCACTAAGGTTGGTCAGTTTTGGGATGATGTTAAAAATACTGAGCTGACAGAAAGCTTGGAATGGAACCACCATTTGACCCAGCTATCCCACTCCTCGGCCTATACCCAAAGGACTTAAAATCAGCATACTACAGAGATGCAGCCACATCAATGTTCATAGCTGCTCAATTCACAATAGCCAGATTGTGGAACCAACCTAGATGTCCTTCAATTGATGAATGGATAAAGAAACTGTAGTGTATATATATATATATATAAACAATGAAATATTACTCAGTCATAAAGAATAATAAAATTATGGCATTTGAAGGCAAATGGATGAAACTGGAGAATATCATGCTAAGGGAGATAAGCCAATACCAAAAAACCAAAGGACGAATGATCTTGCTGATAAGCGGATGACGACACATAATCGGGGGTGGGAGGAGGGCAAGAATGGAGGAAGGGGGGACTGTATAGAGGGATAAGAGGGGTAGGAGGGGTGGGGGGAAGGAAAAAATAACAGAATGAATCAAACACCATTACCCTATATAAATGTATGATTACACAAATGGTAAGCCTTTAATTTACTTCATGTACAACAAGAGAAACAAGATGTATTCCATTTGTTTACAATAAAAAAAATTCTGAGCTGATAAATCAATGTTGCCTCATCTTTTCTCTCATTTTCAGATTAAGTGTTCATTTAATCAACAAGTATTATAAAATATCTATGTGGTAGGTACCGTATTAGACCCTGGGTGAATAAAAAAATAAATCACTGTTTCTTAACCTTCCCCACTCCCCCCCAAAAAATGTAAGAAGAATCACAGTTTACGCCCAGTAACAGCTCTCTATACCACCACCATCAATGAATAAATAAAATCAATAAAAAATATAAATAAGAAAATCTAGATGAATTTGAGAAATCTGCCAACATTCCTTCCAAAATTTTGTTTTGTCCAAGAGTTAAATACAAAAATGTAATGAGTTATTTAAAATGTTTCTCTCAGGCTAATGGATACTACATGTTCTGGTTAAGTAGATGATACACATTCTACTTCCTCTCTTACTTGTCTTCAGATTGACTAAGCTCTTCAAGATACTCATAAAAGATCTTCTCCATAACAACCTGGTGGGAAAAGAGGATATACAAGTGCAACTGACAATGCATGGTTAACAAATAGTTTAGCCATGGTGAGAATAAGGTGAATGAATTGGTCCAATCAAACATTTACTGAACATCTAGTAAGTGTGTGACGTTATGCTTGGCACTGGGAACAAAGACAAATGGGATGTGGATTAAGTTATTTAGCCAGTTTTCCAACAATGCAGATGTGATGATAAATCTTTGAGGGCAGGAGAGTAGGGCTACAAGAGAAAAAAATGAGGGGATAGGGAAGAGGAATAAGAACAACATGAAAAAAAATTGTCTTAGAGGAACTACAAGTTTCAATGACAGGTTAAATTTAGTCACAAGTGAGAGCCACTAAACAGAATAAGTGAGACTGAAACGCATGCAATCTAGGCATGTAAGGATCTAAATCTAAATTACTTGAGCTAGAATTATAAAAACAGGAATGCCAAAAGATAATTAGGGAGTTAAGCAAATACCAAGTCAAGGAGCACCTGACAGGCTAGAGAACTTGGGCTTGATCTTACAAATATTAGCCAGACTAGGGACTATGAGCTTGGACTCAATAGGAAGCTCAATAAAGGTTTTTGAGGGGAAAAAAAAGTTACACTTGTAGCTTATTTAGGTTCCTCTAGCAGTTGTGAAGGATTAAATAAGTAGTAAAATAATAATAATAATAATAATAGAAGGATTAAGTTAAAGAAGTAATAACAAAGGCTTGGAAAAGAAGAGGCAATTGAAATGGTCCACAAAAGAGATGATAAGGACCTGAAGCAGAGCAGCTGTAACAGAAGATTCCAGGATGGGCAGGAATGAATAGGAAGTAAAAGAGCAGAAGAGGATGGTGACTGGAGGGTAAAGAGGAGTCCAAAATAACAGGCTTGTTGGCCTAGTAGGAGAATGGATGAGGGTCTACAGAGGTGGGAGATGCATTCAAAGGAGTAGAACTGAAATGTGAATTACTAGGACATATGTACATATCATAAACACTCAACTTACCACAGAAAGAAAAGCCCTATTTCAGAAGATTCTGCCAGCAATTTTCATCAAAGCAAAATTCTACTGTTTGCTGCCAAGAAGAAATTTCATTATTAACTTTGAAATTGATATCCACAGCTAGAATATTACATTTGCTTTTCCTCCCATCTCTCTCACTACATGTGTACAGACATACTAATTCAAGTAGTTAGATCTTCAGTTGTCTCCAATAATTAAATCCAGACATTGTCGGGTCTAATAAGAGTACTTTATTGTGTATTTGTATGGAAGACTCTCCATCAGTGTCAAATTACTCTAGTCTACCTCAGAGGTTCCCTGTAAAACCGGTTCTATAGTAGACCTTGAACTGGTCAATCCAACCTCCTTCATTAGAAAAGAACCCTCGTCTTCCATCTATAATAGTACACAGGGAAAAGATTTTCTGCATATTGACTTTGCTTTGGTTCACAATGCTCTTGGCCCTGCCAAGAAAAACACTTCAAAGTCAAGGCTACAATTCCTGTTGTGACTGGGTGATAGTCATTAATGCCATTCACCAAATACTTGTGAATCTCTACCATCTGGGCATAAACACTCCTTAAAGTTAGTGTGGACACATGACTCCTCATGTCAAATGAAGTGTACATGACAGTAACATGTATCCTTCCTGGGTACAAGTTTAACAGGCAGCCTACACATCACCATGACTTGCCCACTGCACGTCTTGAGTTTGAATCCTGATGAAGGATAATAAGCAGAGCCCCCCAAAGACCTACATTAGATTTGTAGTAACATGAATAAGAAAGAAACTTTTTGTAGTGTTAAGCAACTGTGTTGGAGGTGGGCTGCTGTCACTGTAGCAAAATCTAGCCCATCCTGACTACTAGTTATCATGTTCTTCTTCTTATGCCCTCAAAATTATCCTTAGTCCAGTATCCCTCAGGAGTGTTCTCTGGGAAGCCAAGAGAGAATCAAAGTCACAAACAAATAGTAAATATCATATCAATTCTTACTCAGCCTTCTCTTTCAATACTTCCAATTATTATCAATATACTTTTTAATTTCACATTTCAGTCATCTGGTTCTGTTCATTCATTCATTTATTCTATACTTATTGATTCACTGCTATGTATAAGGCATTCTATAAGACACGGCGAATAAATGTCAAACTTTGGCTTCCTTTACATACTTTTATTTTTTGTAAACAAATGGGGTACAACTTGTTTCTCTGGTTGTACATGAAGTAGAGGTGTACCATTTGTGTAATCACACATTTACATAGGATAATGGTGTTTGATTCACTCTGTTATTTTTTTCCTTTACATACTTAAACATTAAAAATATTATTTATCTGGACCACATGTACCAACATCTACAAGATCAAATCAACAAAGATGTCTGTCAACAGATGACTGAATTAAGAAACTGTGGTTTATATATACAATGAAGTTCTACTCATCAAGAAAAAAGAATGAAATTGTGGCATTCGCGAGTAAATGAATAGAAATGAAGAATATGCTAAGTGAAATAAGCCAAACTCAGAAACTCAAATGTCAAATGTTTTCTCTCATATGCAGAAGCTAGAGTAAAATAAAGGAAAGGGGAAGGGAAGGATAGGATAACATAAAGATAAAGGGAAGCTCAATAATGTAGAAGGATGTCAACAGGCAAAGTGGAGGGATGGATAAAGGGAGGCAATGCAGAATGAATTCTTAGAATATCGTGTTATGTGCATATATAAATATACCACAGGGAACCTCACCTTTATGCATAGGTAGAAAGAACCAATAAAATATAAATAAATAGACAAGTGAAAGAGAGACTAGTAGAGTCGGGGAAGAAGAATGGGAGAGGGAAGAGAAATGGGGCGGTGGGGGATAACGAACTGAAATTTAATTCCATGCACGTATGTGTTTGTTGGGAAAAACCAAACTACTATGTATAACTATTAAAATCAAATTTAGAAAAAGAAAGAAAACAAATATTTACCATATCAGTAATTAAAACTACATTTTTAAGACTATTAATTCATTAATTTGCTTTAAGATCATAATGATAAATGCATTATGTCAATGAATATATTTTCATGAAAAATAAATTTTTCAAAACAAATAATTTAGTATAAAGAATAGCATTGAAATTTTAATGCTGACTGGCTATTTAGCAATAAAAAAGAATGACATTGTTTGACATTTTTGCAAATATCCTTTAACATATAACCTTATATAATACAGTTAGATTCTCATGTTTGTGTCTGTGTTCAATCCATTGAGAAATATTGTTTTGGATGAATTATATGAAGAAAGACCTAGAACCTTTCAAACCTTTTAAAAGGGTCTGGGGAGGGGGTTCCTTAGTCCCAACTTTGAGAACCAAAACTACAGTGCAAGGGTGAGAATAGCTGTTACTGGATGATAATAAATATTTTAGGTTTTGTAGGCCCTAAGATCTCTGTTGCAACTCTGCCATTGTAATATGCAAGTAGCCAAAAGCAATGCATATCAGCCAATGGGGCACGGCTTTGTTCCAAGAAGACTGTATTTACATGACCAGGATGCAGAATGGATTGCTCTATGGGCCAATCTTTCTACACCTGTGATAGAGTATAGGTAAACAAATTAGACATGAGTCCTCTCCTTAAAAGGCAGTAATACATGCCTACACACTACAGTACAAACTAGAATGAAATAAATGCCACGTGAGAAGCCTCAGAATAGGTGCTTTCAGGGTTTAAGGTCAGTAAAGAATACCTTGATTGGGAAGGCATTAGGGAGAATGTATCTTAAAGGAAGGAGAGAATTTTGGCAAAGTTTCAGGAGGAAGTAGAGTATTTCACATGGAGAAGTGATTCAGGGTAAAGGCACTAAGAGAGGTGCCCAGCAGATACGAGTAATGGTAAATAGCTGCTGAAACACAGCATAAAGAGCAATGCAATAAAGCAAAATGCTGCTTCCTCAGCTTCAGGTCATTGTGCAATGGGCTCGAGGGCTTGAATGATGTATGAGATGCCACTGAACACTCCCTCATTAGGAGGTAACTTATCAGCCAGGTTTAAGACTAACAGAAGTGTAGACTGCATTTGCATATGCCCATCCATGAGCAGTAACCCTAGATAACAGGTTTTGGAATCAGACTAAGCAAGAGAAACGAGGCAGAGACAAGCAACATCACAGAGGTAACACTGGACACATGTGATGAGCCCACTGCAGGTGGAGAGGGAGAGTGCATAATCAAAGTGCATTTTCAGGCCCCAAGACGGAGAGAAGAGAAAAGATGGTAAGAACCAGGAAAGTCAGGAAAGAGGACACACTTGGTGAAGGGAAGACTTTGCTGATCAAACTCTCATTTGATTATAAACATACTACACATATCACCCACCCTTTTGTTAAGCATGAGTATGAATCCTCACAAATCCCAAATTCCTCTTATTGACGAAAAAAAACTATTTTATAATTTCAGCAGACTGTCGATTTTTTTCCAAATCTGTGCCTTCAAGTACCAAGTACCTTTGAAATATAACAGAATTTCTAATTTTTTATTCTTTTTCCATTTTCACTCTAATTATACCTGCTTAGATTCAGCAGAAATTTTAGTCTATAATAAATACAGTATTATATTGTCAATGAGATAATTCATGAGACCTCTCTCAGAACTCAGGATAGAGTATCTTAACAGTAACTGAAAAAAAAAAAAAAAAAAAGTAAGTGGTTAGGACTATCTGTATTTTAAGAACACTGTCACTTGTTCTTGCATACCACAAGTTTTCTGAATGTCTTATGTTAACTGAAAATAGAAGTCAGATTGGCAAAAGACATCTATTATTCCCTATAGTCTTTTGAAAATTATGACTATGAACAGCTCAAGTGAGGGAACTTTTAAAGTTATACTTGGATTTTCTTTGGCTTTTAAAGGCCAAAAACATATGTGAATGGTACAGTAAATGACCCAAATAATATTCCCATTCAAAAACAAGTCTATATCTTGAAACTGGTGAAGAAAGAAACAGAGGGATGGAAACTGAAATGCTTGGGGAATCAAAAATGAAAATGTTCTAAATTCACTGGGCAATAAATAGCTGGGATGTGGTAGTTATTCCCCACCCAAAGGAAAAGTGAGACAGAGCTCAGAAAAACTAAGAATGTGACAACAGAGCAGAAATGCAGAAGAGTCTTAACCCAAAGAAGTAACCTAAAACTCTGCTAGTGAAATGTGTCTTCCAGGATGGCTGCGACAGGCATGGTGGGGACAGAGATCTCACCTAGCATGCATCTGTGAATCTATCACCCTTTTCCACAGACAGCTTTTCCATCATCCTCCTGGGGGCAAGCTTAACACCTGAGACAGCCTAGCCTCCTCCCTCTCCCTCTCCTGAAGTTCAGTCATTTGCCAAGTCCTACGAGTGCCATCCCCATGACAGAGCTTGCAATATCCCCTCCTTTCTACTTCCATAGTCACAATCCTAGCCCAGGTCCTTATTCCCTCATCTCTGGTCAATTGCCATCACCTCCTAAATCTATCCCATTCAAAGAACCCCTGGCAGATTAATCTCCCAAATACAAAGTTCTGATCATGCTATTCCATGCATTAAAAGAAAAAGGAAAAAAAAAAAAAAAACTTTGATAGGCCTTCCACAAAATGACTCAATTATTTTGCTATGTTAGCTCCCCAATGTCCTGCTGTCATTCCCTCTCTGCCAATTTAAAGTGTCAATTTACTATACCTCATACAAACTCTCTTTCATACTTTCTGGTTGCTTTTATACTTTTTCTCTCAGTCTCGCATGGTCTTTCAATGTCTCACCCTCTTTTTACTACAATCTCCATTTATAAAAATATGACCCATTCTTTAAGGTTCATTGAAAAGTCTGTCTTCCCTAGGAAGAATTCTTTTCCTAATTCTTTTAGTAGCCCACCATCCATTTTGCTAATACGCATTTCAGAGTACATGATACATCACTGTTTTATATTCTGCAGACAAACCAGTCTGCCCTCCACTCTCCTGGTGGCACTTACCATGCTCCTCTCAAAGTGCTGTTATTGTGTGTTTCCCTCATCTCTTTTTCTCCAATTGGATGTCTAACTAAAAGAATAAGGATTCAGGGAACAGCTATTGAATTGAACTTGCTTAAAGTGAACTCTGGATTCCCCAAGTTCTAAAGAAGTTTTTAGTTTCTTTTCAAGAAAACTTCTAGGTCAGAGAAAACTAAATTTTTTAATCTGTAATACATTCTCTAAAACTTGAAATTTTTAAAATTATTTAATTCCAGAAATGGTACAAAAAGGAACTAAAAAAGTGGGTAGGCTGATTAGAAGATGAAACAAGAATCTAGAGTTAAAGTGCTGTGGCTTAATTTAAAAAAACAGCGTTATCTAATTATTATACTTAAGATAATAGTAACAATAGATACTGGATAAAGGCCTACAAAGAAAAACATGGAATCAGACCAGGTCCCTGGCCAGTATATGCACAAACTAGCCAGACACGCTATAAAACACAGTGAAGATAGACACCAGGGATGTGCAGAAGACAACAGGAAAAACTCTAAGCCTTATTTTCTTCTTTGAAGTTCAGACCTAAGAGTGTGAAGCAGCTGATCTCTACTGCCACTAACTGCAAAGGGACACAAGTGTTTTCTAAGGGCTCAAATGATGCTGGCAGTTAGATGTCAAACTGAATTCACAGATAAGCACTCGGAGTGAAGAGCCATTCTGGATCTACCAAGATAGGGTATGCTCTTACACTCTCATAATGGCAAAGCATTAGGTTGGTATTAACTTGTCCTGAAAAGTGGAGGTGAAAGCTTCTCTTTTGTTCTCAGTGGCCTGGCTGGTTTCAGACCTGCCAGTGAGATCTGCAAGAGGAAATAATTTTTGGTTTTGTTCCAACTTCTAATTCAACACCTTGGCAGCATTTGAAATGGATAAGAGCCCTAAGCTTACATCTGCCTCAGGTGACAACTAAGATAAGAAGCACAATGAGAAATGATGAGAGCTTACTCCCCAACAGCACCTTTAGAGGCAGCTTTTCAAATGTAGTTACTGCAATTTACATTAGGCCTGAAAATATCTTGCTAAGAATATTGAGAGATTAACTTAATGGATTCTTGCTACAAACCTGGTTTTTAGCTGATATTTTTGGTAATTTTATTTTAAAAAGTAGTTCTGTGTTAATTACTAACTATAAACTGATAACCAAATTCATCAGATTGGATGTACAGAAATATGGGGAAATAGTTTTTGCAAGTAAACAATATTCACATCTGGTTAGTGGTTTACTGTGGCCAAGATGGCCCACAGTGAAAATGGGGCTGTAGGTTGTTTTCAAGGAAATGATGAGGTATCAAAAAAAAATGGGTATTATATAGCAAACATGTTTCAAGTATCTCTCCACACCAGAGGAGATGCACAAGCCTAAAACACTGCCCCTGCAGTTATGTAGTTAAAACAAAAAGATACCGATAATGAGGCATCAGAGGACAACATAAAACTATATAATAAATCTTGAATTGTCAGGTACAGATAATAGGAGCTATGGAATTTTAAGACTTGAGAACCTCTTCTGTGTTTATAAGAACTATTTTATAAAGGAAACAGAACATCATCCGGGCCCTACTGAATAGTTTTGGAATGTTTTACTTTAAAAGGTATTCATGGACGGGCAGGAAAATCAAATCAACTACAGATGGAGCTAAAACTTAAAACCGAAAGTAAAGGACAAGGACAAAGGAAAAGTTGGGGCTCATACTGAAAAGAGACGAAATGAGATTGGTGAGCAGGTGGCACCAACAGGATTTAACAATAATTTGCACAACTTACTCGATAGTTACATATTTGATTTACTGAATAGATAAGGTAAGTCATATGGAACCTTGATGAGTGTGATGGAGACTTTACATCAAACATGATTGTTAGGAACAAAATATACCACATAAATAGGCAATAAGAAAATCCTCTCAATATGTTTTAAAATATGTTTTCTAAAAAAGACTGGTCCATGATTTAATCTTAGGCTGATTTCCAAAGAGTTGCCAAATTTCCATATCATCAACAAACTCAACCTTTTGGTCAATTTCCTTGATGCTCTTTACATAGAAATATTTTGATATCTGTATGCCTGACATGGAATAAGTTAAACTTTGAAAATAGTAAAAACAACTACAATTTTCTGAGCAATTCCTATAAGTACTTTGCTAATAATAGTAATGCTGGATGTACTGAGTACTAAGAACTACGCTGGACACTTCACCCATTTCTAATTTAATTCTCACAACAATCTTACCCTAGTAAGATTAACCTAATTTTATAGTTGAGAAAGCCAAGTTAACAGGAAAGTAGTAATTTGCCCAATGTCAGGAAGCCAGCAGGAGGAGACCCAGGATTCAAACCCAACCCTGGGTGACTACAAATTCCAATGTCTAAACCTCTTATTTGAATTTATTTTTTCCCCAATAGGTGACACTAAGGAATAAAAGAATGTATTAGAAAGAATACATGATTCTTGCAGAGAAAATCACACAGGTATTAGGGTTTCACTGTAGGGTCAGTAGATCCCTCTGGCAATCTGTCCCTACAAGTTTCTTACAGTTTAAATAAAAAATGTCATCCACCATATTATTGATGAAACCACTTTATGATGAAGTTCAAGTACTTCCCTAGACACACATAAGCTGTGTGATTTCGGAAAGCTTCTTAACAAGTCTAAGCCTCATTTTTTCAACTCTAAACTGTGGATAATAATGGCCTCATCACAGGATTGCTCAAAAAACTAAATACTGTCACATCAAGTATTTAGCTCAGAGTTTGCAGAAAGTAATGAATTAATATCTGCAACTTTTATTATTATTCCAGAAAATTTCTTATTCAAGTCCATTAGGCCTATTTTATAGAAATGATCATTATAAAGTTAATAGTTCAATAATGGGCTCTTCCCCTGATTCTCCCATTACAAAATTTGTATTTTTTCCCTTAAGATTTAACCCCAAAAGTACGTCCTCTAAAAGTCATACCACTCCAAGGCCAATATTTTCCATAATCTTATGTGTATGTATAAACGGGTATATATACAGGGGGGGTGCACATGTGTGTTTTCAGTGATTTCACTGATCATTTTATAGAGCTGCTACCCTTTTGTGTTCTGTCTCCCTCATCAGAAAGGAACCCCCATGAGGGCAGACTTATTTACCTCTGAATACACGGTGCCCATACCATACTTAATGAGCAGCACATGCAATGTATACCTCTACAAGACACAGAGGCTATTATTACAGCTTCTTAAAATGTCAGAATAACACCAAAAAAAGTCCTGGAAGAACACAGTTCAACAAACACTATTTTACAATGAATTAAATCTTTTCCCATTAATCCAGGTGGAAAGGACATTTTCCTAAGAAGGTGAAATTTTCTCATGCTAAAATAGTGAAAGGTTCAAATCAGTAGACATACTCTATGAAAGTGAATAATAATCAGTTAAGATGCAATCATGTCACCAAAGACAGGCTTCTTGTCAACTAACAATTACAATATAGAACTCTTTGGAGAAAGTTCATGTGGTTTCTTGTACAGGTTTGCCTCTCTTTTGTTTTAGGTGTGTTAGTCTTACCTTCTTAGCAAAGCTCTAAATTTTAATAAGTTAAAGATTCTTTCTTTTCTCTAGCTCCTTGTTTACTGTCCTTAGCACCTTCGGTCTTTCTGGCATGTAATGGGTATTTGAGGGCCTTCAGTCCTTAACTTAGTAAGTTCTCCCTATCTAGTACTTGAATGTTTCCAAACCACCATCAGAGAGTTCATCTCAAGTGACCTTGCTCTCAGTCCTCTGAAGAGACAAGGTCCAGCATCACCACAAGGGACCTATGCTTCTGACCAGTGCCACGTAAAGGCCAGGCTGGTGATGTCCACACTGACCCCATTCTCACACCCTTTCCACTAACTCACAAGGTTCTCAACCTGAATTCAGATCAGCAGATCACCCACAGAATTCTTTATCCCTGTACTCTGGCAGCAGAAGCACTCAAACAACAATCATGAGTTTAGAAATTCTTACATCTTACCCCTTCAGGCATGCCAGAGGATGCCCTCTGCTCCGTGGCCATGAGGTCATTGTCCTGCCCACCCTCCCCCACCACCATCCTTGCCCTTTCCCCAGCCCTTGACTTACTGAGCCATCCCACGCTGGGAGTGCGTCGCACTCGGGGGTCATCGTCCAAGGTGCGGGTTGCTAGGCAGGGCACTGAGTTCTCAAGCGGGCTGCGGGCTTTAGTGTCAGAAGCAGAAGACAGGAGAAGGAGGAGGACACATGAGCAGCCACAGCAAGGATGAGGATGGAAGCATTAATTAAGAAGAAAAAATACTAAAGCAAATCACACAAGCGTGTTAAAGGAGAACAATGACACATTACAATGACACATACTCCCTCCCATGACCCTGCACCCTTAAATGAAACAAATCCCAACACAGAATGAAAAAGTTAAAAAAAAATTACATTCAATCATTATAGTTCCCCAAATACCAATGGATGATTCGCCTCACAGTTCTAATACACAAAACATGGATTACTTCCCAGAGAAAGATTTACATAATAAACACCAATCTCAAGATGTCAGATCAAGACTGTTAATAATTTGTACCACATGAGCACACACAGAGGGAAGTTACACGCAGTTTTAT
Organism: Sciurus carolinensis; assembly: GCF_902686445.1. Lineage (NCBI taxonomy): Eukaryota > Metazoa > Chordata > Mammalia > Rodentia > Sciuridae > Sciurus > Sciurus carolinensis. The sequence goes on from NC_062222.1 coordinate 83,621,039, forward strand.
AAAGCACAGGGAACAGGATGTCATATTAGTAAGCAGCTTTCTGATGATCTACCCAACAGACCAGTCTATGAATCTTGTTCACAAATGTAGAAAGCAACATTTCAGACTTCCATCTCTGAAATATTTTCCTTGATGAATATGGAAGTGGCTCTCAATTTTCTGTTTTTTAGCCCTCTAGCAATATGACATCAGGATAAATAATACCTTAATACAGACCCCTTTAAAAATGCATATTAATCTTCATTTTCTGGTGCCTTTTAATATTTATTATACTATAATTTTAACACTTGGTGTACCTCTGAAAACTCTTAGACCACAAAATAAGTAAGGATAAAATAATGATGCAGCTAAATATACAGTATGGTTCCTCCGGGTACATTTCATTAAATGGACAGCACCTTCAACTTCTTCCTGAGGACAATTTCCTTTAGGCCTTGGGCTTCATGTCATTTGTTCTGCTATTTTCATCTAGAACCAAGCTCCAAGGCTAGTAAGAAATGGACAGCATAATGATCCTTTAAGGATTGACAGTGATGTTGTAAATACCTAACCATCAGACTATGTACAATTGGACTTGAGAAGTATTTTTTCTTAATGATATAGTCATTAATGTGATCAAGGCAATAAACAAAACATACCCAATCAGGAGCAAATATTAGATCATCTATTCATACAAGTGTGCAAAAGAAAGGGCAGACAAACAGTTTTTTTAAGAGGCTATTGGTGACTTGGGAGTTCAGGTTTTAAATTGAACCATTTACAAATTAATGTAAGTTTATGGCCAAATTTGGGCATTCAGTGCATTATAAAATCCAGAAACATTTTTGTCAATTTATCTGTCTGTGTTTAAAAGCTGTAAATAAAGCCAGGACTTGTGAGCGAGCCATCTGTGCCAGCACCTGTTTGAGGCAAATCTGATGTCTTCTCTTTGCAATCTGAATTTTTAATTGTTTCCCATAATTGAACTTCTTTGCAAGTTTTTATTGCACTAAGAAAAATGAAAAAGGGAAATGAACCAGTTGAGAGTACTCCAAAATTGCTTTTGTCAAGAGGGAGACATTTAGAAATGTATATTATCATACTGACCAAGTCTCACCTCCTATTTCTTTTAATGACATAGTGTCCTGCTTTAAGAGCCGATATTCCTGCAGTCTTGGCTAAATGACATGTGAAGAATGTATACAACTGGCACTCAATTGCATAGGCCCAAACAGGGAGCTGACTGAAATGCCAGATTGGTGAGAACTGACAAAGAGACTGGTAATGCAGTGTAAACTCACGTTCCTTTAGCTTCCCATGAGTAGGTAGCTACCAAGATTTTATCACTGATGTCATGGCTCAATGCTAAAGTGAGTATGAGAAGTCAGCTGCTACTCACATACTAAGATGCTGGTAACTAGCTTTTTCCACAACAGCTTCTCTCTCTCCACTCCTTCAGCATGTCAGTGCATGATCCGTTGGGAACCAAAGCTAGAAACTCCCTTTTGCATATTACTCCACTATTACTGAGCCTCCTCATCAAGGGGACAGTGGAACTGGAGACTGGCACATACCAGCAAAGAACCTGGCTGCAAAGACAGGCATGAAAATGCAACTGCCCATAGAGACTTGGCACCTGTGCTTTAGCAAAGCCTGATTGGAGCCATCTGGCTGCTCACCCTCATGAAAACTGGGAGGCTCACTGCATCCATTACTTTTATTGGCAAATTCCAACATTTTGAATTGTTGGGCCCTCGGTGTTCTGTACAGGAAGAGACACAAACTGTAACCCTTTCTTGTTACTTTATCTTTCTTCATAAATTTACTCCAAACATCAAATTTTTAAAAGTTGTTCCCAAAGTTGCAGCTGAACTTTTCATAATTAGACCACAGCAATGATATATTATACACATCTTTAAAAATGCTTTCATTGTTCTCCTTGATGCTTGAGCTACAAAATAAACAGCTTTGCTATCATCTTACATAGTTTAAATCGTTTGCCATAAACAAGGTAAAATTTATATCATACTTGATGAGGAAAAAGGTAAAGTTCTAAAGATTTTTGAGTGATGGTTTCCAATATCTAGATTGTGTTGGAAGGAAAAATTTTTGCTTAATGATTCATGTTCCCCTTGGGAATCAACTTGTCCAAAGACATCCATCCTAATCTATTCAAGTGAATGTGTCTCTACTTCACTTATGCAAACAAACCAAGGCAACTTCTGCAGCAAAATGCTTTTTCAACAATAGTATTAAGAATAAAATGAAGTTTATTCATGTTAAAATGTATGACTCTCTTGGGAATGCAATACTCTATGTTTAAATTGTTATTAAGCACCTACTACGCATCCCCACTGTTATTTCACCAAGAAATTTTACCTAAAATCATAGCAGTATTTCACCTATAAACCCTTGAGATACATTGCCTAGAAATCTTCATTTGGAAAGCCAATAAGACAGTCTACAGTCTGCCATGTTTGATGTGAATTCTTGCAGATAAAGAACAGCCACCAAGGGACTGGGGTTGTAGCTCAGTGGTAGAGCACTTATCTAGCACATGTGAGGCACTGGGTTCCATCCTCAGCATCACATAAATAAATAAAATAAAGGTATTATGTCCATCTATAACAACAACAACAAAAAAAAAAAAAAAAAAAACAGCCACCAGGGTCACAAAATAAGGGAACTGGACTCATGATGTATGGGAAATAAATTATGGTTGAGGAAGCTTATTCCCCTTGTAGTGGAATTATCATATTACTACTAGGTACACTAGATCCTCCACTGATTATGCTTGTGCAAATTATTTTACATTTTAATTTCAGGTTTTTCACCTGCAGATGAAGATTATTTACATACATTTGAAATATGGTAGAGAATAATGCCTGGTATGTACAAGGTGCTTAAATAATAGGAGGTATCATTAACAGAATGATGTTGCAAGACTGTACTCAACAGTCTGAATGGTATTGGAAAACACTACAGACAACAAGTTTGGTCTAATTAAATTCAACTTTAAGATCCGAAATTGGAATGCCAAAAGATATCTGCACTCCCTTGTTTATTGTAGCACAATCACAATACCCAAGTTATAAAATCAACCTAAGTGTTCATCAACTGATAAATGGACAAAGAAAATGTGATGTATATCAATAAAACAGAGTACTATATCAGTCCTATTAAAAAAAAAAAAAAAAAGAGGAAAATTTTGGTTTTTGGAGAAACAAGTGAACCTAGAGGTCACTGTTAAGCCAAGCGGAGAAAGAAAAATATCACTTCTCTCACTTATTATATGCAGACTCTAAAATAATAGAACTCATAGAAGCAGAGGGTAGAATAGTGGTTACCAGAAGCTGGGGAGTTGGAAAAATGGGGAGATGTTGGTCAAAGGGTACACTGTTTCAATTAAAAAAGAGGAATACATGATAAGTATTTGAGGTGATGAATAATACTTTTAAAAATTGTTTTTAGTTATAGATGGACACAATACCTTTATTTATTTATTTTTATGCAGTACTGAGGATTGAACCCAGTGCTTCACATGTGCTAGCCACTGAGCTACACCCCAAGCCCCATGAATAGTACTTTATCAGCTTGATTCAATTATTCTACCTTGTATGCATATATCGCAGCATCACTTTGTACTCCATAAATAAATACAATTATCATTGTCAATGTCCAATAAAAACTAAATGCAACTTTAAGCTCAAAAAAAGCTGATTTTTAAGCTTTAAAAAATCAGATTCACAAACCAGCAAAAATCTTTTGGTCCCTTGTACTGAAACAGGGTTTGAGCAGAGCAGGCATACTAAATTACTCTTGGAAGACTAACCTCCTCTCCTCTTTCCTCTTTGAGGAAGACATAACCAGGGTCCACCAAACTCACATCCTCATCTCTAGCATGCCTTCCCTTCACTCCTCACTCTTCCCTGTCCTCCCGCTTCTCCTCTTCTCTCCATCTCTCTTTCACATATACTAGGACATGGTCTCAGATCTGCAGCTCCTCTCCCATCTGCTTTCAAAGCAAGATGAGTCTGGGAAGTTCAAGACTTTGCAAGGGTGGTTCAATGAAGGCTCTCAAGTCTTGCAAGATTTACTCTGCGTTGGCAGCAGCAAATCATTCAGTGTTCCTTAAATACACGATTTTTCCTGGAAAGGGAGGATGAAGAAGAGTGTTTGTATGTGGTTGTATAAGACAAAGAGAATCATTCCAGTTTCTTTCCTCTACCCACACTCTGGCTGTAAAAAACAGACTGACAATTAGTAAATTTAAAAAACATGTTCACTTCATAGTGACATCCTGCTCACATTAGCTATTGATGGCTAAGAACTGTCATTGCTCACACATACTTATCCGTCTTTCTACTCTAAAGTAAAAATGCTATAATGTACTAAGTGTCAAAACATTACATATTTGTTGGTAACTATAAAGTTGATAACAAAAGTAACACTATTTTACAAAAAAACTCCAAGAATGTTTTCATACTGGAGTGATAAGGGACAAAAACTGAGAAAGAAAATAAAACAATTGGTGTTGAATTAAAACTCTGTCCTCAAATTGAAATCTGAAGGTCATGAAATTTGTCCCTTAAAATATTTCTGAATAAGTTGCTCCTGATCAAGGAATTTCATGTAATACTTCATAAATATTTTTCACAAAGGTATCTCATTTAATTCTGGCTATATGTACTAAATAAGAAATTACTACCCTATTTTGCAGATGTAAAAACTAAGACTCAGGAAGATTATGTAAATTCCTCAAAATCATGCTGCTACTAAATATCAGCAGGATTTGAATAAAATCATTGGAAAAGATCACATCATAATTTCTAGAAAAAGATTGTGAAGTCGGCATTTGGTGTTCAAACCAGCACTCACTAGTGTTGTGCTTCTTTGGTGTTAAAACCAGCACTCACTAGTGTTGTGTTTCTTAAGCCAGACTCTGCATTGCCTTCAAGAGCAGAAGACACTAGCAAACACTGAGAAGGAATGCCCTGAGAAAAATGAGTTATGGTTTAAAGATTTGAACAGGTTTTTTTTTTTTTTTTTTTTTTTTTTTTTTTTGCGGTGCTGGAGATCGAACCCAGGGCTTTGGGCTTGCAAGGCAAGCACTCTACCGACTGAGCTATCTCCCCAGCCCGATTTGAACAGTTTTGATCAAGAAGATCAGTCACTGCCTGGAGGAAAGAAAGTAAAGTAAGAATAGCAGCTGCTGGGCCAATGAGAAATATATTTATAATAATTACCACAATAGTTGCTGCTGTTAAGGAATAATGTCATTCAGGCACATCATTAGACAGATTCCATAGATTGGTTCATTTTATTCTAAAGTTGGGAAGAGCTTGATTATTCCTGGGGTTCTGGCCAGAATATTTACATGTGGCTGTGCAAATGCAAGGAGAACTAGAATCCAGAACATAATAGATAGATATCTGCTGTTGGTTTTAGGCAGGAGCTGACTAAAATGCAGAAAGGCACCTGGGAAAATGACTCATCTGAAGGTAGTATGGGCCTGAAGATGCAAGATGTCACCTGAATCATCTCAGAACTAAAGAAGCATGATGGCCTGCTTCAGAGGAGTGGAAAGTTAGGCAAATGCCTGCCTACCCATTGATTCTGGGACATGTCTGAATTCAAGAGTCTAGGAGGGGTTGTGCGATAGGTAGAGTAGAACGACCAAGCCAGAGACAACTGGGCTAGCTGGAATCTAAAGCCCAGACAAAAACCTAAGAATTGCTAAAGGGACTGAGAAAGCTGCCAAACCTGGCAGTGGTCCCAGCCAGACCCAACACGTGCCAATGTCAAGGCAGTTGATCTAGTATTCAAACCAAATGGTTCGAATAGGCCTAACCTCAAATCAGATCCAAAGCAACAAGAACCTAACTAATCCTACTTTCATTTCTGTAAAGCCTAGTATTACTATTAACAACAACAACATCAAACCGTGATTTCTTTCCATTATTTGTTCTGCATTGTTAACCACTGTTACTGTAGGCAACAGCAATAGAGAACCTTTTTTAAAATACCTAAAGTATGCTGGGCCTATGTCGAAGCAAACATGTGGGAAAGAATTAAGAAGAAGCATCCTGCCTGGTAGGTAACCTTGAAAGAGTGGGGGTAATGACTGATAGGAGCAAGGGGAACACATTTCTCAAACTTGACAGAAAAAAAGTTGGGGTGGTAAACTGAAGATAAAACTCAGAGGGGTCCAATCAGGAGCAGGCATGGGCCCCTATAGATATACAAGAGGCCCTAACCAGGAGCAGCAAGGGGAAAGCAGTGTGAGCCCTAGGAGTCACTGCCTGCTTGGAGCTGGCATTTTCTCCAACTTCTCATCTATTTAATGGGGCCCCTGGATTCGCAGTGTGGTTTAGAGTCCACAAGAGCCATTGAGCCAAGAGTAAAACCAATGAAGGAGACGGACCATTCTGCAAGAGGACTTCCTTTCTTCTTTGCTAATAAATGGGTGTTGGTATCACTTACCAACAGGCAGAGGAAATAAGTCAGGACTATATCCATGAGTTTCTTCCCAGGAATGAGCTACAAATCGGGTATCACTCCAGAATCCATTCCTACTCACAAAATCTTTCTTAATTGTGCTTAAGTATATTGTGTATAACAGAACAACGTTTGTTGAGTGATTATTATGTCTTGTTAATATTCTAAACATTTACATATATCATTTAATTCTTCATTATCTGTTTTATAGACATCAAAACTAAGTACTAAATTACCTTTCCAATTTTTCATTAGAAAGAAGAAACAACTTTTCACTACTAAAAAATGAGGTTATTAAATTGGAATGGGGAAAAAGGAAATTCACAATCTAGGTCTGGTCGGATGACTAATGTCACTTCTCAAAAGACTTCTATTCTCCCAGACCATGGAGAGCTGGGAAGTGATACACAGTAGCAGACCATTTTATAGAATTTCCACTGTACAGACACAATAATAGATGGAAACTACCTCAAGAGCACAGATTACAATAAAATGTCGTGAAATAAGTTGGAAGTGGTAACTTTGAATATTTATTACCTAAGTTTTTAATATAGTTATTTAATTACATGTTTACATAATTTAATTTTTAATCGAAGCTGTATTTAACCAGTTTGCAAAATTCCTGATAACAATTGGCTCTTGTAAGTAGATAAGAGCTGGCTCCAACACACCAGTGGGAAATGAAAAAATTCCCAACTCTGAAGTAGCTCCATAAATTTCAGCTATTTATCACACTGTTGCTAGCATCACTAAAGCTGGCTCTATCACTGGGTCTATTTTCCAACCTATTATAGAAGACCAAGGTGACTTCAGTTTATCTAGACTTTACATGAGGATATTAGAATATAGCTCCAACTACAATAGACATAAGGTTCTGGCTTATTAAAATAGCAGCAAGTTATATAATTCTTTATTTTAGAAGTTTTTCTAAGAATATTTTATAGTTGTTAAAGACATTAAGTGATTAAACTCTAAGATATAAAGGCAACTGTGTAAACTTGCAAGCATCTTTAGAAAGCCAAAAGTTTGCCATCTGATAATTTATAATAATGTACCTTGGAGGCACATGAAATTCATTGCTATAGGATCTTTCAAAGCCAAATCTTGCCTGTGATATTTTAAAAGGTGTTGGGTAACACAAAGGCCAATAATAACATGTTTTTTTAAAAGACCTAATCGTATCCCATGCTTCAGGGTGTAAGCTGATCAGCTGAAGAGCCAGAAAAGAACTGCCTGTGCTCCCTATTGCTTTCTGCCCAGCATATATAACATTTCACAAGTGAAAAGGTGAATGACAAAGGCAATTTCAGCTTTCCTCTGAAGTACAGAGATCTACTGATAAAATGAGGAGCCATCTCAACTCACTAGCTATATTCCACATCCAAATACTCTGGAAGGTCAAAGTTAGTATCAGGGCCGATTTCAAGCTACCACAAGATACCGGTCTCCAAGACTCATCTGTTTGTAATTTCTATTCTGCCTGCAGTTCCATGAAAATGAAGCTCACCACAGTGGTAGGAAGTATCCTAATTGCACTCATCATTCCTCTTCTCTTTGCAGATGACAACATTTGAAAACAGTGCACTTTTCCTAACTCTTTATACTACCACCAACTCCATGATTAAAAAAAAAAAATGATCTCCAATTGTTGAAATTTCATTTTATATGAGAAAGAAGATTATTACATATGATATACAAAAGGGACTTCAACTTTAATTTCCATAATTTCAAATATATGGGTTGTTTAAAATGAAATATTTTTAATATTAGCTATTAAAAATGTTCACCCTGTAACCTTTCCAGTCATTAACAAAATCTTTTTCTTCAGAAACCACTTAAAAAAAAATAAGTAAATAAAGTAGAGACCCACAAAAACTAAAACATTTCCTGTCAGCAGCAATATTCCAGGTAATAGTAGAACCATTAAATCATAATAGGAATGTCCCAGATTACATTACCTTTTGTGATTGTTTTTTTTTTGTTTGTGGGTGTGTGTCTGTGTGTTTTGTATGAGGGATTGAACCCAGAGGCACCTAACCACTGAGCCACATCCCCAGCCCTATTTTATATTTTCTTTTGAGACAGGGTCTCACTGAGTTGCTTAGGGCCTTGCTAAGTTGCTGAGGCTGGCTTTGAATTAGTGATCCTCCTGCCTCAACCTCCCCAGTTGCTGTGAAATTTTTTTATAAAGAGCATTTCTATTCTAATTATTTGTTTGCAACCGGTTTCTCTTAAGAAACATAACTGAGAAAGTTCATTGGTAGTAAGCTCTCTTCCAACCATTTATAGTAACACTAAGTTAGAAAACCCCACTTCTGGAAACAGAGTGGCTAAGCTGAAATTTGGTCTACACAATGCTTTCAATTCACCTTTTCCATGACAACATGTTCTGTGTTATTCTGAAAGTACAGCTGAACACAATGAAATAGAGCCTCCCATGTCTGCTCATTTCTCTTAACACTAAACAAGACAGGCAGAATTGGAGGACAGACCTAGTTCTAACAACCCAATGTTTAGCAACTCCCCTACCACACCTTCATTTCCCATGCTTCATGGAAATTAAATTCTCCTTTCCCAGGCTGCACCCAATCATGAAATTTATTTAAAACAAAGAGAATAATCCAGAAGACAGCACTTTTATCAGGAAACTCTGATAGATGCAATAAAGTATGAATAGGGGCGATCCAAGATGGCGGCCTAGAGGGAGACTGCACCCCCGGTCGCTCCAGAACCCAGGAGTTAAGAAGGGGAGGCATTGAGAGACTCGGACTGAAGTGGAGCCACGGGTGAGTCTGCCCACTGGGTAAAGCTCGGCCCGGGTGGCAGGCCCAGATAGAGGTGGCTTATCGGAGCCGGGCAGGGCAGCTAGAGTCATCCACAGGCAGTCCTGCGCACTCCGGCCCCGCCCACACAGCCAGCTTCTCCAGGTTCTCGGAACGGAACTGGCCCGCTAGTGAGAGCCTGTCTGAACAGAGCACGCTCCGAGTCCCGGAGCTGCTGCAGTGCAGTGTACTCCTGCAAAGAACCAGCGGAGAGGCTCGATCTGCAGTCAGTCTCAGGGATAAGGTCAGGGCAGCTGGAGACCTCTTCAGGCGGCTCTGCCCACTCCGGCCGCGGGCTCTCTTCACGGGGCGATCCAAGATGGCGGCCTAGAGGGAGACTGCACCCCCGGTCGCTCCAGAACCCAGGAGTTAAGAAGGGGAGGCATTGAGAGACTCGGACTGAAGTGGAGCCACGGGTGAGTCTGCCCACTGGGTAAAGCTCAGCCCGGGTGGCAGGCCCAGATAGAGGTGGCTTAGCAGAGCCGGGCAGGGCAGCTTGAGTCTTCCCAAGGTAGTCTTCCACACTCCGGCAGTGGGCTCTTCCCACACGGCCAGCTGCACGGTGCAGGCCCACAGTGAGAGCATTTCCGCACAGAGCCAGTTCCAAAACGTGGAACCAGTAGGGGGCTAGGGGCAGTATTCTTCGAATGAGCTGCTTTATCAGATTCCTCCAAGACATCAGGCTACTGAAGGCTGGGAGGTGATACACTGGAAATCTAGTGGGACACTATAAGCCAATAGTGGAAAACTGCAATATCTCAAGGTCCCATTGACAACTGACCATTATGAGAAAACAAGGGAAGAAAATGTCCCAAACAAACCTAGATACTACATCAATAAAACCCAATGACAGCAGAGCAGAAGAAATGACAGAAAGGGAGTTCAGAATGTACGTAATTAAAACGATCAGGGAAGCTAATGAGGAGATGAAAGAGCAAATGCATGCATTGAAGGAGGAGATGAAAGAGCAAATGCAGGCATTAAATGATCGCACCAATCAACAGTTAAAAGACCAAATACGGGAAGCAAGAGATCATTTCAATAAAGAGTTAGAGATACTGAAGAAAAACCAAACTGAAATCCTTGAAATGAAGGAAACAATAAACCAAGTTAAAAACTCCATAGAAAGCATAACCAATAGGATAGAACACCTGGAAGACAGAACCTCAGACATTGAAGACAAAATATTTAACCTTGAAAACAAAGTGGAACAAACAGAGAAGATGGTAAGAAATCATGAACAGAATCTCCAAGAACTATGGGATATCATGAAAAGGCCAAATTTGAGAATTATTGGGATTGAGGAAGGCTTAGAGAAACAAACCAAAGGAATGAACAATCTATTCAATGAAATAATAACAGAAAATTTCCCAAATCTGAAGAACGAAATGGAGAACCAAGTACAAGAGGCTTATAGAACTCCAAACATACAAAATTACAACAGACCCACACCAAGGCACATTATTATGAAAATACCTAACATACAAAATAAAGACAGAATTTTAAAGGCCGCGAGAGAAAAGAATCAAATTACATTCAGAGGGAAACCAATAAGAATATCAGCAGATTTTTCAATCCAGACCCTAAAAGCTAGAAGGGCCTGGAACAACATATACCAAGCCCTGAAAGAAAATGGATGCCAACCAAGAATCTTATACCCAGCAAAACTTACCTTCAAATTTGACGATGAAATAAGATCCTTCCATAATAAACAAAAGCTAAAGGAATTTACAAAAAGAAAGCCAGCATTACAGAACATTCTCAGCAAAATATTCCATGAGGAAGAGATGAAAAACAACGATGCAAATCAGCAACAGGAGGCGCTAGCCTAAAGGAATAGCCAAATAAAGGAGAAACCAAATCATGTCAAAAACAAATATGAGTCAATTGACTGGGAATACAAATCATATCACAATAATAACCCTGAATGTTAATGGCCTGAATTCATCAATCAAAAGACACAGACTGGCAGATTGGATTAAAAAGAAAAATCCAACAATATGCTGCCTGCAAGAGACTCATCTCATAGAAAGAGACACCCATAGACTAAAGGTGAAAGGATGGGGAAAAACATACCATGCACACGGACACAGCAAAAAAGCTGGAGTATCCATCCTCATCTCAGATAATGTGGACTTCAAACCAAAACTAGTCAGAAGGGATAAAGAAGGACATTACATGCTGCTTAAGGGAAGCATAAATCAGCAAGACATAACAATCATAAATATCTATGCCCCGAACATTGGCTCACCCACGTACGTCAAACAAATCCTTCTCAATTCCAGAAATCAAATAGACCACAACACAATAATACTAGGTGATTTTAACACACCTCTCTCACCACTGGATAGATCGTCCAAACAAAAATTGAATAAAGAAACTATAGATCTCAACAACACAATCAGCAATTTAGACTTAACGGACATATATAGAATATACCATCCAACAAAGAATGAATACACTTTCTTCTCAGCAGCACATGGATCCTTCTCTAAAATAGACCATATTTTATGCCACAAAGCTACTGTTAGTAAATACAAGAAGATAGAGATACTACCTTGTACTCTATCAGATCATAATGGATTGAAATTAGAAATAAATGACAGAATAAAAAACAGAAACTTCTCCAATACCTGGAGACTAAATAATACACTATTATATGATGAATGGATAACAGAAGACATCAGGAGGGAAATAAAAAAATTCTTAGAAGTAAACGAGAACAAAGACACATCATATCAAAATCTCTGGGACACTATGAAAGCAGTACTTAGAGGAAGATTTATTTCATGGGGTGCATTCAAAAAAAGAAGTAGAAATCAACAAATAAACGACTTAACACTACAGCTCAAAGCACTAGAAAAAGAAGAGCAGACCAATACCAAAAGTAGTAGAAGACAGGAAATAGTTAAAATCAGAGCCGAAATCAACGAAATCGAAACAAAAGAAACAATCGGAAAAATTAATAAAATAAATAGTTGGTTCTTTGAAAAAATAAATAAAATTGATAAACCCTTAGCCACACTAACAAAGAGAAAGAGGGAGAAAACTCAAATTACTAAAATTCGGAATGAACAAGGAAACATCACAACAGACACGAGTGAAATACAAAACATAATTAGAAGCTATTTCGAAAATCTATACTCCAACAAAACAGAAAACCTTGAAGACATCAACAAATTTCTAGAGACATATGAACTACCTAAACTGAACGAGGAGGACATACACAACTTAAATAAACCAATTTCAAGCAATGAAATAGAAGAGGTCATCAAAAACCTACCAACAAAGAAAAGTCCAGGACCAGATGGGTTCTCAGCCGAGTTCTATAAAACCTTTAAAGAAGAGCTCATTCCAATACTCCTCAAACTATTCCATGAAATAGAAGAGGAGGGAACCCTACCAAACTCGTTCTATGAAGCCAATATCACCCTGATACCTAAACCAGACAGAGACACATCAAGGAAAGAAAATTTCAGACCAATATCCTTAATGAACATCGATGCAAAAATTCTCAACAAAATTTTAGCAAATCGCATACAAATATATATTAAAAAGATAGTGCACCACGATCAAGTGGGTTTTATCCCAGGGATGCAAGGTTGGTTCAACATTCGGAAATCAATAAATGTCATTCACCATATCAACAGACTTAAAGTTAAGAATCACATGATTATTTCAATAGATGCAGAAAAAGCATTTGATAAAATACAGCATCCCTTCATGCTCAAAACACTAGAAAAAATTGGGGTAATGGGAACATTCCTAAACATTATAAAGGCCATCTACGCTAAGCCCATGGCTAATATCATTCTAAATGGTGAAAAACTGAAAGCGTTCCCCCTAAAAACTGGAACAAGGCAGGGATGCCCTCTTTCACCGCTTCTATTCAACATCGTCCTTGAGACTCTAGCCAGAGCAATCAGACAAACCAAAGAAATTAAAGGGATACGAATAGGAAAAGAAGAACTCAAACTATCCCTGTTCGCTGATGACATGATTATATATTTAGAGGAACCTGGAAATTCCACCAGAAAACTTTTAGAACTCATAAGTGAATTCAGTAAAGTAGCAGGTTACAAGATCAATGCTCATAAATCCAATGCATTTTTATACATAAGTGATGAATCTTCAGAAAGAGAAATTAGGAAAACTACCCCATTCACAATAGCATCGAAAAAAATAAAATACTTGGGAATCAATCTCACAAAAGAGGTGAAAGACCTCTACAATGAGAACTACAGAACACTAAAGAAAGAAATTCAAGAAAACCTTAGAAGATGGAAAGATCTCCCATGTTCCTGGATAGGCAGAATTAATATCGTCAAAATGGCTATACTACCTAAAGTTCTATACAGATTCAATGCAATTCCAATTAAAATCCCAATGATGTACCTCGCAGAAATAGAGCAAGCAATTATGAAATTCATCTGGAAGAATAAAAAACCTAGAATAGCTAAAGCAATCCTCAGTAGCAAGAGCGAAGCAGGGGGTATTGCAATACCAGATCTTCAACTCTACTACAAAGCAATAGTAACAAAAACGGCATGGTATTGGTACCAAAATAGACAGGTAGATCAATGGTACAGAATAGAGGACATGGACACAAACCCAAATAAATACAATTTTCTCATACTAGACAAAGGTTCCAACAATATGCAATGGAGAAAAGATAGCCTCTTCAACAAATGGTGCTGGGAAAACTGGAAAACTCTATGCAATAGAATGAAACTAAACCCCTATCTCTCACCCTACACAAAACTCAACTCAAAATGGATCAAAGACCTCGGAATCAGACCAGAGACCCTGCATCTTATAGAAGAAAAAGTAGGTCCAAATCTTCAACTTGTTGGCTCAGGATCAGATTTCCTTAACAGGACTCCCATAGCACAAGAAATAAAAGCAAGAATAAACAACTGGGATAGATTCAAACTAAAAAGCTTTCTCTCAGCAAAGGAAACTATCAGAAATGTGAAGAGAGAGCCTACAGAGTGGGAGAATATCTTTGCCAACCATACCTCAGATAGAGCGCTAATTTCCAGAATCTATAAAGAACTCAAAAAACTCTACACGAAGAATACAAATAATCCAATCAACAAATGGGCTAAGGAAATGAACAGACACTTCACAGAAGAAGATGTACAAGTAATCACCAGATATATGAAAAAATGTTCAACATCCCTAGTAATAAGGGAAATGCAAATCAAAACTACCCTAAGATTTCATCTCACCCCAATTAGAATGGCGATTATCAAGAATACAAGCAACAATAGGTGTTGGCGAGGATGTGGTGAAAAAGGAACACTCATACATTGCTGGTGGGGTTGCAAATTAGTGCAACCACTCTGGAAAGCAGTGTGGAGATTCCTCAGAAAGCTTGGAATGGAAACACCATTTGACCCAGCTATCCCACTCCTTGGCCTATACCCAAAGGACTTAAAAGCAGCATACTACAGAGATACAGCCACATCAATGTTCATTGCTGCTCAATTCACCATAGCCAGATTGTGGAACCAACCTAGATGTCCTTCGGTTGATGAATGGATAAAGAAACTGTGGCATATTTATACAATGGAATATTACTCCGCAATGAAGAATGATAAAATTATGGCATTTGTAGGCAAATGGTCGAAATTGGAGAATATCATGCTAAGTGAGATAAGCCAATCTCAAAAAACTAAAGGACGAATGATCTCGCTGATAAGCGGATGAGGACATATAATGGGGGGTGGGACGGGCTAGCATTAGGTTTAGGGTTAGGTTTAGAGTTAGGCTAAGGAGAGCAGTAAGAATGAAGGAAAGAAGGACTGTGTAGAGGGAAAAGAGGGGTGGGAGGGGTGGGAGGGGTGGGGGGGAGGGGAAAAAATATAATAAACATCATTACCCTATGTAAACGTAAAAAAAATAAAAAAAAAAAAAAAAAGAGAAAAAAAAAAAAAAAAGTATGAATAGGACATAGTGCCTTCCCTATTGTTATAATTGGGTTAATATCCCATCTTGAATACTTATTTTCCCACCATTTGAACATATGAAAAGAAGTTGTTTTTTTAAGAAGCAAAAATATTATCGTCTTACTTTATGAAGTGATCATTTATAGGATGGATGCTGTCACACATCAAGCAAACACCTCATTATATGAGATTTCAAGGCATTTATCATATCTTACTATATTCTCCTAATTCTGATGAACCATCATGTTGAAAAATATTCCCTGAAGTAGTCGAGATATATAAGCTTCCTGATTCATCTGAAATACACAGTTGGATCATCCTAAGAGTTATTATCAAAACATATCAGTCCATCAGAAGAGATACATATGGAGCAAGTGAGGCACCATGGCCTTTTCAGTCTACAATAGCAGTGAAATCTTCCCATCGAGACTATAAACTGCCCCACTGGATAAAAAGTATCATGAAATGACTGTGGAATATGAACTTGGAAAAGGAAGAAATATGGAGAGGGATAAGGAAAAGATAACCAGATGTGGAAGAAAGGAAAGTGAGACAGGTAAGAGAAAGCAACAGCCAGTGGCCCTGCATTACCATTATCAGGGTTGGTAAACATCCTACTTGCACTGGAGACTGTCTTCCCAATGTCAGCCAGAGACCGGAGGTTGGATTTCTTGGTTTGATGCCGATGCTTCCGGAGCAAAGTATAGGTCACCTTATCCTTAAGGTCAGCTTTCAAGAGGCCTGTCTCAATCTGATGGTCAACAATCATCTCTGATACAAAAACAAAGAAGAACAAAAACAAAATTCAGTCTCAAAATGTGATTTTTTTACTCCAGCTTTATGGCTGTAGCCCTCAAATTTAACATCAATGTATTATTTTCCAAATCTCCAACTTCCTGCTTTATGTAAAGGCTAAAGATACAAGGTACAGGGATACTGGTTTTAATGAGAGAGTTATAAATATTCTAGTAATAACTGTATGGTTAGAAAGATAAAATTATCTTGTTGTTTTTCTTCCAAGTTTAGTGATTTCACATAAATCACATTCTACTTCTATGAATAACACAATTGATAGTAATTTAAATTTTCAATTAAAGATTGAAATTTTTCATGTACTACTATATGTTAGAAATAAACAAAATAAAGGCATACTTTCCATCTGCAACTACAAAACTTTTTTTTAAAAAAAGAGAAAGGAAAATAATACTTTCTTAATATCAAGTCATCTGAACACCAATTAATTAAATGAAAGAGTAAACCTTGAAATTATGCCCTAGTCTTTTCTAAGGCAGGCTTATTCTTCCTGTTTTGATCTAACTAAAGTCTCACAAACATATTGCCACTGGTTGTGTTAGAGTATAACCTGAATAAAATTTTCTATGAAATATTATTCAGGTTATACTTTAATTATCTTAGTCCTACTCAGACTTTTAAATATCCTAGTCTTACTATGAAAAACTTAAAATTGCTCCCTAGGTCATTCTGCTATACAACAAATTCTATTTTCTCCCCATGTTTTTTATTGGTACATTATAGTTGTATATTATGGTGGGATTTGTTGTTACATATTTGTATATTCTCCCTCCTCCCTCCTCATCTCTTTCCTATAACAGAATATGAGAAACCCTTTTTCTCATAAGTAAGCATGTCAATAGTATAACAAAAATGTAGACTGGTGCACTCTACTTTAACATCTACATGACAGGACATTTTATTTCTACCCAGAATGAGACTGAAGACAAAAAAGAAAATCACAAAATCTGTATAATATTGGCAGGAAGCTACTTCATTCATGCAAGTAGAGCTTTTGTCTCCTGCACTGAACCAGAGCAATGGATCCCATGCCTACTTATTCTGATACATAGATGCATCCAAGCTGCATATGCATAAACAGTTGCATATCCATATTCCCCTCTTGGGCAAGCTTCTCAATATACAAAAGTAAAAAGAGAACAAGTTATTCTTCTGCAAAAGTCTGACAAGAAAATAGATGGGTCCTAGTTGGATAACAGCATCTCCCACGGATTCCCACCTCTGTAAAGAGAAGTTACAGATGTTCAAGGGGCTTTTCTCGGGCATGACTGTACTTCTCACACATCCATCCTTATATCAAGTACTCAGATTTGGTCTCACAGTCTATAGCAAGAAACTGGCATTTACAATGCACAATCAATTATTTGGAAGTCAAGCAGAGGCTAAATCCAGGATTTTCCATCATATGCCTTACACAGATGTCATAAATGTCACACTGGACCACTTGGTAGGACGCCTGGGCAAGGAAGGAAGAGTTTCTCTTGTGAATGTTTTGGTTTGAGAGTGGCCTTTAGCTCTGAGTATTTTTAACTACACAAACCCCACTCAGTAAAACTCTCAGAACTGATCCTGTAATTACAATTATCCCTCTGTTCTACAGTAAAATAATTAGGTGCCTACAGAACACAGCCCTTCTTTCCCTTTAAGTCTTGCTCCATGTGGAAAGTCCATTTCATAGAAGAACCATAAAAATAAACAAACAGCCCAGCATATCTGCTGCGAGTGTTATCAAACTCCTACTCTAATTCCAGGGTTGTGGATTAAAGTGTTTCTTATCTACCATTCCTGGCAGGGCCTTCCTTTATTCTTGCTTTCCTTTAAAATCGCAAACCAATCCATTTGCATGCATAGACTACCCTCTGTTACTAATGCCTGGAAATCACCAGTTAGAACAGGTTAAAACATCTGTGTGGCTTATGTCCTTCATTAAATTTCCATTAAAATGGTCCACATTATAGGACTCTTTTTAAGCATAAACTACAAAACCTTTCAAAGGAAAGTGGGGGCAGTAACATTTTACAGCAACACTGAGATTTCAGTGTTCAAAATCCCACAGACACTACCAATTGGGAGAGAAAGTGCCAACTCCAGATGATAGCAGAGCTGAAAGCTGAGCAAGAGTTCAAACTCTCGTTATACAGATGAGAAAAGAGTAGGCTGGAGAAGTGACTGGCCCACAGATGTAGACTCATTAGAGGCAAAACCCCCAAATAAAACCAGTTTTTCTGACTCACAGTTTAGATCTTTCTCTATGTCACACGTTTTTCTTTAAAGAGTAAGCTCTAGACAAAAAAAGAATCAATATATGCAGAGCTTCTGCAAACCAAGATGTGACGGAACAGAAAAATGGCCAAAGATACAAACAGCTTCTTAAAAGAAATACAAAGGGCCAAAAAATATATAAATACTCAACTTTTAGATTAAGAAAGACAATTTAAACAAAGTTATGCAAATAAAACCAATTATGAGGTATTTTTTAATCCATTGAAATGATAAAAATTAAAAAGACAAATCAAACCCCTAGTGATGTGAAGGGTGTGTACAACAGGAAATTTTATGCATTAATGATGAAGTGCCAAGTGAACCTTTCTTGAAGGTCATTTGGCAAATATATATCAAAACCCTTGAATATATTCAAAACTTTTGAATATTCTACCATTAGAAATCCATACTAAGGAAAAATCTTAAGTTCACAAAAATATAACAAGAATCTTCACTTTTCTTTGCAGTAAAAACTTGAAGGTGATTTAAATATCCAATTATAGATTATTAAATACTTTGTGAACATTAAAATTACACTTAAATTTAATGACAGAAAAATATTGATATTATGTTTTTAAGTTTAAGACAGATTAAAATGATGCAGTATGATTCTGCTTGGTGAAATAAGTTACATATGCATAAACAGTTGCATAGAAAAAATGCTGAGAGCAGGTAAAGTGGTGCATACTGTAATCCCAGCAACTTGCAGGGCTGAAGCCAGAGGATCACAAGTTCAAGGCCAGCCTCAATAACTTTGTGAGACCCTGCCTCAAAATAAAAAAAATAAAAAGAAATGGGGATACAGTTCAGTAGTAAAGCACCTTGGGTTCAATACCTATACCAAAATAAATAAATAAATAAAATGTGTGTGTGTGTGTGTGTGTGTGTGTGTGTGTAAATGGAAAGATGGAAAGAAAGAAGGCAAGCAAGCTGAGAAAATAGCTCTGAAAAATTAGCTACCATTTTATTTTTGTGGGTATTTTTATTTTTGAGGGTTATATTTTTCTGTATTAGTTTAAAATGATCATATATTAATTTTGTAATTAGAAGAAACAATAGAAATAATGCCATTTTGAAAATATAAAAAGGTGTGAAAAGCAAGAAGCAACAGAACTCACACATCTGCCAACATGCAAAGCTCAGGAATGCCTTTACATACAAAATGAGCTCCAAAAATAGAGGTACATTTCCCTGATCCATTTTTTATCATAATAGAATACCTGAAATGGCTTATAATGTTTTTAACTTAGTAGGGGAGGAAAATTCCCATGGACTTGGTTTCAAATATGAATGACACTCTTTAAATGTAGAATTATGATGACGGTGCTAATAATAAAACTATTATAATAATCCACGAAAATGATGTTTTACCCTTTATGATACTTTTTAAAAAGATAAATTTTTCTATTAGCATGCAGAAGGGGTTCTTCATGAAAAAAAGCACACAAAGGTTCTAAGAAGAATCAGAAGTAGGCCGAATTTTTTGTGTAAGTGTGAGAAGTGACACCTGCTTAAACAGTCACGGCCCCCAAGCCTCCCAAGGCCCCTCACATGCACTGTCTTTGAACACAGGCTGGGTTGCCTCTGAGAGGCAGACTGATGAGAAGTGGAGCAGGTGGACGCAAAGAAGGACGGAAAGCACACTACTGTTTTGTTTTTGTTTTTGCTTTTTAGTTGTTGAAGGACCTTTATTTTGTTTATTTATATGTGGTTCTGAGAATCCAACTCAGTGCCTCACACGTGTTAGGCAAGTACTCTAACACTGAGCCCCAGCCCCAGTCACACACTTTGTTTTTTGATATAATCATATTTGCTATTATTTTTCTTCTCACTTGTTGAAATAAAATTGGGGTGTCAGGGGAGATGCATCCTAAGACTCAGCTATGCGTAATTTTCAACTGAGAATTATAGCATGCTTCAGGACCAAACAACTCCACTTCACCCTCTGCTAGAAAAGAATTTTCTTGATAGCTAAATAATGACTATAACTCTTCAAATTACAGTCCCATCTTCTGTCATTTAAGATTAGATAAAATAGGGCTTTTTAATTCTTCATGTTTTATCCTCTGTAAGGTTTTCATTCTCTCGAAGGATTTGTAAGGATTTGTTCTTAGCCAGTTACACTCTTTCAAGAAAGCTTTCTCCCCATGGCTGCAACACCAGCCTTTCCCCACTTCTCTCTGTTTTGCTCATGACATGTGGTTGCCTCTGAACTGTTTGTCTGTATTATTAGCTCCAGAATGACAGCACTGGCTCTTTGCCTACTTGCCCCAGGGACTATGGAGCAAACATATTAGTGAAGGATGATACCTCAAAGTGACCCAGTGGTGTCTAATTTTAACATGTAATGACAATTTTTAAAAGAAATGCATGGAGGTTAGAGAAAAGGTTCACAGCTGATAATAAAAGGTAATGGAAAATTAATGCAAGAACATAAAATGCTTCAATTAACCTTTCTTAAATGTAGTAAATATCAGAACCTCTCTTTGTGGCCATTGGCTAAAGAGGTTCTAATTTAATGTGGGAATCTGTCTTCTACTACATGTAAAAGGATCAGTTAGCTGCTGAAGACCAGAAGCTCCTTAAGCTCTTTCTGGTGCTGAAGATCCCAAAGACAACTTTATGGAAAAACTCCCATGTGTAATTCCACTTTGACTTTCATCACCCCTGATGATCAGCTTCAGTCACAGCAAAGAAACCCTTTAACTATTTCCAGCTCTGTCCACCACACCATCTGGAATCTTTTCTCCTGCTCATGAAGTCCCTGAGTACCTCTTTAACCTGACTCAGTCTTCACTCAGCCCTCTGCCAGGTGACATGTAGAAAGATCTGGGTAAACTAATTGCAACAAACACACCTAGTGGTCTTATTTGATTCTCATAACAACTGGGTAAGGTCCCCCTTCATCCTGTTTTTACAGATGAGGAAGTCAAGACTCCACAAGAGTTAAGTTACTTGTTTTACCCTTGGTCATCCATGCTAGGTTAATTAAAGTCCACAGTTTTAAATCCAGCATTCTTTTCTGTGATGTCACTTTAGATCTCATGGGATTGATACATGATACCCTCCAGAGAGTATGTATGTTTATAGAGGACAAACCCTGGGCACAGAGAAATGAATCTTTAAATGGTAGAATTTCAGGCAGAGAAATTTCAGAAGCTCTTGGTGATACAAATACTCGACAACAGTGAGACCTGACTCAGTCACTAACCCAAAAGGTCCTTCCTGCTCCCTATCCTTCATAACCTTTCTCTATACACAGCTAAAAAGCTAGACATCCAACTCAGGAACCGGACTATTTCCCTTCTTATAAAGATTAAAACTATTTTGCAGATGATGAAACTGAGGTGCACAGAAGCTAAGTACAATGTGTAGGTCAAAAAGATCTAGTAATCTGGTGTGCAGAATTCTGATCTGATATAACCAAAGATGGGTGAGTGAGAAGGTCTAGTCGAAATATTAATCTTGTGCCCATAAGTGAAGGAAATGAATACAAATCTATGTATGAACAGCACAATTCTAAAGACAATGAAAAATAATGTAAAAAATGAAAAGCATAAAAGAGAAGATTGGATATTAAATCTGGAAGAAAATATTTCCAAATGTTAATGATGGTTATGACCAGAGACAGATATTACAGAAGATATTTTATTTTTTTCTTAATATTTGTCTGACTTTCAAATTTTCTACAATAAACCACACAATTTCATAATGTAAAAAGGAAAAGAGTGTTATGTACTATTCAACTCTACTTGCACTAGAAGGCCTCTGCATTAATGGAAACTTATGGACTTGTAAAGGCAAAAAGTAATAGGAACCTAAGACAATATACTTACCCACCAACTGTGGGAGAGAAGAAGCCTCCCGGTCAAGCATGATTGATCCTTTCTCCATACATGTCCTCAGCTCAAATAAGCTGTGTAGGGACAGCGTGGCCACATGGGGCTTGCTCCACCTCTCCCCACCCTGTTCCACTTTTTCTTCAAACTTAATCCACCTAAGAAGATGAGAATAGTGAATAGCAATTAAAATTGCTCCAACTTCCTCTAGAAATATCAGTGTCAACCCCTCTATCTCCACCCTTACCAACACTTTCAAAATGTCTCCTTTTGTGGCATCTTAATAGCTTACTCTATCATTAATTGCATTACCTTCTGGAATATACCCAGAGTCATAGATCACTTCTTCCCCTAAAGTTAGAGGGAAAAAACAGTGACCAAAAGGAGCCAAAATGTCTTTGTTTTTGTATCTGCCTATGTGTAACCATGAAATCCCCAAGAATGATTCTTTAACTAAACTTTAAATAAGGTAGAAAAATATGCATCTCTAAATTCTCCATGTGGATAGAGTCTACAATGTATAAAAATAGCCTCCACCATGAGGATTTTATTGTGACTTCACAAGGCAGGTTTACATAAGGTGAAATATTAGTGATGAACCAATATTTATCTCAAACATTTGGAAACCCTGATGTGTCAAGTGGTGAAATGAACATAAAGTTTTCCTTTTTGTTGATGCTTAACAGAGGGTCGCCATGTTTGCTGTGTCTTTTATTTCTCAGCTAACACATGCTCCCTCTCATTGAGATTCTAACAGAAGCTTTAGCCTTCAAGTCTGGTTCCATGTGTGTTTAAAAATACACAAGCTCAGTGAACAACAGATCTACTCTGATAATAACATATCTTCTATAAACCTTAACAATGGAACAAACAACCCTCTTCCATAGCTGCTGCTTTCTAAGTTGCCTAGACATTTTGATAATATGGCAATATACAGAAATATAAAAAAAAGTTCAGGGACAGCAAAACACATTTGGTAGCTTTTATATCCCATATATTTCACATGAACTCTCCTACACTGTTAAAGGAAGCAGAAAAGCAGCTTTGATTGCTATACATGCTACTTTGATTGCTGAACATGCTACTTTGTTTCACTGAAATATTTGGAGAGATACTGGCTAAGATAAAGATGGGGTTAAAAATTGTTTTTTCTACATTTTTCACCCAAAGGTTTAATGATTGAAAAGATGTTTTCCTAGAGAAAGCTAAACACTCACCTAACTCACCAAAGATGAGAACAAAGGGCAGAGATCAGAGGAAGCTCTATATAAGGTATTATTTATAGAACTCTTACCAACCCCAGAGAAGGGGGAAGCACACATCAGGAGAAATGGAGTGAAAGTAGATCAAGAGATCAACCACAATGTCAAATAATATTTAGAATTTAATCAAGTTCAACACAAATATGATTCAGAAGTATTTTGTCATATACTCAAAGACCTGCCCTCCATGTTCCCATCATGAAGCCCCAAAGAGCCAGGCAATTCCTGTGTCAATGGTAACCTCATCATAATCTCACTCAATTCTAAGACCCCTGCTTTTTCCCCTTGTATCTCATGCCCCCAAAAAAGGTAAGCAGTAGAGACTTTTAAATGTTTGCCCCAAGATTTAAAAGGTCAACACCACCAACAATGAGGTTCTGAAACTTCAGAATAAGACCTAGTTTATTTCTACGAGAATAGTTGACTCACACTCCAGAAAAGAATGAATGAGTCCTAATATTCTTGTGTGGGTGTGGGTGTACATGTGCCTATGTGCACACATGTGATTGAATTAGCACTTCTTCATTTGGTTGGAATTAGAGCCAGAGAAAAAGAAGGAGTTAGGAGAGAAAAAAAAATGACAGTTTTATATTACACATTTAAAGAATTCTATGGGTGTAACCAAAATAATAAGAGGTAAGTAGAAGCCAGGCAGGTGGCACATGCCAGTAATCCCAGTGACTCAGGAGGCTGAGGCAGGAAGATCATGAGTCAAAGCCAGCCTCAGCAAGAGCAACTTAGTGCGACCCTGTTTCTAAGTAAAATATAAAATATGTGACTCAGTGGTTGAGTGCCCCTGAGTTCAATCCCTGTTACCCAAGAAAAAAGAAAAGAAATAATAAGATAACCAGGGTTATTTAAAGAATAATTATTTTATGTAATATAATACATTGATTAATTTTAGGTATAACACTTTTTCCAGTTTGTTCACGGATTCTTTAACCATGTTTGGTGGTAATGGTTATATGAACTGTATTTACTTCTGTGGCTATAATTTATTGCCCCAGTTAAGACTCCAGAAGACATATTTCATGGTATATGAAATCAAGTCAATGTTACATAGTGTTATGTCATCAATAGAGAGTGTAGTGACTCCTCATTTTCTATTCCTAAATGTATTCTTACTAACTGAGAGGTAGAATCTTTGGTCACAGACGTCAAGCCCAAGAAGAATGACAAGAATCAACTAGAAATTCTTTAAAATTAAATATCTTGTATGTCCTTCATTTCCCTAATATCCTTACTAAATGAGTTTCCCCCTTCTATTAATTTCCATCGAACTATATTGCTAAACCTATTCCTTAAAAGAAAACTGTGTATCACTTATGCACAGTATTTGACCATGGTTCTTTTCTGCCATCATCCTTGCTGTGGTA
Organism: Sciurus carolinensis; assembly: GCF_902686445.1. Classification (NCBI taxonomy): domain Eukaryota; kingdom Metazoa; phylum Chordata; class Mammalia; order Rodentia; family Sciuridae; genus Sciurus; species Sciurus carolinensis. The sequence continues at coordinate 83,645,841 of NC_062222.1, forward strand.
TGTATGAATGTTTATGTCCCCTGAAATTCATATGTTGAAACCTTACCCCCAAGGTGATAGTATTAAGAGGTAAGCCTTTGGAAGTGATTTAATCAGAAGGGTGGAGTCCTTGTGTTTGGGATTAGTGCCCTTATAGAGAGGGTTCCAAGTAGATAGATAGCCTCTTCTACTATGTGAAGATACAGCTAAAAAGCACCATATATGAGAAAGCAGATGCCCATTAGACAACATTGCTGCTGTGATCTTGGTCTTGGACTTCCCAGCTTTCAGAACTGTGAGAAATACATTTCTGTTGTATATAAGCCACCCAATCTATGATATTCTATTACTGCAGTCCAGATAGGCTAAGCTAATCCTCCACTGCCCAAGCAAAATCAATTTAATAAAATTTTTGTTAAAAAAGAAAAAGAAGTAAAATCACTGAATTCCTTTGTGGACTGTCTCTTATGCATTCCTCTCCATAGTTAACACCCTAGGCAACCTGACTAGACTTCAAATATGAATTTAAACAAGTTTTAAAACTACATTTAGAAATCATAAATCCCAACTAGGTTGGACTTATGAAATAGCATTACTCATCCTCCTGGAATATACTAGCCCTTTAGGTCAAGATTTAACCATAAAGGAATGGCAACATAAAGACTCAAAACTAGCCATGGCTTAAAATCTACATTCCTAAGGGATAAGTATTATCTCATCTCAGTTCAGTAACTACTTCACCTTGTCTTCAGTAAATATTGAGAGTTGTGATGATGTCACATTATAGCACAGCTAACAGCATAACGGAACTCTAGGATAAGGTCTATGAAATTCCTTCAGAATGTACTACCCCAATTGTTCAAGGAAGGATTATACTTTCAACATATTCATTTAAGCATAAAAGAATGGTATGCCCATATAAACAGAATGTTTGCAGAAAGTTTCATTCTGGATATGCACATACTACGTCTATCACCTCACATATCAAGGACAAACTGAAAAAAAAAGAAACTGAACACTACTCAATTCAAATCAGAAGCCATTAAAGAAAAGGCTAAGGCAAAAGACCAAAGTTCAGCCTGAGTGCCGATGAATCTGTAAAGGTGCTTTACAACCATGCAATTATGTTTTTTAAAAAAACAGACGTTTTTATTGTAGAGTGTACTAAAAGCCACTATGTACCCTTCATAATGACTATGAGTAACCATACATTTGGAATAAGTTTCTGACTTTTCCTCTTGTTTCAGTACTTGACATGTTACAGGAAAATTAATTTCAAAAGTTGGCTTTTTAAATGCTTGCAATTACAAAACTGATGTACCCTTGGAGGGGGAGTTTATTAGGTGAAGTTTATTTATTCCAAGGTCTTAGAAGAATAATGATAAAGTACTTTGCAGTTTAACACACTTTGAGTGACTGCCAACCAAACAGCATTTCAGTCGTTTGTTGAAGAAACAGAAGGCCCACTGGGAATCACTGGATTTTGCAACTTTCCAATCATATGATTAAATGTAATTAAGAAAAGACAAGACCTCTAACTTAAAAACCTTCCAATTTTACAGAGGAAAATAGACATGACCTTTGCATTAGAATATAATCCAACTACATAAAACTACTGAAATAATGCTAAATTTCTTGCTAATCAATAAGTGCCTCATTGCACGTAAGTCAATGCTAGTACGTACCTGGGATAAATGATGTTTTTAAAGTGAATTCTTAAAGTTCTAGATGGACTATGAAAGTTACTACATATAATTATCTAGATGTAACTACATATAATTACATAGATGATTAGAATTCTCAAGCCTTTTTTTTACAGAAAAAAATCAAATGGCCTCAAATGGAATTTCCCAGAGTAATTCAGTAAGGAAAGAGAGAGAAAGTGTAGATTGGAAAGAAAGCGATCTGCCTCAAAACCCACAGGGTAGTGTACCTTCTGAAGTGTCATGGCCATGACCTTAAATTAGTTTCCCCCGAGGTGAGTCAGGTCAATCTGCCCAGTAGAAACACAAATAGGTGTTCATTTGTGCTGTCCCACTGGACATGAAACATCAATACTCTTTTCCTTTGTTGGCTCCTGTTTTTTGAAACTGTGATGGCTTTCCTTTTTATCCAGGTTTGGCAGCACAGTTTGAGTTAGAATGGGTGAGTGATCTTTAACATATATTCACTTAACAGTATGACGTCCAGCACTGTCCATCGGAAAATTTACTGAAGCAAAACCAAAAACCAATAATCACTTTGGCAGATTCCTAACTCAAAGAAATAAACGATTTAGAAAAGGAAAAAAAAAAAAAAGTTCCTTCCTCCTGCTGTTGGGCCATCACCAAATCTTGGTCACAAATTATTCTTCTTACCCACTTGATTCATGAAGCCACTAGCTGATGTTCTTAACAAGGAGCAAGACTTCTACACCACTACCAAAGGATTCAATTTTATTTTTATTTTTTTTTTAATATTTTTTGCCAATGGATTTTTTTAATCTTATTTATTTATATGTGGTGCTGAGTATAGAACCCGGGGCCTCACACATGGCAGGTAAGCCTCTACAACTCCAGTCCCATGATTCAATTTTAATTACTGCTATCTTACTGAATGTCATTTATCAAATGACCAAACATTCAGAAGTACCCTCTAAAAAGAACAATATCCCTTGCCATTCCATTGATCAGATACATTTCTGGGGTCTGATAAGTCTATCCTTTATGCAGTGTTCAACTTCTCCTCTGTTTTGGAGGAGTCACTGGAAATTCAAAGTTCTAACTATAGAAAAAAGAAGAACAAAGTACATGAAAAGAAGGGTGGTAGATAGAATTGACTGTTACCTTAAACTCCACATAAGTAAAAACTTCTCTTGTTCATAATACTATATGACTACTGCACTTTCTAAGACTTAAATAGGGCATCTCCCCTATTACTGAAAACAATCTCCTTATTGTTTGAGGCACAGGGCCAACCTGAAATTCCTGTAGTAGGCCTGAAACCACAGTAATGCTGAAGTTCCATGTAGAATATTCTTAGTCAAATCAAATCATTACCAACTGAAAAGTACAGAACCTTAAAAGGGAAAGCAGGGGGGGAAACACATTCTGTGGAGTGTTAACTCAGTAGAAACTACATTAAGCTGGAAAAGCACAGAGGGTTAGCTCTCCTTGGAATAAAACAGTCTACCAGCAATGAATGTGGCCCAGTTAGCATTCATGAAGCCTGAAACTCAAACCCCAGGACTCTCCCCACAAAAATGTCTATCAACTGGGGTTTTTGCAGGAAAGCAAAGAATTCTCTCAAACTTAAAATTAGAAAAAAATTCATGTCACATCTTCATATATAAAATAAGTCCCTTCTAGGTAATAACTTTTTATTAGTTTGGTAGGTTTGAGAACTTTTAATAGGGGAAAAAAATTATGTCTGGGAACTGGACATCACAAATAGAAGTCAAATTACCGCAAAAACATTCTGAAGCAGAGCATGTCAAAAAAAGTAAAGACTGCTTAAAATCTGAACATCTCTGGAAGTATAATCACCTCCGAACCTTCACAGAATTCAAATGGAGCAGCAAACTAAGAATCAAGGTTCTATTTCTCTTTTCATTTATTCTATTAACCCATATTTCTTGAGCATAACTATATGCTAGGTAGTTTTAGGCACTAGAAATAGAGTGATAAACAAAGCAACTGCCCTCATAGAGCATTAATTCTATTGGGAAAGGACAATAAGAAGCTATATAATATGCCAAATGGTGATAAGTGGCAAAAACTAAAATAAGGAATAGTAAGTGATAGGAAGTGTTAAGGGGAAGTTTCAATTATAAATAGGGCAGTCCCTGAGAAGATAATATTTGGCTTATTGGCCCTTCTCCCAGGCGCCAGGGATTTGAACCCTGGTCTGTGCACACACTGGGCGAGCACTCTACAGGATGAGCTATTCACCCTCTAGAAGATAATATTTGAAAGAGCCCTGCAGGTAACTGTGGTGGTACATGGCAAGAAGAGGGGACAACAAGGGCAAAGTCCTTGACTGAGTAGAGCCTGACTGGCCAGTGAGGATCAAGCAGACCGAACAAGGAGAAAGGAAATAAAAGGTCAAAGAGATCATGGAGGACAGCTCATGAGGGAAGGAAGTAAAGGCTGGTGCAGGGAGACCAACTGGGTGGAGGCACTCACAGTAATCTAGGTGAAAGATAGTAGCCTGAGCCAGGGCCTGGAAGTGCTGAAGGTGAAATGTGGTGAGACATCTGAATATCTGAGTGCCTTTGAGGGAGAAACAGAATTTGCCAGTTGATCAGATAGCAGATACAGGGAAAGACAGGAGTCAAGAAGACCAACATGCTGGCTGACACAGTTCAAAGAGGGAACTATTTATTGACATGGGCAAATCTACAGGAGAGGCAGACTGAGACTCCCAATGAGTCCAATTACTGAATTCCAATTAAATAAGGAAAGAAGTCTAGCTTAGAGATATAAATGCAGATGTCATCAGCACATTGATGAAGTAGTTTGAAATTTTAAACATAGGTCCTCTTCTGAGCTTTATCAGTGATATGCTAGGTACCCTGGGTTGTCATTCCACAGCTTTCCATCATTCAGACAGAAATTGCAACAGAACTCCAACTTTGGCCAATTAATATGCCTAAGAAACCATTATAAGCAAATGGTTATTTCTAAGGCAATCAGTTATGAACTAATCACATAATCAACAAATATTTATCAAGCACCTAGTATGAACCAAGTACAGCAGGGCACTGGGAATACCATAATGAACAGACAGACATGATGGTCCCCAACTCTAGTGTTATGAAGGAAAACAGATGAAAATAATAATAATACAAATACACAAATTAATAACAAATTAATTAATAGTAATTGTGGCAAGTACTATATATGAGAAGTTATAAAACATGGGCTATTTGTGAGTGTGAGCACTTTTTATATATAGACAGCTTCTCCCTGACACACAGGGGAGTACCCAGTGCCCTTCCTACCCAGCACAGTCTCTCAGAAATTGCTTATGTTACCAAAATGTCACATATGCTCAGAAAAAGTCTTTAAGAATGATAGTAAAGAATTCAAGATCAAGGGCTGGGGATATAGCTCAGTTGGTAGAGTGCTTGCCTGTCAAGCACAAGGCGCTGGGTTCAATCCCCAGCACCACAAAAAAAAAAAAAAAAAAAAAGAATTAAAGATCATTTTAATCTGTAAGATCTTAAAAGCAAATATTATACCCATTGCATTGAACACTGAGTTACCTATACAATGAACTGTAATCTCTCCATCCTTCTGGGACCAGGGATCATGTGAAATAAAGCATAGTCTACATTTGACTGAAATAGAAAACAGAAAACAACCCCTGCACTCTATGATAACTATAAAACTTCAAGATGAAAATAAGAATCAAAGCAACCACAGCTTTATACAACAGTGTACACACAAAAAATTTAACAGCAATAAAGTATGCATGATGTTAGAGAGGCTATGACCCAATATGAGGCTCATTTGATAGAATGAAAAACACCAACTCAGGGAGACCACGTGCATGACACATTCGAAATTTAACAGTGAGAGAACAGCAAAGCCATGACTAGACAGAAACCTACCAACACTTAATCGAGGTTGCACTAATACAAGTTTCCCTTCATATTTTCCAACAGAAAGAAGGAAAAGAAAGAATAAAATGGAGACACCAGTAAAAGTTTTTGCTCTGAAGCCTTCTTTTGGAAGACATTTTAAGTACTAAAAGTATATAAGTTTAATATACAAGTTATTGGTTCTGAAAGAGGGAATGAGAGACAACTGCTGTCATAAGAGGTCCCGGAGGGCAAAGATCTTTGAGAGACAGCATTAGAGTGAGGTAGATATACGCTACCAAAGCATTGTAACTAAAAGAGGAAAATTAATTCACTATTAAACAAAAGAGTTTTAACGAGCATACCCCTTCTGGGTGTCAATTAAAAAGAGAATTACCCATCAAGTGGAAATAAAATATTTGAAAATCAGATTCCTTGCTACTGTGAGGGTAAGAAATAACTTAACACCCTTTTTCTTGCTGACCATGGTTTAAATTATGGAAGACAAGAAAATCTCCATGGGTTCTACCAAATTTTTAAAAGCAGGTATGTCTATAAGGCCACACTACCTCAAAATTCTTGGTGAATAATAAAAGCCTCTCAATTATTATCAAATGAATCAATTTATAAAACTTTTCCAGCATTAAAAATACCAAATGGCTGAGGACATTCAGCAATACTTAAAATTGTGGAAATAAGAATAAATCCATAAATCTGTAAGGCATTAAGTCTGAATACCTAACCTCAAAAATCTAATCAACTTGACAAAGACTTAATTATATATGGCATAACATAGGAAACTTTCAAGAAATACCTCAGAAAATAGAAGTTCTTCTTCTAACTCCTAAAAGAGTCCTCATCTAGAAAAGAGGACTATTGAACTTGTTCTTTGTTGTTCATCTGCTCTAACTGATCATAAATGATGAAAATAATAACTTTTTTCTGACTCTGGAATAGCCTATCTAGAACAGAAGAGTAGACATAGGCCCCCTTTCCATCAATTACCACAGGAGACCTTCACCTTCTTTAGCTTTATTTCTCTTAAACTAAAAACTGGGAAACTCATTGGTATTCCTCAGATTGTAACACAGTATACTGAACTCGCTTCAAACTTTTCAATAAAGTACAGAGATCAACATATGTGTTTCTTCTGCTCACTATGATACTTCCAGGACATTATAGTGCTCAGGTATATACTACTCACTCAAAAAGCACTGGTTAAATTGAACTGATATGAATTAAACTGTAGTCTACAAAAGACATGTCTTAACATTATTTTGTTTAGGAAAGTAAAATCATTAGTATCTCTAGGTTACAATGACAAAGAGAGACCAATTACTGTATTATATCAAAGTCTTTATGTCACGTAAGTGTTATATGTCACAAAAGAAGATTTACTCTGGAATATGTAACTAAATCTTTATGTTAAAAAAAAGTTCATGGGGGCTAGAAATATGGCTCAGTGGCAGAGTGCTTGCCTAGCATGTGTGAGGCACTGGGTTTGGTTCTCAGCACCACATATTAATAAATGCAAAAAATAAAGGTCCATTGACATCTAAGAAATTTTTTTTAGAAAAGGAAAACTCAGATATCATGAAGATCATGAAATCTCATCTACCTGTGTAGTGCTTAATAATTTACAAAGCATTTCCATATCCATATATATTCATAAATATCTATAAACATATAATTATATATAATATTTGTTACATATTTTATATAGCATAAATACATATCATACATAACAGGCATGTTTTTTTAGATATTTTGTTGTTGTTCTTTTTTAGACATACATGACAATAGTGTATTTTGACATATTATAAATACATGGAGTATAACTCATTCTAATTAGGATCCCATTCTTATTGTTGTACATGATGTGGTCATGTATTCATATATGAACATAGGAAAGTTATGTCTGATTCATTCTACTGTCTTTCCTATTCTCATCCACCCTCCCTTCCCTTCATTGCCCTTTGTCTAATCCAATGAACTTTATCTATTCTTTATTGATAATGAAACCAGAGTTCTTTTTTTTCTTTGGTACTATGGCTAATACCAGGGCCAGTGTATCATTGAGTTACATCTGTACTTCTTTTTATTTTTTATTTTGAGATAAGGTCTTATTAAGCTGGCCTCAAACTTGTGATTCTCTTGCCTCGGCCTCCTGAGTCACTGGGATTATGTGCATAAGCCATTGCATCAGGCATGAAATCGAAGTTCTAAGAAACTGAATGCCATGCAGATGACAGGAAACAGAGCATAAAAGTAAACTGAGGTCTCTAAATTCCAAATTGAGGTGAATCTTCTACTTGCTTTTAACTGGGTGTTTAGAAGATGACAGATTTTTACTTTGAAATCATATTCTGTCTACAACTATCATTGTCTTCACAACAGTCCTCCTATCAGGGAGTGAGAATAAAACATGGTCTCACAATAACTTGGAGATATTTGCACATTCCTTGGCTGTCATCTTTGGGTGCCTGAGTTTATTATCTCTTTAAAACACTTTTACTAATAAAGAGTATATAAATTGAGACTGACTTCTCATTCCTTTATAAAAGACAAACTTATAACAGCACAGATCAAAGATACAATGATCCAAGAGTAAAATGAAGGGTGTCCTGCATCCATGTCAATGTAGAAGAGAAGAAGAAATAGGGTCATTTACTCCTTGAGGCAACAATACCACCCTCATCACCCATTCAGGGTGTGGAGGTGAGAGGAAGGCACCCACAGGCTCACCTATCTTGCCCTGTCCTTGTTTCCCCAAGTCAGTAGAGGATATGATCTCAGAGGATATGAGAGTTATGCCTCACCTGGCTGTCTCCTTCCACTCCATCTCCTGCCCATCCACAGCCAGCAGCTCATCCAGTTCGGTGAAGAGCTGGGGAGGCGCTGGGCTGTCATCCTCCTCTCCCAAGATGAATCGGATGCGTTCTGCGGCAGGAGAGACTGCAGAAGTGAAAATACTGTGGTTAAACACTGGCTGGACAACCCGGAGGAAAGTGTAGCTCCGAGATCTTCCTCTATCCCCAGGGTTATTGGGCTTCCCTTCCACATTTTCAGTAGACATCTTTCTTGCTGAGTCTCCCTTATCCCCAACCTAAAGCCAAAAAGCAATCAAAGCTGGTCTCTCTTCCTTCGGTCCAAACTGTATCTCTGTTCTCCAGGACAGTACTCCAGGTCTCTGTGGTTTGTGACCAAGGACCTTGAGCCCTCAGATGTGCTGAGGCCCAAACACACCACTTCCCCTTCTTCCTCACTGATGACCCATCCAAAATTATAAGATAGAAATCATCTTGAACCAATCACTTTTTCCTATAGCAGTGGGAGGGGCAACAGAGCACCCCAATCCTGAGTTTTCCTCAGGCCCCCACCTCCCACCCACCCTCCTTCTGTCCAATGTCTGGGCCCAGGCCCTCCCAGGCTCCTCCCTGACTGTAACTGGCTAACTGCAAAGTTGATGAAGGAATATTTAACAAGATGGGGTCTCTTTTTTACATAATGGCAGTACCCAAAAATATTTAGTCACACTTCAATTCACTTGAAAAACAAGTCCAAGTAAAATATTGTACACCTGAAGGGGAAAAAAGTTTTCCAACACACTTAAGCAGATAATTGAATGCCCTACTAGCTCCTTTTGACCCCATCTCCTGGAAATCATGTAATAAAAATTTAACTAGAATTTCCCCCAGGTTGTAGGTTATTTTCTCTTTTTTAAAAAAGTGAAAGAGAGAGAGAGAGAGATGAAAGCATTTGGAAATTGATGGTCACATTAAAAAACTAAGGCCCAATACAATAATAAAAAAAATTAAAAAATTAAAAATTAAAAATTAAAAAAAAAACTAAGGCCCACGGACACTTTCATAATCCCTGGGTAAAATCCACTGTTACATATATATATGGATGAAATTAATGTATATCACACACACACATGAATATATACAAAAATTGATAGCAATAGATGTATACAGACTACCTAATAAAACATGAAAATTCCCACCATCTGAAAACTAAATATAGGACAAAATAAAAGTCCCTAGGTCAAAATTTATTTACTGCAAATAAACCCATGAGAAATATTCAACCTAATTAGTAATCAAAACTAATTATTAAAGTATATGTTTCACCTACTAAAACACAACAATGGAAAAGAAAGATAATGCCCAATATTTACAAATTGCACAATACTATATCCCATTGCTGGCTGTTAGTAGGAACCTAAATGGGAACATTTCTCTAAAGGGAAATTTGGAAGGAGGTGGAAATGTTTTAAAAGTATGTCCTGGTGGCTAGGGTTGTGGCTCCGTGGTAGAGCACTTGCCTAGCATGTGTGAGGCACTGGGTTCAGTCTTCAGTACCACATAAAATAAACAAATAAAATAGAGGTATTGTGTCCATTTACAACTAAAAAATTATTAAAAGGTTAATCCTATAAGCCAGAAATTATTCCACTAAAAATACATTCATTTCAAATAAATGATAACTGTTTCAAAGATTTTGCTACAGAGGTTATCTTTGCAGTATTGTTTATAATTGAGAAAAAAATAAATAAAGGAGGATTGGTTAATTAAAGTAAGGTACAAATATATAGTAAAATACCATGCAGTCATAAAACATGAATTCAAGATTGCAGTGTTTTTACATGTATACCATATAAAATCAAATGAAAAAAAAAATCATAGGCATAAAGTGATCTTATTCTAATATAGAAAAAATGTACAATACATAACCATAAATCAAAGTCCAAAATTGAGGCAGCCCTCACTTTGCTTAGTTCCAACATATGTGTATTTCAGGTAACACAGTTTAGTTAAATAACTCTAATCCTTTAACAACACAGTTCAAATTTCTGTTAATGCAGGATATTATGTAATTGCATAAAGCACAAACTTTGCTGCTAGCTCTTCATCCCATAAATCACTATATAACTAACGTGCACTGAACAGTGGCCAATCATGGCTCTTCTTTCAGTCCGTCAGTGACTGGCCACTCAAAGCTCCTTAGTTCACACAGACAGCAAGTGTGTTGCCTTCTTGCCTCTCCATGGTAAATCTATATGATATGGATCATCAAAAGAAAAAACTGGCCAACAAGGAAACTGATGGTGTCAGAAGTAAAATCTGAATAGAGCTGCAGAAGACATTGTGGTCCATGGAATGTTGACAATGCTGCCAGCAGCCATTTAAGAGACTCTGAATGTAAGGAATGTCCTGAGGGCAAACTTATCAACATCTATAAGGAGAAAAAGGCCATGAGGAAAAAGATGACAATGTCTTATAGGAAGCGATGCTGGAAAAAACTTCACACTAGAGAAACTCAAGGAGATCCCTTGACACAGAAAGCATAAAGAATAAAATGCTGTAAGTTGACCTAAACTTAAGAGAACATGCCAATTTGTATAGGTATTGAAAGGAAAAAATCTGTTTGCTCCATTTCATAAGTTGGACAATAGGGAGAAGGCAAGCACTATTCAAGCTACCCCCATAAGATGTGAAAAAGAAATGACCATTTTAATCTCCATGTTTCTAATGTATTAAATGACTGCATACTAAATAAATACCAGTTTTAACCTGTACCTTTATAGCCAACATCAAGAGAGATTTTAATGTTTTGAAAATTTTATAAAGGCCATGGATTATTAGGATCGCCCTGTACTGATTTTGTCTTGCATGGTCATTTTTATAGTCTTACACTATAAAGCATAAACCAATGGCTGCCTTTATCCATAGGCATTTTTTTTTTAATTTTATTTATTTAGATGCAGTGATGAGGATTGAATCCAGTGCTTCACGCATGCCAGGCAAGCCCTCTACCACTGAGCCACAACTCCAGCCCCATAGGCATATTTAAATATACAAGTATACTTAAACTAAACAAGTATATTTTAATGTTACATAGATTATTTCTAGGGCTTCTGTTTTCTACAAATTCTAAAGTTTTTACATCCATCCATGTATTCACTCAGCAATGTTTATTGAGCACAGTCTATGCTCTAAATAGACTCTGCTTCATGTTCCGAAGATAAAGGATAAAACACAACAAAATTATCCCTGATACTATCACACAAGTAGGGAAAATAAACACTAAGCAATTAATTTGTTAAATGAATCAATAAATTAGTATACAATCCAAGAAAAAATATTTTCTAACTGTAAGTGTCTTCAGAACATTAAGGTAATTGAATACATATAGGTTTGGGCACAATTAGTGTGTTTTATTTCTCTAACTCATTGGTTTTGAAATTTCTAAATATCTCTGGAAGAAAAAAAAATCTAAAAAGTTCCAGGACTTTTGTGTGAAAACATTTGCAATACCTTTCTAATCAAGAAATTGGAATAAGTATTTTAGGTGATCAAGGAAGGCATGAAAATGAAGAAATGAACCGCAGAATTTGGAATCTGAACAATACTCCTAAGAAGCAGACGTTCACATGCTCCATTTAGTTGCTCCATTTCTTTATATTGGTTCTGGAACTGATAATCCCACAAATTTGATTACCTTTTCATTGAGCATTTAACATCAAAGATCCCTGAAGGAGAAAGAGCTTCCAGAAGGGAGAAGTCTAGGGTTAAACAACCAACTTTTTATGCATTCCTAATATGTGATGTAGGTCTGTCCTGACCTTTAACAGGGAATAAATGTTTTTCCAGGTTAAACAACAGAATCTTCTGCACCAACAGCACACATCCCTGCTAGGCCTACTCCACGGCACCCCGCTCTCTGGACAGACATCCTCAATTTAGAAAAACACCAATCATTCTCACTGACAGCAACTCAAGGTGGCTTCAGCAAAATGGAATGGAAAAAGAATGTGACATCACCCCCAGGTCTTAACTCTAGGTGCCAGTCCTAATGCTTCTTATATGTTATCTTATCTCCTGAGCAAGGAGTACAATAATCCTTTGGGGAGTAAAATTCCAAAATCATGTGTCATAAACTAAATTACAACTCTAATAAATTTCCTCAGTTGCTCCCCTAAGATTTCTCAGGAATTAAAAGAGGCCACAGCAATTGTATTGCAAATAATGACCTAAAGAGGGTCATTCCCTGTAGCCAGCAAATACCCTTCCCAAAGATTGCTAACATCACTCAACACAAAGATACGCAGAGAATGATGAATCATTAATTATGTCAGGAATTCACTGTTTCCCATACCCTTTGATCATGTAGGGAAATGAACTAAATACAAGAGACAGCATTGCAGAAAGAAGAGTATAGACTCAGCAGCCAGACTTCCTGGGTTTGAATCTGAACTGTTATTTATTAGCTATGTGACTCGAGACATGCTAATTTACCTCTCTATGCTTCAAATTTCCCATCTTTAAAAGAGGATTATCATAGGAGCTACAATCTAAGTTTAAAACATAAAATTCTCACAAATATTGGCCTTGAGAATCACTGCATGTTGAAAATGTGTAAGGCTGGAAAGAAAAATGCCAGAAGTGGTGCCTGATTTTCCTTTAGTGAATTAAGTGGCTTCAGTGATGAGAACACACAGGTGTGCCCACATTCCTGGAAACAGACAACAGAGGACTAAGCGGAAATAACAAACCCCTTTAGCCTCACTTAATACTTGGGTGGGGAGTGTGTCAGAAAGTCAACTTGCACTGAATAGGAACACACTGAGTCTAAGCAATAACTAAGCTAACTTCATTGTAAAAGAGAACCTGAAGAAAAAAAGAGAAAGGTTCCCAGGGAGGGAAGAATTGTCATATTAATCCAATCACTTTTTTTTGGTCAGCAAATCCAGTAGATCAAAGTGAAGTCCAAGACTCTAGTCTACCTTGATTTTCTTTGTAATTCTGTGCTCTGATCAGAACATGTTTTGGTTTTTTGAATAGCTGTGGAAATTCCTACATCACCGTGGTTATCTCTAACCGGGTCCACTTGAAGGATGATAAAGTGTCTTGTCAGGATTAGTGGGAGACCCAGTACTCCTAAACTCCACTGGCACAAGAAGGCAGACAGGAGAGCTGTCCCCACTCACTCCTGCCACCAGCATCTACATCACCACATCCACTCCCTCCGAGCCTGGACTCGGCCTCAGAGTTCATCTGGATGGCCACTAACCATCAGTCAGAGGTGGCTCAGAAGAGACCTCACTCCCATCCCCAGGTGCAGAACAGTCCATGCATTTTGCCAGCCCCTATCTGTGTGTCCAATCTTGTTTCCCAGGCAGAACTGGCTTGTGACTCACAGAAGAGCACACCTGCTCACTTTCTGATTTTGTTTCACTTTTCCTACTTAGAATATGAACATACCCTTTTCCTTCCTCTTCTTATTCCATTTCCTAGTTAAGAATCGTGTCTTTTCCAGTATCCCATACCAATCACGCCCAGCAGCCAGGGGCTCTCCCTTACAGCCATAATAACACTTTGTGTCTGAATAACTTCTATAGGAACAAAGACACAGCCTCTTCAGTCTTATTCAACATTCTGCAGGTAACTTTTCTCTCCAGCCAGACACCAAACTGGAAGGCAGGCTGTGTTTTATATGCCCTTTCCCAACACCAACACAGAACCACCACATAACTTTAAATGCTGAATTAAGAAATTAGATGTGGCTGCATAAACCCTGGGTAGTTTCAAGTATATAAAAACTATTTGCAAAATGAATCTCACATTAAGAACTGTGAAACAGAAAACATCAAAGTTTGGAAACTGTCCTTAATCTATCCTTCCTGTAATCCTTCTTCACATTAGCTGTCCTGTGACCAAAATATAGTGGACACTGAATGTGGAGCATCAAACAAAAGAATAAACACCTTGGGCAAATGCTTTCCTCTGCTAGACGAGGAAATGTCCCATCCTGAGGGATGACAACACTTAATCTTATGACAGTTAATATCCACCTGCTTTGTGTTTTATTCATTGCTATACTCTGTCACACCGATAATCTAAGCCGATAATCCAGTTAAACCCTCACTTACCCTATTATTGGTGCTTACCTCGGGTACAGTAAAGTTAGACAGATGTTTGGAAAAATAAGTAGAGAATGAATGAATGAACAATACATATTTTGCTCTGGTTCCTCAGAAGAGATCTTTCTTCTTCTCTTTTCTCTGACTCTTTTTAAGAGCATCTTGGAAAATGACATGGTTTGACAAAATGGAAATTCTGAGGTCTAATAATGATACACTGCCATTTGGTAACACAATTAATGCAATCACAATCATCCCTTGGAGTCCACAGAGGATTGGTTTCAGGCCCTCCACCCATGAATATTAAAATCTGCAAATTCTCAGTCCATTATGTAAAGTGGTGTAGTGTTGCATATATCCTACACACATCCTCTTGTGTACATTAAATCAACTCCAGATTACTTACAATGTAAATGCTAGGTAAATAGCTAGTAAATACACTACCTTGGGGAACAATGACAAAGAAAAAAAATCTGTCTATATTAAGTACAGACACACCTATTATAGGCTGGCCAACATCTTCATAGTTGGTTAAATACTTGGTTGGGAAATTGATGGATCTATAAGGCTGACTTTTATTGACTTTAAGTGTATATAGTATACTACACTGTTTGTTGAAAGATCACAAAATATTTTTATGACAAAGTTCCTGTCCTCAGGAATTTATGGATAGGAAGATAATACATAATAAGGAACATAGTACTAATAAAACAGTGATATGCAATAACTAACATTTTTTAATAACTACACTACAGAGGTCTTGTGAGAAACACTATAATTACATCATTTACTTTACACAACCCTATATTATAAACAGAGAAACTAAGTTTTAAGAGGGTAAGGAACTTCCCTAAGGATCACAGAACTGTTAAATTATAAGGCCTCAAACCCACCTGTTTAATTTCCAAAGTGACTTTTTAGCCAACACACTCTCATTTAAAATGAATAAATAAATAAACTAATTATAAGAAAAACATGATCAGATTGCCATATGAACAGTACAAACAGTAAATGGATTAGATTTCAGAAGAGGCAGATCACACTGGCATATGAAAATTCCTAAAGTAAATTAATTGAACATTTGGTTCATTATCCACCAAAAGGCAATTTGTGAATGTGCCCTTTCATTTTCAGTCTGGGAAGCATCCCACTGTGGTCGCCCTGCAGGCTACCAAAAAATATATTTTTTAATAGAAGTGATGGTCATAATAAACAATTTATATTGAACATGACAAGTCTACATATAAATTATTTTCAGTGGGTTAAATGAGGACTTCTGGATTTTTTATTTTCTCTTTAGCAAAGTCTACAATCTTATGAAGACTCAGCTCTCAAACAAAAGCATAAAAAAGAAGTATTTAAGTGACCAATATGCTATCATCAATTGGTTTATACAGTTATCATTTTAAGATTTCATTTCTGTCCTTCATCCTAAGACAAATTTTATAGGTAGACATCATGGTTTTTAAAATTTCCACAATTCATCTAATTATCAGACCACTGTAGTGCTCTTAAAAATACATTTAAATGTATATATTAAATCCTCAAACTTCATTTTCACATTGATAAGAAATGAGAAAAAACCAAATGAGTGAAGTTTCATAAACCTGTAAATATTTAAAACACATCTGTTGTAAAAGCTACCTGTTAGTCTTGCTCTCCCAGCCCCCTGACTTCTTTTTCTGATAACTGTAGCCTATTTTCCTTTAGAGACCCTTCCTTATATTTGTGGGTTCATCGCTGGGCTGAATCCTCCTGCCGTGACTCAGTCCAGGCAATGATCACAACTTCTGACCACAGCAATTTGTTTTTGAGTGGGCACTTGACCCCTAATCCAAGCCAGTTGGTGTGAATAAGTGTCAGCCTTATGCTGGAACTACTGGAAAATAAATCTTCACTTTACACTAAGAGACTAATATGGTAATGAAAACTGCAAAGTACAGATGGCCATCTTGCAAACGTAAAGGAGAAGGCTGCTTGAGAGTAAAGTAAACATGGCAGAACTCAGAACCAAGAAAGAAAGAGGTTCCTGTACCATCATTTAAACACCTAGATCTAGCCATGCCTGAAGACAATTACTTTCCAATCACGTGACAATTTTCTTTTAAAAAATCTGAGCTGAATTTTCTGCCACTTGAAACTAAAACAGTGCTACCACACACTTCTATGATTATGTTTTAATAGATTAGAGTTAAATTCCATATATTAGGTGCAAGATGAAATTAACTGCATTGAATAACCTTCTTTTATTAAAACAGAATACAAATTCTGGAATGATCCATACAATTATCTAGATTTTTTTTTCTATGCCTTAACCTACCTTTACCTCAACCAATCCAGAAAAATATCAATTTTTATGCTGGCAGGCTCTAGACAGGTAAATTAGATGGTTACTTTTTCAGTTTCAAATTAGCCAAGAAACTGAAACAGCTAAATAGCATTCATTAAAGTGGATAATTTTAAATATACGTAGGAATCCATGTATTAATAAACTCCCACTCAAGAAAAGCTGTCAATTACCACAATTATCCTTAATATTCTACGACATTATTATTCAGCCATAGAGAAATCAATAGCACTAGGAGCCTAGATTTAAGAATCCTACCAAACTGTCTTACTCAGGAGCAGAGTAAGTTCAATGAGTTCACTCAGGCTTTTTTAGGAAATATCTGTACCTTAGTCTTTTATTTTTAAAATGTAGATGACATAATTTACCTAGGGCTTACCATTACTGAAATGTTGTCATGATTCAGATCTATCTATAAGATACACATTCTTTAGAACAAAATGGTGATAGCCTTTACATTCCCCAACTTACTGGCTTCCTCCTTCATAATTTGTGCCAACACAGTGAGTTAAAATACTAAAACTAGGACCTCCGTAGTGGTGTTGGTATCTTTTTAGCCATCAAATGAATCTGACCTATGAAATTCCAGTGACCTTACTGGAAATCATTGGTGTGCAGTTTTTTTGGTCTGCTAATTCTTTTATTAATTATTCCAATTATATTAATTATCTCAGTTATTTGGATATTTTAAGAATTTCTGGAAAAAGAAGCAGAATTTAAATCAGTCATTGGATTCTGAGCAGACTCAATGGTGACTTACACTCAGTAATTAAACTAATAATAAAACTGCAATTTTTGGCTTCTTTTTTCCCGAACTTTACCTTTCATGATATCATTTTTCCTATTTCACATAATCCAAGTTTGCACAATACTCAGCTATGAGAAAAAAAATGGGGTGGTTCATACATAGGCATCCCTTGATTCCAAAAGGATGTCCGTGCTAATGCTATCTACAGAAACCACCCAGAGAGGGTACCACTTAACAGACACCATCA
Source organism: Sciurus carolinensis (assembly GCF_902686445.1). Classification (NCBI taxonomy): domain Eukaryota; kingdom Metazoa; phylum Chordata; class Mammalia; order Rodentia; family Sciuridae; genus Sciurus; species Sciurus carolinensis. Next base: position 83,663,651 of record NC_062222.1, read on the forward strand.
CGAGAGCCCAAGATGGCACTCGATACCCTGCAAGGATGCCAACTCCCAAAGTTCTCAGGGAGGCAATATTCAAGCTGCCAAAACAACACAGTGCTAAAAACAAAAGCAGGAACCAAGGAAGTCTAGACATCAGATAACGGCCATTTAATAGGGTCAGCACTGACCTCAGAGTATTGTCTGCCCCTTCTAGTTCTAAATTATGTCATTTGACACTTGCCACATGCCAGGGAATTCCCAGAAGAAAAGAAAGGTAGGACTCAAGAAACACCATTACCCTGTGTACAGGTGTGATTACCACGATTGGCGTGATTCTACAAAGTGCACAACCAGAGAAATGAAAAGTTGTACCCCATTTGTGTACAATGAATCAAAATGCATTCTGCTGTCATATATAAAATAATAGAACAAAAAATAAATAAATGAAGAGGAATTCTCATAATACCCCATTCACCCACATATATCCACTAGGGTTTATCTGCTTGGTGAAAATACAGGGGACACACTGCCTTATGTATCTGGATAATCATTATTTCTGACTGCTTTTTTTAGCTTTCTCTAATCTTTTGTTCAAATCAAATTACTTTCCCAAATACCTAACTATATCCAGACTCTTCCTTTAATCCACCAATACATTCTCTTTTTGTTGTTTGTAGACATTCAACATATAATTGGGTATCCTGTACTTACATCCAAAGACTTATTACTTACATAATATATTCAGAAAAAAGCACCAGAAGGATACATACTAAATGTTAATAATTATTATCTTGGATGGTAGAATTATTGATGATCCTTATTTCCTCATTTTGCTTCTGTGTAAGTTCTAAATTTTCTAAAATTAACATTCATTTCATATTTATAAGGGAAACAAACCAATTAAGGTTTTTTAATTGCTAAATTGAAAACAGTCATGTGAAATTAGTGCCAGACACTCCCCTGAAGTATTTTAAACTGCAGAATCTCAATTATCTTTCTCAATAAATGTCCTGCACAAACATAAACCCATAGCACTTGCCTCTACTGCTAGCTGCAGACTGGAAGAGACAGTTTTGAGCCATGAAACAGGACTGACCATGGTTCTGAAAGCTAATGGACTGAGAAGCCACAAAAGCCTAAAAGTAATTTCATGGGCACAGAACAATGGGGGCTTCATTCAGGTGCCAGGGAAAGGTAGGATGCTCCTTGTAAATATAACAAGAGTCAATCAGTAAAAAAAAAGAATGGCAAAGAATATGGACACCTTCTCCTAAAAGACCTCAAAGTTCCTTCTGCATACACAGCCACCATTTCCATGTTCCTTTAATTTCTCTTTCCCTACTACACTTCTTTGCTCTGCCAGAGCTGTCCATGATAAGGCTTATGATGAATCACTCTGCTTAAGAGTGAACACATCAGCGTCTTTTCCAGGTTCAACTCAGACCAATTATCAACACAATTTATACCCTGAGGTTTCTAACGTCAGACTCAATTCTCATCAACTTTAGGAAATATTCAAGATTCCCAAAATAAACTACAGACTTGCTTGAGTGGGACTATTTTCTATACAAAGTAGCTCAACTTATAGCTTCAATATTAGTGTCACAACTAACCGTGCTAATGCTACCATTAGATGTCTTTTTGCATGTGCATGCAAAAGAAGACATCCTCCCCTTCCTTCAGACTCTCTCAAAATGCATGAGAACATAAAGACACCAAGCCTTAAGAAATCTTTAGAAATTCGTGCCCACATTGCCAAAAAATTCTACCCATCTTTCTTGGAGAGCAATATTGAGAAATGTGATTCAAAATAAGATCTCTTTAAAAGGAGAGAATGGGGAATGGAGTCATCAGGAAACACTATAAGGGGGACTGTTCTAAAAAGAAAAAAATATTTCACAAAATTGCACTGCTCAAGATTTTGATAGAATTCTGAATGCAATATAGAAATGTCAATAATACTCTACAATAAATTTTTCTTCTTGTCAGCCTAATTTGCATCTGTTCTGAGTCAAGGGTCCAAAATTAGTGGAATGATCCTCTACTTCTGTGAAGTTTAATTATATTCTCAGCAAATAAAAAAATAAATAAATATAAATAAATATATAAAATATATATACACATATATATATATGTATATGTATATATATATATATATATATATATATATATATAAAAAACAGGTCCTCCCATACTTCCTACTTGACATCTATAGCTTGACTGTTCTCAGACAACATACTGCTTCATTTGCCCTATATGCTGTGGTTCAAAGGTTTGTCCCCTCCAAAACTCATGTTGATATTTCACTGCTATTGTTATGGTATTGGAAGGTGGGACCTTCAAGAGGTGCTTATGTCATGAGGGCTCTGCCTCAAGAATGGATTAGGGCTCTTACTGCAAGAGTGGGTTGACTTGTCTTGCCCTCTTTCATCCTCTTTTTGTCTCCTGCCATGTGATGCCTTCATCCATGTCATGATGTATCAAGAAAGCTAGCAGGAGTATCAGTACCGTAATGTTGAACTTCTCACCCTCTAGAACGGTAAGCCAAAAAATTTTTCTTTATTATAAATTATAAATCATTATTAGTCTGTGCTTTGGTGGTGCAAAACAAACGAAGACACCTTGTCTTATCTTCCCAAAAGACTGTATAGGGATGCCAACCAGCAACACAAGCTTAGCAAAGACCTCAAAACCAGGCCAGGATCTAAGACCACTTACAAAACCTGACTTCATTACTTATGAAATGGCATGTGAATGACAAGATGACAAGTCTAATTAATAGAACAAGTTTTTTGTTTGTTTTTCTTTTTTTTTTTTTTTAGATCACTGAATTGCCCAGGCTGGTCACAAATTTGAAAACTTGCCATATTCCTGCCTTAGTCTTCTGAGTAGCTGTGATTACAGATGTGTGCCACCATGCCCAGCAAGCAAGTTAAGTTTTGATGCTGTATTATTAAGTACCTTCCCAAATTATCAATATTTACTAAACTCATTTTTAGTGAACAATAAAATGAAATCTCTTAAGTTTTTAGAAGCATTTTTCAGGGTAGAGGAGTATAATTTGTTAAAGAAATAAGTTCCCCTCCAAATTATCTATATCATTAAACTACAAAAAGCAGATGGAAAACATACTAAGAGTGGGTATGTGGGCTGGGTAGGGATTTTAAATTCCTATTAAAGTGTGCTACACACAATGCATATATTCCACAAAGTAATGCAAACAAAAGTAAAGAATTCACCCCTCCACCCCAGTATGTTTTCACTATAATTTTTCTGTTCAACATTTCTTAAGCACTTATAACAGACTGTATATAGCACTTCCAGTCATCTGGAGATAACCTCTGTTCATCAGGGGTGAGGTAAATGAGTACCTCTTCAAAAGAGATTAATTATTAACAGTTTCCTGTTCAGAGAGAACCTGCAGAGAAATTATTTAGTCACTTCTAAAGCTCATGTAATATGTACAGCATGTCTATTTCTTAATTAGGTACAGAACATCCAATTAATTAAATGTGATAAAACTTAAGAGTTTCTTGGCCTTTTCTCAGACCATCTCTTCTTTAGACCCCTCATGTTTAATTTCATTTAGAAATACATTTGTCCATTTATGACACTTTTGAAGACCCACAGGTTTGAATCTGTCTTTGCAGGAATTACATTTATAAAATGCTTTAGCAACTTTATAAAGTGGAAATTAGGCATTTACCCGAAAATATCCCAAATCCTTCTGCCACCTGCTTTTTGTGGAAGGGGCAGGAAAGAACAACTAGCAAAGTGAGGTATCTGGGAATAGAATTATAAAGTTATAAAATGACATAAATAATGAGTCAGGGAACTCCTACTAAAGCAACAGAAGGTGCTCTGAACCTGATGAACTAGATAAGCCAAAAATCTATGAAAGGAAGCAGAGGTAAAAATTCCAGAGCCAGCAATGTCAACAACAAATCCGAAAGCACCAGAAGGAAAAATCAAGGTCAAATTACCAAGTTGAGAATGAGAAGCTAGAGCTATCTGACATAAAAGCAACTCACTGGCACTTTCAGCAGCTAGTTCTCATATCCTCAGGGAAACTGCCTCTTTATCACACAGGGAATATTTATGCTGAAGGATGGGGTTCTGCACATGCTTTCCTGGCCAGTGACAGCACAGGGCATCTACGTCACCATAAAACATAACCCCAACTCAACAGTTGTTGTGGGTAGAGCACAGAATCTGTATTATGATACATGGATCCACTGTTCCACTCCAACTCCAACTGAGCAAAGTCCCTCTTCTCCCTTTGACTCAGCTTCCCCATCTGTTTCACAAATAATAACTCAAAGAGTGAAGAGATTACTGAAGGCATGTTTGTGGCTGGTGGAACTGAATTTTGCTCTCCTTACAAAAATCTTTTCAGAAACTCAAGACAGTGCTGTTATAGTAACTGATCCATCTGCTAACGGACGTTGCATTCTGGCACTGTGGATTTCACCTTTCTTTTGAGAACACCAAAAAATCTTCAATTCGAATATTGAAAAAAAGAACCTGACATTCATGAAGGTAAAAAATAATCCTCAACAATATTCTCACCATTTATTGATCTGAGTATTTAGTCAAAGATGAGTAGTGAGCCCTAACTGGCAAGAATGAAACACCAGCTACTTAAAGGAGCTGCAGAATGAATGAAGATTTCAATGAATTCTGATCAATTATGGCCAAATAAATAAATAAACCTCAGTCAAAGTTACCTAATGGGGTAAAGGCACATTACCAACTAAAATAAGCTCTAGGTATTCAAGGTGATTAAAAACTTGAGCCTTCATTGGAAAAATAAAGTATTGAAAAAGAATGAAGCTTTCCAAAGACAGAAAAAAAGGAAAACATTAGGAAGGGTGGCACTCTAACACGGGAGAGCAGAACTCAAAACTCATGTTAAAACAAACAAACAGCCCCCAACCATGTTCCTGGAAAAAAGAATTAAAAAATCCTATTTTTTTTTTTGATGTTTAAAAGACTAGTTTATTTAGAAGATTATTCCCATGTGTACTCCACTTAAGGACTTATATAAATGTATTTTTTTCTTTACTACAGAATATGATAGTTATTAGTGACTATTTCTTTTTTTTTTTTTTTTTTTTTTTTTTGGGGGTGGGGGGGAAGGGAAAAAAAAGAAACATCATTACCCTATGTAAACGTAAAAAAATCCTATTTTTTAAAAACAAAAGCCCAAATATTTTTTACAGAATCCATTATTGGTTTACATAAAAATAACTTACACTTACTAAGTAAACTCAAACCTTCTGCTTTGTATACTCAAAGAAAAAAGTGTTCAATACCTAGTTCTTAGGTTATATTCATCCAATATTACTTTAAGATAACTTTATTGTTTGAAAGTTTATAGTACGGGGATGGAACAATTTTTTTGAGATATGGGCATGGTAAAAATCTGGATCTAATCCATAGCAGTCCTTCATTCAACATCATGAAATAATTACTTTGTAAACTACAAAATAAAATGCAAGCCCTCGTATTTCTGTAGTTTTGGAGATGTTGAGTAGAGAATTTTACTCTTAATGTTAACTACTTTTTATCATATTGTTATTATGTTGATTAACAACTTGAAGCTAATCCTCTTTATCCATGATTTTTCCACTTGCAAAACAAAAGCACACAGCCATTTAAAAAAAAAATTACTTTAAAACATGCCAAAAATGCTAGTTAAGAGTTACTTGTGATCTAAATGAAATGAATTACCTACACGGAATTTTAAAAGTCAGTTTCTAATCATTTACTTTGGTCATTAATATAAAATACGCCTAAATACTAAAATGTATTCTTTGGGCATTTAATCAGTTGACACTAAATTTTCTCAACAGAGTGATTCAGCCAAGTCACATAGATGGTAATATTCAAAAATCCACATAAGAAACATCAACTGCAATTAAAACTGTTCTGAAATATCTATATGGTATGCAGTACCAAGAATAAGAATTGGTTAACTTGTCTATGAAATTAGTATGTTTCACACTGAGTTTAAAAAAAAAAAGTGTTCTTTTTGTGCCAAACCTAGCTCATTTCAGAGGTCAGTTTCTTTTCTATCCTAAATCTATTACTATTTTAAACAATTGAAGACTTTGAGAATAGCTTGGTTTACAATCTTATTTGGGGTATATGCCAACTGAGCTACATGCCCACTATCTGTCAATTATCACTTGTAAGCCTCTTCAAAAGGTGGTCAGTGAGATGAGAGGGTGATCTGCCTGAGACACTAGTCACCTCATTGATCACCAGAGTTGATTCAGTTGATTTGGCTGGCTAAGTGGGTGTCCCCTTCCTCCCACATCACTCCATGTGTGTACCTCCCAAAGCTGCACTCTCCTGTCGAAGAGAATCATCTTCCCTGATAGAGGAGGACCGTTCTTCAATCAAGGATATACAAATATTCTGGGTTTCTTATTCTTCCAAATGAAGAAACTGTGGTATATATATACCATGGAATATTACTCAACCATAAAGAATAATAAAATTATGGCATTTGCAGGCAAATGGATGAAATTGGAGAATATCATGCTAAGTGAGATAAGCCAATGTCAAAAAACCAAAGGGCGAATGATCTCACTGATAAGCGGATGATGACACATATAGGGGGTGGGAAGGGGACAAGAATAGAGGAAGGAGGGACTCTACAGAGGGATAAGAGGGGTGGGAGGGGTGGGGGGAGAAAAAAATAACAGAATGAATCAAAAACTATTACCCTAGGTAAATGTATGATTACACAAATGGTATGCCTCTACTTCATGTACAAACAGAGAAACAAGATGTATCCCATTTGTTTACAATAAAAATGAATTTTAAAAAAGGATATACAAATAATTTATCTACACTCCATTTCTAGAACTTCCAAACAAGCTTTCAAAAGGTAGTCATTAATACAGGTTTATTGAAGAGAATCTTCAACTTGTTTTCTATTTTTTCTGATCAAGCAATTTAAATTGTGATATTTGCATTGGTCAAGGTATTTGGTGTGAAATATTACTTATATCTATTGATGAATAGCACTTACAATAAACCTATCTCCTTTAATCCTCAGAATATTACCAGAATATACTATCTCAACTATCTCAATATTCAAATATGTTCAAGGAGATTATACACAGCACCCAAGTCACACATATAGTAATGGGGAAGAACAGACTCAGGGCACAGTTGTGTAGATCTATCTGACATACAGTCTTCCTGTTATAGTGCTTCCCCTTTAATTTCTATTTCTATTTCTACTACTTGTAAACAAACACAAGGCACTTTTCAAAAGCTCACACTCTAAATCTCAAAAACATATCTTAATGTTAGTTTGAATTCTTTGAATGTGAGACATGTTAAAATTCTGATAACAACATATGTTCCTCTCTAAAGAACCCAAGGACTATATATTACCAGTTGCCTTCCAAAGAGTGCTAAATTCTCCTATAGTAAGTTTGGGATTGAACTATTATTCCTTTACTTTTCAACAAGCCATACATTCTATTATTTTTAATTTACTTTCTTCTGATTTTAAATGGCTTTAGAAGCTATCTAAATTCATTTCAGAGTTTAAATAACTAAGCCTATAAACCTTTCAGTTTTAACTTTGGGGGTAATTGATCTTTTTAAGTCAAACAAAATGCATACAAACACATACAAACAAAGTTTTGTGGAAAATGGATGTTATTGCTTTATAAAAGGATTTTCTTCAGACTCATCAATTTGACTTTCAAAAGATATAGGAATACACTAACCTCCTGGGTTGCACATGACTAAGCTGTGGTGATAGGTACACTCTAGAAAAAATAAGAGTAAAATCAACTAACAGTAAACACACACACCATCCTTAGAAATTTTTATTTTAAAAGTATCTCATAAGAATAGTCAAGGAGGATTACAACTTTTAAGATTACCTGTGGAGGGTCAATAAATGCTTCCAATAATTCAATACATTAGCTGAAGAAGAACCTTTCCTCTTTACAATGAATATGACTTTAAAAATACATGTGACCTGTGTTTTAACAAAATGGATTGTGCCACCATGGTGACCAGCTGACCACTTGCTTTATGAACCCATTTCCATAATCTCCATCATGGTGAAATATGTCAAACAGATGTCGAGGCACATATCTCAGCAACATATTCCATTTCTACTGAAAACATTTGCAGATCTACGTTACAAATAAAGTTATTTGCTAAGGTCCAGAACTTTCTAAGTAAGGATCTTCTTATCGATTTCAAGTGCCATCGCCCTGTTTCAAAAGTAAGGTTGCTGGTGAAAAAATTGAAGCCCGGCAGATGACATTCTGTCAAAACAATCTGCAAACGTTTATTTTGCTGCCACAGTTCAGCTGAAACCAGTTCGTGCTGAGATACTGACAATGCTATAATGTTGATTCATGCTTCTGCAGCTTCAAAAATTAATAACCGTAACTTTTGTTTTTTAAATGGTTTGGAATTGCCAGCAGTATGCTACCTCCAACTGGCTCCAAATAAAGCGCTTTATGATTTAACTTGTTCTCAAAGGCAGAAAGGCATCTTTGTCTACAGTGTTGGATCCTAACTGGTTTCTCGTTCAATAAGGTGAAGCTAAAAATTGTACCACTGTCCTTTATGCCCAGGAGGTGGTAAAAGGGAACAGCAACCTCCTTCAGCTTTAGTCAAAATGGACTTTTTTTTTTTTTTTTTTTTTTTTTTTTGGTGCAGTACTGGGGATTGAACCCAGAGGCATTTTACCACTTACCCACATTTCCTCCCTTTTTAATTTTATTTGGAGACAGTCTCACTAAATTGCTGGGGCTGTCTCAAATTTGTGATCCTCCTGCCTCAACTTCCCAAGTCACTGGGATTACAGATGTTAGCCACAGCACAGAGCAAAAGACTAAGACTTTAAAGGGCTTCATCATCAAATATGTACTGAAAATGTCTATGGTCATTAAGTCTTACATGTTACTAACCAATCTGTTAGTCTAGTGTGCACGTTCTTCAAAACTTTTGTCGAACTGGATAGCTTTCACACAGCTTACCTGTTAAGTAATTGCTTTATCTTCACAACTTGAAGACTCATGGATATGCAATTAAAATGAATAGCTCTACGTTTATTCATTGTTTAAAAAAAAAAAAAGGCTCTCCAAATAGCCAAATAAAAGGAAGGTTTCAGGTAAATATATTTTCCCTGTCCTCTACTCCAAGGGCAACTGGAGGACTCTCAGTCTGTTGAAGAAAGTCTAAATTGGCATCTTTGCAACAGCTCAACCTCACTCTGGGTGTGTGAGACTCCCACTCTGGCATTTCTTTCCTTGATTTGTCATGATCAAGCTATGAAAAAGTCATGTAACGATTATTCAATATCTCCTATCGATGTCTTATTTTCCTAGAAAACTCAACTCAAAACTAAGCCCTTAAGGTGCCTTCTCAACCTAGGTGAAGACTGAAATATTATGAGAGTAATCTTAGACTGCTCAGTTCTGCCTCAATCTGTGGTATTTGCCTAAGTCTTAGGTTTGATACTAATGGACACTGAACAGAAGAAGAAAACAGAGAATTCTGTGGGAAAGGGAGGAACCTAGGAAAGTCAGCCAAATTTCCAGTCTCTCAAGATTCACATAGTCATTGTTTGGCTTGATAATTTTGTAAATTCCAAGAAAATCAGGCATAATATTATTTAATATGTTTGGCTTATCCATCTCACTTCAACTGCACAGATAAATGAGGGTTGATTCTGAATTTGCAATATAATATGTGATCCTCTCAGGTTATCAATTAATTCACAAATTCTTCATGAGTATTTATCATGTGTCAGAAATGGTGCCTACATATTGTGCCCCGAGTGGGCTTTCATCCCCAAAGGGAAAAGCCCAAATGTAAAGGAGCTAATTATAGTGAGTATGTTTTGATTTATTCATTCTTCTAACAAATATTTATCAAACACCTACTGTGACTGAGCCCCTACTAGGCACTGCACTACGAACTATAACAGAATAATACTGGGGTTTTTGTTGCTGTTCTTGTTTTGTTTTGCTTTGCTCAAAACACTTGGAAGGTTACACATGTAGGCTTGAGAAGGCCAGAGCACAGGACACAAAAATGTGATAAGAGAAGAGAAATGAGGCTACAAAACCAGATTTGAGATAAGTTATGAATGGCCCTCTATACTTTGATAAGACTTTTAGACTTTATCCTCTAATACCAATAGGGAAGTATTTAGGGCTTCAACCAGGGAATGGTGAAATCAGGTGAGTGTTTTAGAAATCTCTCCAGGACAATGCCACAGTTGGTAAGGTGGAAGAGGGAGAGTATTCAGTGGTTCTTTCCACAGTGAATAAGTCTGTAAAGTTGTGATCAGTAGCTCCAGACACCCAGTCAAGCCCACTGCTCTTGGCCTCTCAGCGGCTTTGCTCTCTCTGCTGCAAGACCTGGAGAATGCTTCTGTTCGCACCATCTGTGGATAGGCTACCTTGCTTCACAAATATCCTCAGCATTCTTCTGCAACTATTCATAAATGCACTACTTCTGCTTATCAGGCAACACCTCAAAAATTACCTGATTTTCATCCATATTCTTCACCTACCTAAGAAAATTAAACTGACCTGTGGTAAATCTAGCTAAAGCACTTCCTGACATAGACCAATATAAATGGTGGTGCTGTTGCTTCTGATGATGGCTCGGGAAGGCAATGCTAAAATCACAGCTTTCTATGGTCCCAGCCACTCTTTTTCACATGCACCACTCTCAGCCCTTGGTAACTAGTTAAACTGAAAGATTTTTAAGTGCTTTTTCCAACTACAGAAAGCAAAAGTTAAGGCAAGCTTTTAGCCCAACAATACCAGAGTACTGTTTTCAAAACTGGTCGATGATCAACTCATCTTAGGCAATTAAAAACATAGACTACCGGGTTCCTGAGTCTCAGTAGAGTATATCTCGAATCTACATTTTTATACTGATTCCCTTGGTAAAGTTATGAACTAGGTTAGTTTGGTAAACCCTGGATGGAAGCATCTCTAATGAGTTCCTTATAATTAAAACAGCATTAAGCACACATTTTCCTCTTAAATACTTTAATGAAACTTAGTCAATCACTTTAAGTAATTGCCACCCATTTAATGTTTACTGAAACAGTTCACAACTAATTCACATGCCATTTTCAAAATGCTTCAGGCTTACTTGGCTTTCCTGCTGTGCATTTAACGATTTGTTAACTATTAATAAAAGTGAAGAAAAATCAGAATCTGGAGGTCATTTTAACAGCTAAAGGGACCGTCAAGAACATGACTTATAATTAGCAAAATACATGTGAGCTTCTTGTAGCATTAACCAGGACCTTATGATCCATGCTTTAAAGCAAAATAGGCCATGAATAAATAACATGCTACCTAAAATAAGTCACCTTCTTCCTGTCCACTGTCAATCATAAAATATACAGGAAAATTCTCACTGGTAACAATAACTACTAATGAGGCAACATTACTGATGAATGAACAGTGCAAAGTGGATCTAAATGTAAAGCAAAAATTCCTAATTGCTATTAAATTATTACTGCTCTTAGCACTTAGTCTCATTCTAAATTCTTTACATTTAATAATGCTCAGTACCACTATCATCTCCATTTTATAGATTAGGAAACTGAGATACGGAGAAGCCAAGAAACCTGCTCAAGGTCAAACAGCTAAAAAGTGGTAGAGACAAAACTGAATTCAGGAAGAGTGACATTGGAACCTATGTTCTTAATCACCCTGGTGTACTGAATCAAGAGAATCAGGCACTTGAACTGCATTTGAAAAAGAGAAAGGAGCTATGACAAGAAACATTAGAAGAAATGGATCTTCGAAACACCTCAAGTTTGCAAATAAGTATCCAATTCACTGCTGAGAGGCTACTGTGTGTTAGGCAAGCACTCTATGCTTTGGGAAATAGTATACAAAGATGAATAAATCATGATTCCCTCCCATCTTCAATGCAAAGAATTCTTCATTGCTTAATTCTTTCATAAAACCTCGCCTAATTCAGAGCACTAATGTTTCACTTTTCACACGTATTACAATTAAGTAAATCTACCCATCTCTCCTACTATTAAGTTGTAAATTCTGTGGCCCATCATGGGAACAGACACCATATCTTAGTTCTTATCCATCACCTAGATTCCTGATATCATGTGCCTGGATGCACTGCTGCCTCTCAAAAGCATTTGATGAATGCAGGAACAGATGAAACACAGGAGAAAACAGAAGTAAAATAACTTGTTTTAAGATTCACATTGTGCTAAAGGGAAAAAAAAAAGGGTTTGCATATTCCAGTCTTACTCCAAAATTAGGTCTAATATACTACATACACCAAGTAGTCTTCTCCTTGGCTAAAACTGTATGGTTTAATGTTTCATCAGATACTATGAGACATATAAAATTTTGTTCACATGTCATCTTCATGCTTCATCTCTCATTTTAACATGCTAAAACCCTTACAGGCAGGGGCCATCACACACAACACTGTGTCAGACCATGGTAAAGGCATATTTGCAATCTAATCTTTAGAATAGCCCTGTGAAGTCACTCAATCTAAAAATGAAGGTTTAGAGAGGTCAAGTCTCTTGCCAAAGGTTACACAGCTAGTAAACGACAGAATGGGACATTAAATTCCACACTAGTGACAACTATGCTATTTTTATTCTCTCAAAGTTCCAAATCCAAGCTCCATCACATACTAGTTATGTGACCAAGGGGAAATTATTTAGCTCTCTAAGCCTCATTGTGAGGTTAGTGATTTTCTAGGGAATGATATAAGGATTAAATGAGATAATGAATGCAAAGTGTCAGTCATATGATAGGTATTTGACAAATATGTATCGGTTAGTTCATTAAATATTCAGAATTTGCCCAGCAATTTGGTACATTTGTTAACAACTGATTTAGATGCTAAAACTTCTATTAAATGCTGTGCTAAAGAAGATCACTATGTTGGGATTTATGTCCCAACTAAGCAGTTGTAAATGTTCCACAAAATTAAAAGCACAAAAGAAACCAAGACACATAACTAAAGACTGACTTTTTTGTGTGTGGGGGGGTACCAGGCACTGGACTCAGGGGCACTCAATCAGTGAGCCACATCCCCAGTCCTATTTTGTATTTTATTTAGAGACAGGGTCTCAATGAGGTGCTTAATGCCTTGCTCTCACTGAGGCCGGCTTTGAACTCACGATCCTTCTGCCTCAGCCTCCCAAGCCACTGGGATTAAAGGCTTGTGCCACCTTGCCCAGCTAGACTGACATTTTTCTAAGACTTTTACTTTTTCTATTTAATAACTAGAGTACAAATGTTAAAAAAATAAAGAAAGAAAAAAATAAATAAACCTTGCCCAAGACAGAATTAGTCATAGTCACTGGAAATCTAGAATCAGTACTTAGTTTCATGCTGTTCTCAAATGATTAGATGAAAATGTGATTTGAATGCTTGTTTCAACACTAAGTACTTTTCTAAAAGCATTTCTGTGAAAGCTAATTTTATGTGTCCACTTGACTGGACTATGGGGTGCACATAGAACTGGTAAAACATTATTTCTGAGTGTGTCTATGAAGGTGTTTCTGGAAGATATTAACACTTGAATCAGCAGAATGAGTAAATATCATGCAACCAATGTGAGTGGGTATCATCCTGTCCATTGAGAGACCAAATCAAACAAAATTGCAGAGCATGAGAGAATTTTCTCTCTCTAAATAAGCTGGAACATCCATCTTGTCCTACCTTCAAATATCAGTGTCCTGCTTCTTGGACTTTCAGACTCAGACCAAGACTTATATCATCACTCCCCACACCCCTTACTCCCTCCCAAACTCAGGCCTTTGGTTTTAGGCTGAATCACACCATTGGTTTTCCTAGTTCTCTACCCAGACTTGCAGACAACAGATCACTGGGACTTTTTCACCTCTACAATCACATTAACCAATTCCTATAACATATACACACACACACACACACACACACACACACACACACCCTATTGATTCTATTTCTCTGAAAAACCCTAATACAACTTCCAATCTGAAACAGAGTTTCTACCCAGTAGAAGAAGAATTTAAAAGACCCAATTTCATATTCAGGCTCTGCCACATACCAGCTCTGCAACTCATGCCAAAGTTTCCTCACTGATGGAATGGGGATGAGGATTAAAAGAGACAATGCATAGCAATGGGCCTAGCAAAAACCCAAGAATATACCAGCCACTGGACAGGTGCTGATGAAACTGAATCTGGAGCTCTCAAGAGCATATGGAACTCTCGATATGCTGCAAAGTGTTGGTGCTACTCTTCTTACAAAAAAACTTAAATGCAGAGAAGAAGGAAGGAAAGGGGGGGAGAAAATGAAATAAAAATATTATCTGGGGAGTTATAGTTACAATTCTGTTAAAAGAAAGAACAACCTAGCTTCAATGTGACACACAATTCTAAATTGTGATCCTGGATTATAATGCTAAAGTGTGACATCCCATTCTACTCTTTCGGTGAACAGTAATAGTGGTTAATCAAAAAGTGAGATGGGATGGTCATAAAAAGATATTTCATCCATGTATACTAGAAGAGTTGTTTTCCAAGAGATTCCCCAGGGATAGACACCAGAAAACAAAAAGTGTCTTTAAGTGTTCTACTAATCAGGTTTTCATCACTGTGAAAAAATATTAGCAAAAAACAACTCAGAAGAAGCAAAATTTATTTTGGGATCACAGTTTCAAAGGTTCAGTTCCTGGTGGGCCAGTTCCATTACTTTGGGCCCAAAGTGAGGCAGAACACTATGGCAAAAGGACATGGATGGAAAAACACTCCTCACCTCATGGTAGCTGGAAAGCAGAGAGAAAAGGAGGAGCCAAGGGGACAAAGTAGTCTCCAATGATACACCCCAGTGACCCACCTCCTCCAGCCACACCTCACCTGCCCACAGTTACCACCCCGTAAATCCACTGAAATTATTAATCCACTAAATGGATTTAAACCACTGATGAGATTACAGCTCTCCTAATCCAATCATTTCACCTACTGCATTAACACAGGAGCTTTAGGTAGATACCTCATATCCAAATCATAACAAGTATGAATAACAAGGTAATCTGCAAACATTCTGAAAGAGTGGCAGAGAGCTGTGTGAAATGCTAATGGGCATTCTGCTTTTCTGTGAAATGAAATTTACAACTGTTCAAATGCCATTTGGGCTAAATTTTACTATGAACAACCAA
This sequence comes from Sciurus carolinensis, assembly GCF_902686445.1. Classification (NCBI taxonomy): domain Eukaryota; kingdom Metazoa; phylum Chordata; class Mammalia; order Rodentia; family Sciuridae; genus Sciurus; species Sciurus carolinensis. The sequence goes on from NC_062222.1 coordinate 83,678,843, forward strand.
TCTGCTTTTCTTTACTGACACAGAAGCACTGTATGAATAACCAATCTGTTCCCACCTTCAATTTTTCCATTCACCTCTCCCTCCCTTCTCCTGCTAAATCTTCAGATGCTACCTGTAATGGACCTCACATTCATGAGCCATACAACTCAAGATCATGGCCATATTCATAGGAGAAATTAAAGCACAGGAAAATGAGCTCTGGTGGGAATTAGACAGATACAAAAGACTGACATAGCCTGATTTTTATACTTCCCATTATGGCAGATGGTAAGCCCCATTTATAACAGAATATATTACAAACATCAGAAAAAAAATGATCACTACAAAAAGAAAAAAGGTTTAAGGAAACATAATGGAGCTTGCAAACAATCTGAAATCCATTTACAAAAATCTATGCTTGGATGGAATGTACGATGGTTTTCATTCCCAGGACACCATATTTAGGCCTAATCATCATTCTCTTTTCCTATAAGGTTGTGAAGTACCAATCTTTGTGTTACCTAAGGGTTATATCCTGACAGGGAACAATATGCCTTTGAAAGTCACCATTGAAATGTATGTGTTCTGTTTAGAAAGAGGCTGCTAATAACCACACATTCAAGACAGCATGACTATGTTCCAGAATCTCTATACCAGGAGGTAGGGAAATAATTGACTAAAGTTAATAGAGATTGTGCATATCAAAGGAAACCAGCTACTGGCAGCCCAGTCAAGTTCAAGACTCACAGGTCCATTTCCATACATTCCCTCTGCAATAAAGTTTGCTGCCTTATGTTTTCAAAGTTAATTATCATTAATAAAGAATATCTGTTATCTTCATACTCTACAGAAGGAAGCAATCATTGCAATCAGAAAAAAAATAGAGTCACAAAATTTTAGGTCTGGAAAGGACCTTAGAAATTATATAGTACTATCATTTTATAGACAAGAAAACCAAAGTTCAGAGATATTAAGAGACTTGCCCAGATTGAACAAGTTACCACTAGTAAAGCCATTATTTTTAAAAAATTCATTAGTCTCAGATACAAAGCTCTTTCTACTACTACAACATGACTTATCAATAACCTGGTTGTTTCCAAAGTTTTTAAAATATTTATTTTGCTTAGACCAAAAAACAAACCATCACTAACTCCCAAAGCCCACAACACAGTCCTAACTCATGTGTGTACCTTCTCCCCATTTCTACAACAACCAATGTCATTCCTACCTTGAAATGGAAATAAAAGACCATCTTGCTAAGTACTACCATCTTCTGCAATACAACAAAAGCACCAAAGACCAAATATAGAAAACAAAACTGGGACTGTGTCAGACTTATCATAGTAAGTGTTATTCATTTCCTCAGCACCTGTCTCCCAATGCCCTATTTCCTATGTCCTAGACAACAGGGGGTGCTGGTCAGCAGCCAGTTGGCTGAAGTCAGATATCCTTCCGCCACTTTTCTGCCTCACAGACAGTAAAAAAAAAAAAAGAATCTCTTATCTCAGCCAATTTAACAGTTCATTCAAACCCAACATAAAACTTTTCTTGCAAAAAATAAATGATGCACACATAATGGGACATCTAGATGTGTGAGATGTCCTGCTTCAAAAAGATCTTATAGGAGTACACATCATAGGTAGAATAATAAATAAAATAGGCTAAGATTTCTCTAACATTGAATCCCAGAGAATATTTTCGGCAGAAGAGTTAAAGGAGTTTCCAACAGAGAACAAATAACTTGAAAATGAAGCCAAAGAATGAAATGAAACTGGTCACTCATGAGGCTGAACAGACAAAACCCAAGCAACTGGTGATAGAAACCCTTCTATGAAAACCCAGAAACACAGAACCTGCTCATACCTGAATCTGAGCTATTTCCTGTTGATATTTCCAGCCTGAAGATGGCCCCACTGTCCAACTGAGGAAACATTTTCCAGCATGTGAAACTCTTAGGAAATACTGAATCACCTTTCCTCTACCAATTACTATATATCCAAAAGATTCTCACTTTACCCAAAAAAGTACATAATTTCCCCCAAAACTATGTTATGCACATTTGACCATATTTGTATATTTTGTGAGTCACAAAATTATTGTTTTAAAAGTTGACAAATGCTCCTCCTTGTGCATTTATAAATACAATACAAAATACAAAACACTATCAACCTTAAGAAGTAAACTCCTCAGGATTTTTCTGAGTCATTATCTTCTCTCTGGATTCAAGAACAGAAGGATTCCATGGATGAAAGAAAACTGCATGAGGTTCTTCTATTTGGAATTGGTCAAATAAATGGGCAGTGTAGACCTTAACACTATCATCTGTGTTCCTTTTCAAAAGAAAAAAAAAAAAAAGATAGGGGCTGGGGTTGTGACTCAGTGATAGAACTCTTGCCCTCATGCGTGGGGCACTGGGTTTGATCCTCAGCACCACATAAATAAATAATTTTTTTTAAATGGTACTGTGTCCATCTACAACTAAAAAGAAGAAAGAAAAAAAAAGAAGTGAACTCAATTCTTCAAAATGCAGGTTTTCACCAGGCTGTGCAGAAAGTAGGCCTTCACTGATTTCTATTCTCTGCCTCCTCCTTTCTCCACCCAATGGGTCTTGCAGATCCCTACATGAAATTACCACATGGGTGGTTTTCACTATTTAGCAGTAACCCTTATATAAATATGCCTTTTGATGACCAAAGCAGGGTACATTAAGTTTATATATCTTCCCTGGAATTTAGATAACTCATAGAGCATTCACTACTGATATTGATTATACTGGTAAGAATATATTTGAAGAACAATACATAACATTTGTGTGGCAGTTTACAGTTCACAAAATGTTTTTAAACACATTGCCTCCTTTGACACACCTAAGTCCCAACCAAAACTGGAAATGAAATAGAAGCCAGGCATGGTGGCGCACACCTGTATCCCAGCAGTTTGGGAGGCTGAGGCAGGATGATTATGAGTTCAAAGCCAGCCTCAGTCATTTAGCAAAGCCCTAACCAACCCAGTAAGATCCTGTCTCAAAATAAAGTAGCCCAGAGAGACCCTGTCTCACAATAAAAAATAAAAAAAGGTCTGGGGATGTGGTTGAGAGACAAGTACCACTAATTCAATCCCTAGTACCAAAAAAAAAAAAAAAAAAACAGAACCTCAGAAAAGTTCACACTGCCTGTTTCTGTGGCAGCAACAGAAGTTAAACCAAAGTCTTCTGATTCTAAATACTATGCTTTTAAAACTTTGACAGAGGAAATTAATACATTGGTGAATAACTCACATATATGTACACATATATATTTATATGTCAAACAAGAAAGATAGATATAAGGAAAAGTAATTATCTTCTATGAAACAACCACACATGAGAAAACAAAAAGCAAACAGTTTTGAACAACAAAATATGGAATGTGTCATATATACCTCTCTTTGCAGAGGAGAGGCATGATGCTATATGGGCAGCTCAAGTGCCCTGGGATGATATTGGGGTCAAGAAGTAAAAGAAGCTCAGAGCATAACATGGAGAAGAAAACACATTCCCTGATGCTGATGTTTCCCAGCATAAGGGCTGTAGCAGTATGCCACTGGGCAGGCACAGTTAATGCAGATTCTTCAAGGACTCTGTCCCACAGCCAAGCCTCTAGCAGCATTTTACAAGGACCTCTTTGTCTTGGGCCCCCTCCCAATACATGGGAAACCTCAGAATGTCTCTTGCCATTGAGTGCAACTAAGCTGAGCCACTTGGTATTAATGGCTCTCAACGGTGGCCAGCAAGTTGAGCCAAGGCATATTTCCAATGCTTCTCAGTCCTGCAAACAACCTATACTTTGTACGAGCTTGTCTTTTATCTTTAATAAATGATTAGGGGATATTTTTTTCTAATAGCACTTTAAAATCCAGATGAGAGAACCAAGTAATATCCATCTAGGATAATGTCTTATGTTCAACCCTTTGTTTTCTATCACCCAGTCAATAAGGAAAACTAAGTCTATAAAACAATAGATCTCAAAGACAGTAGACTTTTTTCACCTGAGACAGCAGATGTAAGTATGTCTAATAAGTGAAAAATTATTTGAGATTATCAACTCCAAAATATGCCAAACACACATAAGTAAACCATTTTTAAGAAAATATTATGAAGATACCACATAGAATCAGCAAAAAGGATCAAAGCATATTTCAGTCTCCCCAAATTGTATTTTGATATTTAAAACATTAAAGTATAATCTAAAAGTAAATAATGGACCCCAAAATATATATCCAATGCTGAATAAAAATAAACTTGAAGAGCCAGAAATTTGCCCTTTATCCAAACACTTTTTATAGCACAAAAACGCTACATGCCACTAAAAATACAAACTGTATTTTTAGATTCACAGTACGCTGATCGTTACATACAAGATAGGTAAATTTCTAATTACATCTACTGCAAAATCCAAGTTATATTTGTCTACAGGTACATGTAAGTGCATCTAAATCCATGGAGCAAAGAACAGAGAACAACAGGAGTGAGCTCAAGGGTGAAGAGGCAAAGAAAGGCTTTGACTTTCTGTTCCTTTATTTACTCTGTATTATATCACTGTTTCCTCCATGTTATCTGGTCTATGGAATCAAAGAGCAAATTTTATTTGCATAAGTTTTTTTTTTAAAGAAAAATGGGGCCTGATGTGGTGGCACATACCTATAATCCCAGCAACTCAGGAGGCTGAGACCAGAGGATTGCAAGTTCAAGGCCAGCCTCAGCAACTTAGTGAGTCTCAAAATAAAAAAATAGAAAGGACTAGGAATGTGGCTCAATGTAAAACACTCCTGGGTTCCATCCCTGGTACCAAAAAAGAAAAAAGAAAAAAGAAGAAGTAAAGGAGAAGGAGAAGGAGGAGGAGAGAAGGGGGAGGAGGAAGAGGAGGAAGAAGAGGAAGAAGAAAAGAAAATGGAAGAAAACAGACTGAAAAGATTTGCTTCACATCAGGACCACTAAAGATCTGAAAACCACTAAATGATACAATATAGAAATGGATGACTGAACAGATGCTACAATGATGAGCACATTTCAATTTTAACTAAGTGACATCACTAAGGCTTCCTCACTTCAAGCGAAAGGCAGGAGGATCAGCAAACATTTTCTTCTTCCAATCAACTTCAAAGAATTATGGAAATGATGATTCTGTTTTATGACTGTCTCCCTCTCAAGAAAATCAAAGCCCCTGAAAATCTCTTCCATGGGTGTTAAGAAGGAACCATGTATTCCAAGGCAAAAGGCAAACTGGTCCAGAAGTTGCTAGATAAACAATGAGGGTTTGCAACTCTGGAGTCTAACCTGTCCCCTAGGATCAAAAGACAACCCCTCGCAATCCCTAAGGGTAGAGAAGTATAGCTACAATAAGATGGGAAATGACTCAAAACCTAATAGGTAACTTCTTAATCCACGTTTACAGTCATGATTTTCCTAAACCTCAGTCCTACATCTCAACTGCCTATAATTCCAATTTTCAGTCCCTACAGAAATGAGTGCTATTCACCAAGTCTATCATTGAAACTGTTTCACCCAGTCAATTAAACCCCCAAATTTAAGTTCTGAATAATCATACCAATTACCTTCAGTAGATCTAAATGCCTGGAATTATAGAAAGAGAAATAAGTAGTCTCAGAAAATCAGTAACCTCATAAATAATCTACTTTATGAAATAAAACTGAATTTTTGGCAGAAGAAAAAAAAAACAAACTCTCTTTTTAACTGGTTACTTGTGTTTAAATTAAACATAACTCTACGTATAATGTTTATTAAAATTCCAGGTGCTCATCATCTTTTCACAACCTTGGCTGAAGAAAACCAACTACTTTTAAAGCTGCGAGTTCTGATTTAAATTAAAAGAGGACACACAATGAAATCAGTTCAGGAAGGGGTAATCCCTGACTTTAGTCTTTAAATTGATGACACAACGAACCTTCCATAATTAATGGCAAAATTTCCCTCACAGCATTTTCAAAATCTCTTACTTAAACTAAACTACTGGTCCTCTGATTATCAGATGTTCAGGAATGCTCTCCTAATAGGCACGCTTGCTAGTTCACTGCAAAAGAAATATTACCACCCTCTCCACTGCCATAAAAAACATTTCAAACATGTTTTCTCTTCTTCAGGGCCAGCTGAAGACATACATTCTTCCCCTCACCAGGTCCCAACCAATTTAAAAACATCCAAACATGAACTTGCATCACCCATGATCTAATGTGATGAGTTTACCAAGGTCTCCAACAACCTGGGTCACATGCCAAGGGAAATACAATGAACAGGCGATTCTGGGGAGTGAAGATGAGTTCCACACCTGCCAGTGGGAATCCGCCCTGCTGCAGGTCCAGCCAGTTTCACAGTACACCTTTTTCCACTGTAGCAGTTGGCTTCTCCCTTCAACTCATAGACATCTTATTGCTTATTTTACTCATTTTCCTGAAAGGTCCACCTCCTTCCAGAAAGAAATAACAAACTTTTCTGGGTTGGGAGCCAGGGCATGAAGACTATTTCCAAAAATCTTTGTCAGGTTAAGTTCTCCCTTACACCCACTGGGGAACTGAAGACCCTCACTTTTACCTCAGAATTTCTTTATCATGTACTCCAAAAACTGATTGTGTAATAATTACCTCACCCTCTGCCAATGTTATGAAAGCTCATCCTTCCTGCCAATTCCCAGTGAGAGGGCAGCTACCCAATGAATGTTCTCAATATCAGTGCTCACACCAAGAGTGGCAGGGTATGTCATAAGTTGCAATGTATGCCCTGAAAGTTCAATGGGAGGTGGAAAGAAAAATAGCAACACCAAATATAAGCACTAAAAGAATTATCTAGCTGACCCTGAAAACCTACCGCTGAACTGACTTTGCAGAAAGACCTTTATATGTGATATCACATAAAAATCTATGAACTCAAGGAGCTAGCTCAGGGAAAGTGAGGAAATTTGACTGGTCTCAAGTTAAGGGCAGTATTTGCTGCATGACACAAAGTACTCCTTTCTGAACTGTGTGTTGGTAATACTTGTGCCTCTCCTAAGCAAGTGGCTTGTTTTTAAATCAGTGTCTACAAATTGAATAAGTAACCAAATTTCATATTTTGCCCAGCAGGTAGAAAAATATTACGTGACCATGATTAGTTCATGATGGTTCTTTCCTGTCTCCATTCGTCTTCTTCCCCCTCCCATTTTCCCCACAAACTTAGAATGTTTATTTTATCATCTTTTGGTTTATATAACTATACATCACCTTGACTCTTTCTGGTAAAAGGGAAGAGTTCAAATAAGTAAATTTTAAGAACGTTTCTAGACCTTTTCAAAAGTATTTACTCAATTAAAAACATATCCTAGGGGCTGGGGATATAACTCAGTGGGTAGAGTGCTTGAAAAAAAAAAAAAGAAAAGAAAAGAAAACAAGCAGCAGCCCACCGTCAGGACTATCTGGTCAAGAATCCTGAAAAAAATGCATTTTGTATCAGAGAAATGGGACAGGTGATTCATGTTTTACTGCAGAAATGTGAAAATCTGTGGAAACATTAAAGTCATACCCTTAACTATTTAGCACCTAGTTGGTTCTGGGCAACTGCCATCTGAACATAAAGAATAATGAGCTAATGACCCACAATAAAAAAGAAGACAAAGAAAAGAAACTTTTAATTCCATCTTTGCCTTCATTCCCTCTAAAGTAGTTTTTTTAATTTATTATAAAGTCAAAATCATATATTTAACTCCCCAGAAAAGCACGACACTCTTATCCAGTTATACCTAAGTTAGATCATGTCATCATTAGAGTTTTAGGTTTCATTATTAAGATTATTGGGCTGGGGAGATAGCTCAGCTGGTAGAGTGCTTGCTTCCCAAGCACAAGGCCCTGAATTCAATCCCCAGTACTGAAAAAAAAAAAAAAAAAAAAAAAAAAGATTATTGCTAGTTAGTTGAAGAGAGATAATGTCAAAATTTTATTTTCTTTCCACAAATATCTCCCCTTGAGTCATGAGAAACTGTCTCCTGCCTTATAAAATTCAAGTTTTTTGCTGAATCTAATCTATCACCTCCATTTATCCAACTAGACTGTTGTTTCTCACAAAATGGTTATGTCCTTTTGTCGTGACATTAACTGTAGGTCATTAAACTCAGAGCTTTGATTTAATCTTGACTAAAATTTCTTTGGTTCCTCTACTTCTTTATCAGTGAATTTTAATTATTTTGGTAAACTACAATTTGATTTTATTATTTTCCACAACTCAAAATCCATGGTGAATACACCAAGCTCACTCCTTTACTATTCATCAAATAACATCAAATAACAACCAATAAGGAGACTTTCAAACATTGCCTGGGTTTTACATTTTCCCAAAGATTTTCCTCAGAGCCACTATGATCTTGTGAATCCAAGTAAGTCCAAGAGTTCAGTTTTGAAAGTTTCTCTCTCACATAATACAACAAATCACCTGATTGGTTTGCATAATTTGAGAAATCTAACCTCAATTCCTTTCTGAGGTGACCTCACAGTTTTTCCTTGGACTACTGAAGACCTAGATACCCAGTCATATGTGCTAAAGCAATTACAGAAGGGATTTATTTATTAAACATTAATCTCCTTGTCATGCAGAATACCTAGAAAATCCCTGATACACTTTTGCTCTGAAACTTCACTGGAAACAAATTTTTCTCAGTCTCCAAAAACCTTTCCCTCCACAAATCCGATAGGCCTTTCTCAAGTCTCCAATCCCCTTGACCTCTATGCTTCAGTTAGCACTGTTGAAATTCTCTCCTCGCATGGTTTCCCTGGGTGTTCTCTGTGTTCTTCTACAACCTCTTTGTCTCATTTGCTGACTATTCTTTTTGTCTGCCTCCACCCCTTTGGCTGGCAATAGCTCCTAAAGTTCAAGAACTCAGCTTTCTGCATTTTTCCCTCAGTATTAAACAACATGAAACATACTACTGCACTACATCGCCTTGTACAGGCCCCTCAAAAATCAAAGATCAAGGCTTGACCTCTCAAACTGTGATCCTGGCTTCAGTTGCTAAGTCATCTCAGGCTATGACCCCTGATATCTGAAAGGTAACATTTCAGAAAGTGAGCTCAATTCTTTTCTAGGCTTGCACGATTTCCCAACACCCACATTAACCCCTACTGCTTTATAACTGCATTCCAAAATAGCCCCTAACACTGTCCTCCCCAACTCTAGCTCTACTGCTCCAGTCCATCCTAGCTATTGCTGCCTAAATAATTACCAGAATTTACCCCTGCCAGCACTTCGCATCTATTCAAGAACCTGTGTACTTTTCCTATTGTCTATTGCATCAAATCAGTAACCAAATTCAACAAAACCTCTCTATGGAGCTACCACCTTAGCCAAGCTAGTGTGCTTGGACAAACACCATACGGACTTGATTTTACTGTCATACATACCTTTCTTCCAACTTGAAATGCAACCCTCACCTATCTGCCACTTTATGTTTCTCTCTCCCTTATCCAGTTCAAAATGCAGATCCATCTTCAGTCAGCCCTGTATCGTCAGCATCTTTTCCTTTATCACTCAATACTTAAGATATTCAATTTGTACCACATTCCCCACTTTTAATATGCTACCTTGCAAGTGCTCTCAACTTGTATCAGATGTACACCTTATCTCTCTGCTAGATTATAAAACTCCTTGGAAGCAGGAAATCTCTTTATATAATAGTATTTTGGGGCTGGGAATGTGACTTAGTGGTTGACCACTTGCCTGGCATGTGCAAGGGCCTGGGTTCAATCCCTAGTACCACAAAAAAAATTGAAATAAAATACCTTTTAAAACCCTTTTAAAAAATAGTATTTTAGTTTTTACATATGAATATTTAGAGTATTTTGGTACTACATACAATATAGTACCAGCACACATCTAGTATTAGTTGTTCAATAATAGAGTAGTTAGAATAGCTGGCCAATGCCATAATTCTATACCCAAATCCTACAGGAACACTACATACCCAAAGCACATTTCCACCCAAGTCAAAAGGTATCTCATCCTCTTTAATAAAAAGTTTTAAATTACTCCATTATAAGCCCTTTTCTCTTTAAATGGGCTTCATTTCCTTTCTCAAGTTTTCCTTGCTAGTTTGTCCACCTGCTGGAAGGAAAGGGAATAATTCTTACCTAACCTACTTAACTCCTTGCTTGTATTTGAATCTTGGCTCTGCAGCTTGCTTTGCTCAGTGCTACTCCCAGAGGCATAACAAAGCACATTCCCAAGGTCAGCACAGGCTTCAGCTTCAGTCCCTAAAGTTTGACAACTAGAATGTAATTCCACCAGCTGCCCTAAAAGTCAGAAAGCAGTCCACATTTCACTAAAAGATATAAAGGTTACACATATTTTGATGCCAATGATACAAGGAGAAAAAAAGGAGAATTAGAATTGACTTCCTCTAATTCATAGCATGGTTGAGGGAAAAAGCATAATTCTGCATATTGTTTCCACATTTTCTTAACTGGATAAATAACTGAACTATACAAGATGCTTCATGTGAGGATACTGGCCTGATTGCTCAAGACACCCTCCAAAGCCCCTCTAGAAACCCTGTCTTGCATTTGCTCTTTGACTTCTTGTTTTGAGGCTGAATCCAAGTGCTGTGTGAACTTAATACTTCCATCAAAAAGCGGAGCTCTGACATTTTCAGGGAAAATGCACTTAGAAAACATGGGTCCAAACTGTTCTATCCCAGATCTTTCATTCACAGTTTTCAAGTAAGGCACCATGCAATACTAAACCAATTCAAGTAAAAGGCCAATCTTTATGTATGCTGTGCAGGTGCTACAACTTTCTGACACAGCACCCTAGAGTACTAGAACCAAGAGAAACTAATAAGCAATTGGTAAGTATTAGAAGTCAGATGGATATGGATAGGTGATAAATCCATATTTGGTGGGTATAGAATTTTTAAATATCATGGCAAGACAACAGATTAGCTCCTGAGAATTTTCATCACCATCAGTAGTAAAGGTCATGATAAAAGATTGACTTGGGATTAAAAAAAAAAAAAAAAAGCTGTAAGTCATTTATTCATAATGACTCTTGGTAAAACTTAGTTAACAGATAATACTTTGTTTAGTCTGATAGTTCAGAGTAGCTTCATGGGGGGAAAAAAAGCATTCAGAGCAAGAAATAACATTTTTATTTCTTCTATGTTGAAAGTGATCATTGGATTACAACCAAAACTACCAGAACCAAAATTTTTAATTTTGAACTTTTATAAGGAAATCTAGGATTGAATAGAACATCAATGAGACTTTTCTGTCAATGGGAGAAAAGCACTAGCACAATGCTACAAGATCTATTTGATGAAAGTTAAACTTATAATTTAGAATACAAAGGCCACACCATGCATTGAAGATATAAAGACAATACTGCTGAGGGCATAAGTGTGAAGGTCAAATGCCAGTTGGTATTAGTAATGGAAATATGATCCCATAAAAGAAAGACTCAACAACATTCAAAAGCCTATAAAACACAGGACAATCCTATTGCTTCTTCAATGGCTACCATCATCAGAACATACGTAGACTATAATCTACACCTTTCCTGCTCTTTGCACTTTCCATGTCTGGAGAATGTGAAACACTCCTTTATGAAGTTCTCTAAAAATGAACAACTCTCTTTCCTTTCATTTGGTTTTAATTATTATACTTCAAATGTCTGTCTGCTCTCCTTCCTCTTTGATCTTCCTGTTACTTTCTGTTCTTTCAAGAGTGAGCTGTAACATGGTTTTTGACAATGTATACTGGCAACTTGCTGTAATGTGTACTGGTAACTTGCCTGGAAATACCAACCTTCTTAGGACAGAGACATCTAATTAGAGGATTGTAATCAATCCAGGCAATCTGCCTTCACACTACCCAGAGTAAGAGCATGAACTCTGGTGTCAGACAAACCCTGCTCAAATCTTGGCTCTGCCATTTGCTAAAGGAGTGACCTCAAGAAGTTGCTGTTAATTAACCTCATCAAAGCCAACTTAAAAATAAAATTAAATACACCTCATAATATAATAAAAGTAATAATAATCATTCATAGTGTTTTTATAAAGAGTCAAAGGGACAATAAATTTCAGAATGTACAACACAGTCCTTAGCACATAAGATATCCTGCCTAATTTTGTAGTATTAAAAATACAGGTTAGAGTACCATTTCTACTTGTAACTTTAAACATTTGCATTCATAAGATGGAAATAAAAACACTAACCACACAAGATTGTTATCTAGCTGAGTTGATACAATATCAGTGAAAATACTGTTTAATAATACAGCTATACACAATGTAAGGCAATGTTACTCAATCTAGTTTAAATAGAGTGTTTTCTGAATTCCATAACTAAAGACAACATGTAATGTTTGCTTTAACTTTGCACAAAGTGATAGAAACTGCTGTGATGATTCCAATATCATTGTATGTTCCCATATTCCAATAGAGTATGAGAAGAGACACCTGCTAGGAGGAAAATACAAGTCTCCAAAGCAAATCATCCTTTGACAACACAACACAAAGCATCCACCAGCTGGCAAGTGAGAAAACATTGTCCTTTATATCCAATGCTTTTCAGTATTTGGTCCTCTGACCACATGCAAGAGAATTCACATGGAGTGCTTTTATAAAACATTCCTGGACTCCACCCCAACTTACTTACACACAATTTCTGGTAGTGAGGCTCAAGAATTTGAATTTTAGAAAGACCTCCAAGTAATTCTGATGTACATTTAAGCTTGAAAATTGCTGCTTGGACTGGGGTCGTAGCTCAGTGGTAGAGCACTTGCCTAGCCTGTGTGAGGTCCTGGGTCTGAATCTCAGCACCACATGTAAATAAATAAAGGTCCACTGACAACTAAAAAAAAATAAAATAAAAGAAAAAGAAAAAGAAAATTGCTGCTTCATAATTTTGTTAAGAAAAGTCATAATTATCATAGCTAGTATGTGTCACTGTGGGAAACGGTTTACCAGAAAACAAAGAAAATGGATCCTTCAACTAAAATTTAATCTAAGTACAAATTTTGAAATAGAGTAGATAAAGTTCAAAGAAATCAATATTTAACTTTTCCTTTAAATACACTTTTCAATGATTTCTCATAGAGTAATATAAGAATTGTTTTACAACTGGCCATTATGGTGCAGTCAGGTTTCTCTAGTGCTCCAGATGCTGACGTCACTTCTCTTGACACTTACCCACTTGCCTGTGCCCACAAGACAAGCAAGGCAGGAAGATGAGCGTACCCCATGTCCTGATGCTTCATCCAGCCCCAGCCTCCACTAAGCCTGCCTGAAATACCTCCACCCATCATTTTAAGGTTGCATACATCTAACAAGAGGATTGTAATTCACATAGACAATCTGGCTCCACACTCCCCAGGTGATCCTGAGAGCAGTGGCAGTGCACCGGTTCTTTCAATCTGAAAGGTCACCAGGAGGGAGGCAAGATGGGCCCACAAAGGATGTATTATGCCAAGGAAGCCTCATTTCCTTTTGATTAGATGACTATGTCACTTAAGTTGAATTTAGGAAAATATCTAGCCCTACCCTCTTCCTACCTTAGCAGACTTTATGTTGAATCCTTGACACAGGGCTTAAGGCTTCTGTCCAGCATGGAGCACAGAGAGAATGACATCAGTATGTCACACTCAGGCTCTGCCCAGCTACCCAAGAACTGCTGAAATCAATTTCTCAACACATCTGTAATCCACTACTGCAGCTGGAACTCACTCTAAGAAATACTATTCCCTGACTGAACAATGGGCAAACCATGTGGCCCTCTGGGGACATCATTCAGTTAGCTATCTGGGGGAAAAAAAAGTATAGGTAGTTACCCAAAGTGACTAAAGTAGGGAACACCATAAAACCAAAACCAGACGTGACTAAAGGACAACATAAAATTGGAAACAAGAAGCAACATTCAAAGACATACAAAAAAAGAAAGAGGAGCAGAAGTACTGGTGAGAGCAAAGGGGTTCTGAGACCAGGACACATCACCAAGTCATCATTGCAGTTAAATGCAAAGGATCAGAAAGACATAAACACACAGCTTTGACTGATGAGCCAAGATTAGCGTGAAGAAGGAATGCACTGTTTTATCTGACATTGTTAGCCATGAATTGGAGGAAGATAAATAAACAGAATATAGCTTATAAAAACGTCAAGTTATCCAAAGCTGAGAGATGTTATAATTCTTTCTTATTTTTAAGGGCTGTTATGTAGAAAAAGGATTAATTGTATAATCAAGTACATAACTAAAACCAAAGGGTCAAAATCACAGAAAGGCTAACTTTGGTTCAATGTACTGAAAGGAGTTTTAGCAATTAAAACCATCAACAAATGGAATGGACCACTGTGCAAAGCAATGAACTTTCCGGCCCTTGGAGTGTAAATTATGTTCAGTCAGAAAAACCATAGCAAGAATTTCTGCTTTGGTGAAAGGGAGATTAGCTGGCCCTTAAACTCCTTTAGCACTTGAATTCTGTGAAAAATATTTCTGGTAGAAACCAAGTCTTTCTACCATTAAAGGAGTAGTAATGAACTGGCAAAGAGTGTAACATCTAAAATGAACTCAGTCTAAATTACAAGTACGAGCCCTTTATTTCCATTCTGGGAAATATAACTGATAGAGACTTATTTTTACCTATGACATCATACTACTACTAGCACTGCTCCTGTTACCCTTATCACTGTGGGTTGTTTCCAACAGAAGTTTACAGACATTAGAAGTCAAGGCAATTTTTAAAAAAAAATATATATATATAACTGTATTCCTAAAAATTGCTGGGAAAATTCTAAGATGATCATCAATCCTCCTCATGTAGCATAATGGGGAACTAAAAGGAAGAGGGATCTGTAGCAAGAGGACTATAAAAAGCTCACTTGGGTCTGAAAGGATGACACCGTGGACCAGCCTGGGATCAGCTTACATTGAACCCTGCAGGGAAGTTCCCAGGACCTGGAACACATGCAAAACCGGTGGAAATTTTATAGAAGGAAAGGACTCAAAATTTCATACCCAATCTGATTTGGTCTCCCAATTCCTGTAAATAGCAATAAATTCTTAACCGGTACAATTTGGTGATCTCCTGCCCTGAGTCTTAAGAAAGTGGGGATCATATAACAATCACATTGACTCATACCACTCCCAACAGCCTAACATTTGCTTCCCTGGAAATCAGGGTCATGAGGCCCTCAACTTGCACCTAGGAGAGAAGAATGGCCTTTATAGGCCATTCTGCCAAGATTCTGTTGGCTTCTCACCTACAAAAGCCAAGGCATTCAAAGCAACTGAGGCAGCCCTAGTCTGGCCTTGTGAGACTCTGATGACAAGAAAGAGAAGCTCCCCTGTGAGTCAAATGTCAGGCCTGCACACATTTCAGCTATCATGTCCTTGCAGCCAAGAAATATCACCATGACAGAGCACACAAAGATGGCAATGGGGTTTTCTCTCAAGTGCCTCTTAAGACAACGAAAGAGAAGTGAGAATCAAGAAAGGAGGGAGAGGAAGAATGAGGACTGTAATGATGTTCATAGGTAGAAAACAAATCAGAGCTATGATCATTGTTGTTGCATGGAAACAAACCAACAGTTCACATTTCATTGGCAATTCTAAGACATCACTATATTTAACACAGCATAAAAATTCTTTAAAGTTATTTTGAAAGGGAAAGAATCCATCGAACACTGAACCCACTGTACATCAGATACAGGCAACACTGAATAGAGCACATATTGCATATCAGAGGGGCAATTTCCATAACACAAGCTACTTAAGTGCAACACTAAATATCAGTCATCATTTCTTAGATCAAAATCTCACATTCTAATCAGTAAAAGAAAATGTCCATTTTGTTTTTCATAGAAGCACATAACATAAAACTGGAAGAGACTTCAGAAATCACCTTGAGTCCAAACCCAAGGAGAAAACTAGGGCTCATATTTGTTATGCAAGATGCAGAATGTTGTGAAACTACTTAGCACAAGTCTGGTATCAGATCCTAGGCCTCCAGGTTCCCACCCTTATACTTTCCTTCAAACCAAATATTGATGTGCTGTTCTCACTTGATCACTCCACAACACCTTATGAAATGTGAAGCTGAACTTGGACCCCTTTGCAGTCTTAAGTAGAGCCCTGAGCTACAACCCCAGGCCCACTGCAGGCCTTGCAGTGGCAAACACAGTTCTAGTCTCTCCCTTGTGCTCAACACCCACCATCTCATTCCAAACTAAGTTCGGCATTCAAACAGCAATTGGGAAACAAAATTTAAGTTGGGAGAGGTAACCCTGAGATTCCTATTCTGCCTAATATACCTTTACCCTTTACCCTTCCTCATTTAAATATCCAGTTCCTAATTCAATAACATATATATATATATATATATATAAATACTTTTTTCCTGCTTACATGTATTCAGTGACTATTTCCTTGGAAGAGAAATTATATACTCTAAAAAGTAGGCAACACAATAATTTTACAAGAACTATTACATGTACATTTTCAAGCAGAAAATGTCTTTTTATTTATATTGCAAAATGAATGTTAAAAATAAACCTTGATCAAAATTTCACACTTTATACAAACATTAACTTAAATTGATCATAGATTAAAATGTAAGACTGAAAGATTTTTATAACAGAAGAAAAAAATCTTCAGGACCAGGGCTTAGGAGTTTTCTCATTTGACCAAAAGCATGATTCATAAAAGAAAAAAAAATAAATTGGACTTCATCAAAACTTAAAACTTTCATTCTGTGAAAGACCCTTTTAAGGGAATATAAAGATAAGCCACAGCCAGAAAAATGAATGAAATTGCAGCCCTATTTTAACACTCACAAGATTAACTTGAAATGGATTAAAGATTTAAATATAAGACCTGAAACCTTAAACTCCTAGAAGAAAACATAAGGAAAAGGCTCCTTCACGTTGGACTTGGCAGTAATATTTTGGATATGCACCAAAAGTCAGGCCAAAAAAGGCAAAAATAAATAAGTGAAACTGTATCAAACTAAAAGGTCTCTGTACAACAAATAAAATTATATCAACAAAATGAAAAAATAACCTATGAAATAGGAGAAAATATTTGCAAGCTACACAACTGATATGCAGTAAGATCTGAAATACATAAGGAGTTCATACAACTCAATAGCAAAGAAAGAAATAGACAAAGGACCTGAATTAGACCCTTCTCAAAAGAAGACATACAAATAACCAATAGGCATACAAAAAATATAATGTACTTACATCATCAGAGGAATGCAAATTAACCACAAAGAGAGCTGGGGTTGTAGCTCAGTGGTAGAGCACTTGCCTAGCATGTGTGAGGCACTAGATTCAATCCTCAGCACCATGTAAAAATAAATAAATTAAATAAAGGTTTAAAAAAACACAACGAGAATGACTATTATCAAAAAGATGAGAGATAAAGAATTGGTTAAAGATATGGTCAAAGGGAACCCATGTACATTGTTGCTGA
The DNA here is from genome assembly GCF_902686445.1 of Sciurus carolinensis. Taxonomy (NCBI): domain Eukaryota; kingdom Metazoa; phylum Chordata; class Mammalia; order Rodentia; family Sciuridae; genus Sciurus; species Sciurus carolinensis. The sequence continues at coordinate 83,696,300 of NC_062222.1, forward strand.
GAATGTAAATTGGTAAGCCCCTTGTGGAAAACTGTATGTCATTTCCTCATAAAACTAAAACTCAAAACACCATAGTATTCAAAAATTCCACTTCTGTACATCTAAAAGAAACAAAATCAATATCTTGAAGAATTAATTACACTCAAGTTTACAACATTAGTCATAATAGTCAAGACATAAAAACAACCTAAGCACCTCAGCATAGATGAATGAACAAACTGTGGCATGTGCACGCACACACGCTCACACACACACACACACACACACACACACCGAGCAAAGTGCTACTCTGCCATGTAAGAGGGGAACCCTGTCACTTGGGACATGAATGAACCTTGAGGACATATGCTAAGGGAAATAAGTCAGTCAAAGAAAGATGAATCCTCATCAACTTGCTGATAAATGAAATCTAAATTCTGAACTTACAGAAACAAAGTAGAATGGTGGTTACCAGGGGTTGAGGGGTGGAGGAAATGAGGAGAGATGTTGGTCAAACGGTAGAAACTTTCAGGTATAAAGAAGATCTTAAATGTTCTCACACACAAAAAAAAAGTAGTGACTTGGGTGAGGTGATAGATGCACTAACTAACTTGATTGTGGCAATCGTTTCACAATATATGCGTATATAAAGTCATCATGCTGTACCCTTTACATTTTTTATAATTTTGTTATACCTCAGTATAATTTTATAATTATACCTCAGTAAAGGAAGGGAAAGAAAGATAAGCTACAGGTAGAAGAAAATACTTGCAAATCACATATCTAACAAAGAACTCATATCTAGAATACATACTCCAAACTTCAAACAGTTAAAAGAAAATCCCACTAGAAAATGAATAAAAGATACATTTTACCAAAGAGGATACAAATAAGATTTGAAGGATGGCAAAAAAAGATTTGAAAAAGATATTCAACAGCATTAGCCATTAGAAAAATGAAAGAATTAAGACAAGATTATCACTATCCAACTATTAGAACAGCTAAAATTAAAATTTAAAAAAAAACAGTGAATAACACCAAATGCTAGTGAGAAGACAAAAGAAGTTGGATCATATATTGCTGGTGGAAAGTAAAATAAGAGAACAAATTTGAAAAAGAGTTGATAGTTTCTTTAAAAATTAAACATACATTCAACCAGAAATGGTACTTCATTTGTCCCAGAGAAATGAAAACTACTTTTTGAAAGTCTATATAGAGTTGGTCACAGTAGCTTTATTTGTAATTGCCCAAAACTTGAAACAACCAAAATGTCTCTTAACAGGTAAATGTTAAACAAACTGTGGTGTGCACACACCATGGAACACTACTCAACAAAACAAAACACAGCAAAACAAAACAAAATCATTTGCAACAACCTACATCTCAAGGGCATTAAACTGAGTGAAAAACAGCTTATCTAAAAAGTTCACATACTACATTATTTCACTTATACAGCATTTGTGAAATGACAAAAATTATACAAATGGAAACAGATTAGTAGTTGCCAGGGTTATGGATAATCTAAAAGAAGGGAGTGTAACTAAAAAAAGAAATAACCCAAAGATCATCTTTGTGGCAATGAAACTTTTCTGCATCTTAACTGTGGTGGTGGTGGTTACATGTACCTAAACTTGATAAAATGACATGTACAAACTGTACAAATATCAACTTCCTGATTTTTATATTATAGTCTAGTTAAATCCAGTGCAACCAGTGGGGAAACAGAGAGCAAGGTACATGAGACTTCTCTGTACTAACTCTTAACAAAATCTACAAATTTTTCAAAATAAAAAGTTGCAAAAAATATTCCATTATGCCAGTTTGCACTGCTGCAGGATTACTTCAGACCAGATGTCTCATTCTCTCCCCTTGGGTAGGTCCCCTAGCTCCACTTGGAGCTTACTCTGGGAAATTTTGTTCCATCATGGCTCTTCAGTTTACTCTTTTATTGTCCTTAGTTTCAGGACAGTGTGGCAGCCACATCCTCATGGATCTGACCGAGGTAAACCCACACCCTCAACCTCATTGAGAAACATGGCTTCTGAAAGATGGAAAAATCCTTTCACTCTTCTCAGGTTCTAACTCTGGTGGGAGATGGTTACCACTGTGGTAAACTCAAGTCATTATGTAAGAATTAGGAAGCCGCAGCCCAATGTAGGAAGGAAACGTGGTGTGGTAGAGAAAACACTGGCTTCAGGGCTAGAGGCCCAAGTTAACTATTTGTGCCACATGACCAAGTAACTTTTCCCTAAGTAGTTTCGCTTGCTCAATGTAGAGCTTTAACAAGGTAATTCATGATGCATCTATCTGCTATAAATACCATGGGTCGCAAAACACTATCAGAGAAAGAAGACCTGATTTTCTGATTGTTACCTTGATACTTTGAAAGGTACCAAACCAGTTCCAGAATGCATGCCACATTTAACCACCCCCTTGTCCTCATTTTAAGGAAAATGATGATACCAGTTTGAACAAGTCCCCAATGGAAGGGAATTTTTCAGGAAGCATTATAGAAAGAAAGTGATAACCTTTCCAAGGCACCAAGCCAATCACATCTTCAGTTTAAATAACCCTTTGCTCAAGACAAAAATGGTTCTTTGGGAGTAGGAAAAAAAAAAAAGTGTGTGTGTTCTGTTATTTGGATTTATCTTCCCTATTCAATTGATTCATTCACATATTCATTCTGGTGACAGCTCAGGGCAACTGGGAAAAGAGCTGTACTGGCAACAATTAAAGCAAAGACGTTTCCTGTGCCCCCATCCTTTGGGGCCACTCCTGCTGCTGCAGTGAAAGAATTTAAAAGTTTTTTTTTTTTTTTTTTTTTCAGTCAAGGAAGGAAGCAAAAGATCCTAGGACTGTGAATAAGTTGAGGCCATTTCTCCAAAGGAATCAATGAAAGACAATAAAAGGGTCACTTGGCCCCAAGTGGAAGAAACAGAATCTCTAGCAACCTACTTTGGAGTTTTTGTTTTATTTTCACTTATTTCCTCTGTTCTATTTGTGACTATTTAAAAAAAAAGAAGAAGAAAGAAAGAAAGAAAAACTCTTTTTATGGTAACTTTTTTTTAACCGACTAATTTATCTAGTTTTATATGACCTATACTAATTTGAGTAAAAATATATAAAAGCTGGAATGAAAGAAAAATTAGAGATTACCCACACCAATTCCTCATTCCATGGCTTAGTAAACTGAAGCCAAGCCCATTAAAGGAAGCACCAACATCAGAGCTGGTAACTGTCACGGCTGACTGGAACTCTACCTTGGTGAGGTTTTCTCTGCTCTACCACAGGACCACCTGCATCTCTTTCAGGCTGGAAATAATTCTTTAGAACTTGATAATCACAACTTCAAACTCCTCTGAAAACACTAACTTCATTTGGAAACTTAACTTCTGAAACTGAAATTCCTTAGCAAAGTTCTATTTGGGGACATTCCAATTCTTGTCAAACTCTTTGCTCTAATTAATTCTCCATTAGTAAATAGACTCAGAGCATAACTACTCCATTTTCAATGAACAATCTTGAGTGGTACATATACATATCGAAAGTTTATGTCAATCATTAGACTAAGCCCTCTATATTGATTATGGCATTTAATGATCACAACAATCCCATGAGTTACGTAATATTATCTTATTTTTCAGATGAGGAAACTGAGGTTTCCACAAGTCAGTAAACTAGCTCAAGCTCATATATCTAACCCTGGTCAATATTATTCCAGGATATAATACTTAACCAATACGTTTTTCAGAGCTATACTTTTTAAGTACTTAACTACTCTTTCAAAGTTTTATGTCAATATTCTCTATCAATAAAAAGAATTCTCACTCAGCACAGTAGTGCATGCCTGTAATACCCTCAGCTCAGGAGGTTGAGGCAGGAGGATTTTGAGTTCAAAGCCAGCCTCAGCAAAAGACTGACCCTGTCTATAAATAAAATATAAAATAGGACTGGGGATGTGGCTCAGTGGTCAAGTGCTCCTGATTTGAATCCCTGGTACCCCCAAAAAAAGAATCCTCAAATCCTCAATCCAATAATCAGTTTAAGGAGAAAATGGAGTTTAGGCAAATTTCCCTACTATCAGTAATTCAAACACTGTACATTACCTTGTGGGGAACTCTATCAAGAACAATCATTAGACTGATCCTTTCTGGCAGTGATCTAGAGAAGAAGTTGACACACTGCCTCACAGACCCCAGAACTCACATGGTGCTATGGAGAAGAGGTTGTTCACAATACAAACAGGTAACCAGCAATTGAATCAGGACCCACCTGTTCTAATGGAAAATCCTAATTAAGAGTCTCTTAAGAAATGTATCTTGTGTAAGAAATGTGTAGATTATAAAACAAAACATTTTTTCTCCCAGTTTATTTCTCCATTTACTGAATACATTTAAGGAAAGCATATAACAGGTCTTTGTGAAAAGAAACAGAAAGAAATTATAAAAGTGACTAAGAGACCTCAATAATGGGATATATGCCCTTATACATAAGTAGATCCTGCATATCTGAAAGACCTTAAAGTTTTTTTTGTTTTGTTTTGTTTTGTTTTGTTTTTTAAATATGGAACGCTTCACGAATTTGCGTATCATCCTTGCGCAGGGGCCATGCTAATCTTCTCTGTATCGTTCCAATTTTAGTATATGTGCTGCCGAAGCGAGCACCTTAAAGTTTTTAACATCAAATATTGGGAATAAATTATGTAAGGTTACTACCAATACATTTATTTTATAATAAAATGATTAGACCTTTCTGAACTTTTAACCAGATTTTGATTCTGTGGATTAAAACTATTTATGAATCAAACTACATAAGCTCAGTAAAGACACCTAGTCTTTTGATACTTGCCCCATTACAAGAATTAGGGTGGTCAGGAATAGTATCTTCACAAATAAGCAAGCAATTGTTTTATGTTTTCTGCATTCCTAACCCTTGTATTTTATTTGGTGGGAGGTGCCAGGGATTAAACTCAGGGGCACTCTACTACTGAGCCACATCCCAGTCCTACCTTGAAGTCTATATAGAGACAGGGCCTCACTGAGTTGCTTAGCACTCACTTTTGCTGAGGCTGGCTTTGAACTCTTGATCCTCCTGCCTGAGCCTCCAGAGCCACTGGAATTATAGGTATCCACCAACATTCCTGTCAAGCCCCTTTTATTTGAAATTCTACTTTTAAAAATGCAAAAATCCTGGCATATAAACTTGTCACTTTGTACCCTGCAATGGAGAAAAGCAATATAAGCATCTTTACCTGATCCACCACACAGATGGATCGATGCAATGAGCCAGGTATGGTTCTTGAGTACTTTAACTTACCTATCTTCCTTCATCTAGGCAGTTAATCATTATATCTACTTCACAGGGTTATGAAGATTAAATGAGCCATTTCTTATCAAACCCTCAGAACAGTACTCAGAGAACACTACCTATTGTTATTGTGCTGTTGATAGAAATGATGATGATTATTATTAGAATAATCACAAAATGGGAGTGACATTACTTATAAAATTGATCATGGTATTTAAGGCCTGTCAAAAAGAATAGCTCTGAATTAACTAGTCTAAACTAAAAGTATAACTTTTGCTGCATTCTCCAAAATTAAACTTGTTCATATCGATTTTTGACATTCCTATATCTAGTAGTTAATTCACCCTGGTGATTTCCTCACAGACCCCAGAAAATGAAATCCAATAAAACATTTTTAAGGTTTACCTGTGACTGTGAAAAATCATCAGGCACAACTTCTTGAAATTTTGCATGTCAAAGTTATATCACATGTGCTTTCCCATAGGGAGCTGTGCACATGAAGGGCTGAGCACGAGATAAAGCTGAACCAACTGCCTTTGAAGGAAAATTCCACCTTGCCTATGGGCTATGATCGGCACCCCTACAGTCTCTTGCAGAGCTGTGGCAAGATGGTCTTTCCTCCAGACAAGAGCCCAGATTAGCAGTTCAGTTTGTTTCAAGAAATGAACAGTTTACCAATAGCCTAACAAGGGGTCCACTAGGAAAATGGCATAGCACATGCTCATCAGAGACGAGAAGATCTATATTTGAATCCTTCCACTGGGCATCATTATAGTTTTGTGAACTTCACTTTCTCCATCTGGCATCTGGGTTACTGGGAGGACTAAAGAAGATAATGTATTTAAAGTGTTCTGTATTCAATGACCACAACAAATAGCCATCATCACCATTCTAGAGAAATGCTCTTAAGCAGCAGCAGAATATCAGTTTTTCTGCATTCACCCCCTGAATGAGAGAAGAGATGTTACAGAAGACCCTCTCATCTAGGTCCTATAAAAATGCATTCCTGGGTAAAGCAGAACCACTGGTAGATGACACACAGTCATCCCTCAGTATCTGTGGAGATTGGTTCCAGGCCCTCCCCACAGATGCCAAAACCATGGAAGTACAAGTCCCTTATCTAAAACAACACAGTATTTGTATATACTCCCCTATACTTTAAATCATCTCTAGATTACTTATAATAGCTAATGCAAAGGCTAGGTCAGTCATTGTTATACTATATTGTTTAAATAACGACCCCCAAAAAGTTTATACATATTTAATACAGGTGCAATTATTTCCTGAATATTTTTAATCTACTGTCAGTTAAATCTGTGGATGTGGAACACACAGATATGGAGGGTAAACTGCACTCGTGTTCAGTTAATTCATCTCCCAACAGCACGACAAGCAGCATGAGAGAGTGGAGAGAACACGGACTCTGGAATCAGAAAAGGTCTGATCTGAGTTGCAGGATGACTAGCTACATGACCTTGAGGAAGCAGCATGAACTCTGAGACAGGTTTCCTTATCATTAAATAGACAAAATGATACCTTTAAATGATAACTGCAATAATGAAATGTTTATGACGGTTAAATAAAATAAGGTATGCAGAGTTCCCTAGTAGAGTGCCAAACACAAAAGGAACCCAACAAATGACAGCCCCCCATAATGCATTTTTTGCGTTATTGCATAGCTGTAAAACTTTACTGAGAGCATTATCTTCAATTATTCTTATTGCTCCTTATCTGAAGCCTCAAGTGAAACACTCCCTTTAGAATGCAATACTAGTAAAGTCTTTACTTCTCTTTAGTGTGTTTTTCTTTTTCTGATAAGAAATATGTAACTGATTATCTCTCATTTTATCTTGGCTGCCAGGAGGCTCAAAGACAAATTAAATGCAACTCTAGGAACAAAACTGATCCTAGTGGTTCTGCACATTGTATGGCCTCCCTGGCTGTGATTCCTGTTTTGCCCTCTCATTTGTTATTACAACATAGCGCAAAACTTTCATAGATGTAAGAAGCTATTAACTAGCCAACTAATTAAATCAGCCTCAGAAGATACCAATTGTATCCAGAGCACAGATTTGGGATGTTCAAGTTTCTCACACTTGTCCCTCTCCTTGGGCAATTCACTTCACCTTCCAGATCCAGATTTTCTCATGTAAAGTAGAAATAAAAATCTCTAAAGACCTCTAAGGATAATCTATGTGCAAGCATGCTTTGTAACCTATCAAATGCTACATATAGGCCAAAACATACTAGCTTTATGATCGCAGAAGAGGAATTTTCAAACAAGTAAAGGTATAGACAGACACATAAATCATGGTGCTGCACCGAGGACCCCTACAGGCAAATATGGAAGCTGTGTAGTGAGCGGGGCCAGAGTAGCCACCTCACCATGTTAGGCTCTCTAGAAAGCTCCAGCAAGACTCCTTGGAAGACAAGGCATGATGGACATGAATGAAAACTTTTCAAGGGACAATCCCAATTCAATAAATATATTGAACCAATTTGTCGTTTGGCCTTTACTCTAAACTGTTTGCTTGGAAAACAGTGCCAATGAGACCATGGTTTATTCCCCAGTGAGCCTATAGCTTCACCCCTCAGTCTCACCAGATTCATCCTAGGAACAGGATGTGGATAACGAGGGGTGTATAACATGGGAATCCAATGTCACACCTCAATCTCCTACCAATAACAGTGGATAAGCTGCTACACCCCAAAATGCTCATATAGTATTAACATGAACCACAGGGTTTCTTTTTTTTTTTTTTTTTTAAGTTAAATTTGGGCTAGACCAAGCATCTCTTAATAGTACAGTAGGAGTTTCTCCATTTTTGGAATAATTTGCTGACTTATTCCAGGAATTCAGATGTTTTTATAGAAGCTCTTGGTCTCTTATTTCAAAAACCCATTGCCCTCACTAACAGCTTAGCATATAGCAGCTACCTTTCCATGGAGAAGAGAAAGAAGGAAATTGCTGGTATGCTGGAAAGATGATGAGGCAGGAGTTGGGGTTGAAAGGCCCAGCTCTGCTCCTTGCTAATGTGTGAGTGTAATCAAGTGACTTAGCGATAATAACTAACACACACCAAGCCTAATCTCTTGCCAGTACCCTCTGAAGGCATTAAAACTCATTTAAAACTTAGGACAACCTGATGAGGCACATAGCTGTCTCACCTCATTTTATCGATTACAAGAACTGAGACTTGGAATAACCAAGTGCTTTGCCCACCAACAAGAGCTAGTAACTAAGGTACATGGGATCTGAAGTCAAACTAGAATTCAAGTCCAGAGTTTTAACCATGATTAAAATGTTGCCTCCATAAATCTTACTATGTTCATTTATAAAATAAGGAAGGAGTAATAATACTGGCTTGGATTTCTCACAAGGCTGTTAAGAAGATCAAACATGATCACAGAGGTGACAGCCTTTATTAAGTCCAAACTACGACACAAGTGTTAGGAGTCCCTACTCAAGCCTGTGTGCATTTTCCTAACGCCAGCTACTTGACAGGCAAGGACAAGAAAGGCAATACACCAAAAATTGACTTCCACATATTCTGAATTTAGATAAGAAACAACAGTTGAGTGCTGTGGCCCATACCTGAACAGGGGAGACTAAGGTAGGAAGATCACAAGTTCAAGGCTAGTCTCAGCAACTTATGAGGCCCTGTCTCAAAATCAAAAATAAAAAGGGCTAGAAATGTAGCTTAGTAGTTGAGCACTCTGGGTTCAATCCCCCATATCATTTAAAAAAAAAAAAAAAAGGAGGAGGAGGAGAAGAGCAAAAAAAAAAAAAAAAAGACTTCTGAAAGACATCTGTGAAAATGAGTGACTGCTGGAATAAGAGCAACCCTGGCCAAGCTGATGAGCAACGGGAAAAACCCGTTCAGAATCTGCCCACGCCCTTCAGAAAGACACAACTGTCACCTAAACTGCTGGAATTTCAAATACGTGGAAGCTAATACACGGCTATGCTCATCCATCTCCACGGCAACACACTTTCAAAGAGTCTTCTCTAGGACTCAGTTGACTTTAGACCAATCAAGTGGAAAACAACTATTCATAGCTGTAATTTTCTAATTTTGAATATACCAAGCTTTAGAGAAATGAATAATGGAACCCTCCAGGATTTGATTGCACACTATCAAATGTTCCTCATTTTTAGCCCAATCACTCCAGTATTTCAGTTTCATGATATGGTATAAAGAGAGTCAGACCAGAAGTCCAAGGACGTTGTTCTAATCCTGACTCCTCTACCAACATAGGAGGTATGACCTCAGACAAATTACTTAGACTGGGGAACCTCGAACTTATATTTCTAAAACAGGGATAATGCTGGTTCTAATTGCATTAGGGTGACAGAACAATTAGGGTACTATGTATGAAAGTCTCTATATGTTATACAGCACTACACAAAAATAAAATGTTTGGTAATGTATGGCCAACTCAGCTTGGTCAACTCTCTGAAAGCTCTTTGGAACTGTGCACAAAGGGCCAGAGAAAACTTCCAATTCCATTCAAAATAACTCTGAAGGAAAAATGCAACTTGGAGCAAAAGGGAGAAAAAGAATAGTGTGAAAACATGAAAAGTGCTCTAAAAAACATATTTCGTTACAGTCAATGAGGGCTTCCTGGCACCTTTTCTGATTTCTTTTTAGGGAAAACACATTTCCCGATCACAGACTTCAAAAGCACCATGAACAAAAATACACTGGTGTACTTAGTTCACAAAGGTTTCAAAATTCCTTCGGTTAAACAAAATCTCTCTTCACATCACCAGTTTCTCTTCTTGATCTGGCTGTGAGAGAATAAACTAACAAACCCAAACCATGGTATAAATCACCACGGGGCATACCTCCTGTGCTCTGGTGATGTGTGTCGAGTCATTCTGGAAGGAAGTCACTGAGCAAGCAGAAGCAGGGCTGAGGCTCTGTGTCCTCCTGACCCTGTCACTCGATACTCCTTCTCTTCCTGACACCATGTGAGTCACAGAGAGAAAAGGCCTGTGTATGATTTAAAGTCAGTGCTACTGAACATTCATCTGGAATGGTATGCCCCTCCATCCTTCTAGGCTTTGAAATTATAGAAATTTAAGGGATTTTCTTGGCTGCTACATGAGTTTATCAAAACATAAAATTGTGGAGGCACTAGAGAAAGTAGGAATGCACCTCCCATGCTAACACCCAACACTTCAGTTGACACTCATGAGAGGGTTAGAAACAAATGCATCATTTGGCATATTGATATTGTAGGAAGCAATATTTTCAGAAAAGAAAGTTATATATACAAGTAGAAGTTGGGGGTGGTTCCTAGATAAAGAGCATTAAGAAAAAAATAATGAAGTTGGTAAACATAAAATTTCTCATTCAACTTTGGTTAAAAATGGGTGCTTTAATTTACTTTGTGCACCTTAAGTATAGATGTGCATTTATCATGCATTGAGAATTCTATATGGCCTAATTATCTACATGAAATTGGTACCTTTCATTTTCTCAAACATGAGTCAAAGGAAATGAAATTACTTTCTAGATCAAACTTCTCTCAATGAAGCCTCCCCTTCCTTGATGATTGGTATTAGATAAGCCTGCTCACACTTCTCATCCTTCCTCCTGGCCTAGAGCCTTGTTCTATGCTTCTCCCCCTCGCCCCCCATTTAATCTAGAGTGTTCTTCTCTAGAGTCTTTCTAAACTTTTTCTTTCTCATCTTTTGGATCTCAGCTAAAATATGACTTTCCCAGAGAAGCTTTTCCTCAACCCTCCAACTTAATCAAATTCCACCAATTATCACACTTTACAGCACCATGAGCCACACTCCACTACAACACTCATCGCAAGTGCAGTTTCACATCTCTCTGTATGGGTACCTGATCAGTATATGCCAGACTATATGCTCCCCTAGAAAGTGTTTTTAATTTTGCTCCCTATCCTAACCCCAGCACCCAGCACAGCCCCTGGTACACAACAGACCTTCAATAAATACCTTAGGTAAAGGGATGAATGGATCAATAAGGTACCTCCTCTTTCCTGATACTGACATGATCCTGGGGTTTACCAAGAGATTCTCCCTATAGTCCTTGGAACTAAATAACTTTTCCCAACTTAATTTGCTTGATAGGAACAATTGGAGAGGTAAAGACATTCCTAGATCAAGGAAGCTTAAAGACTGAATAAAGTCATTTGAAGTCAAAATATTTCAAAAACATGCCCTTGAGAAGAAACCAAGAAAAGTAACCAAATTTCAAAACTCTAAAATTCAAAAAAATTAAACTATGAGTGAAGGAACAAATATATGAAAGCTGAGTAGACAGAGAAATACACAGCTTTGAAAAAAATAAACAGGTTGATAGGAAAATTATCAGTCTGTTGTAAATCCAGTCACATTATCTATTTCATCCAGTCAGTTGTAGCTATTCTGGTTATGGCTCATTGTGTTTTCATTTTTCAATAGTAAATGTAATTAGTACTTGGGAAAAAAGTATGCAATCTAAGGGAAAAAATATGATTCTAAGCTAAGATTTCTGAATTAAACATGGAGGATCTTGCAGGAAGAAAGGAAGGGCTTCTTCATCCATTCTGCCCAAGTTCAGTATGTACTCTCTGGTACAGCATAAGAATCCATATTGACAAGTTGAATTTAGATACATACAGTGCTTTCAAATTCCATTCACTCTAGCATAAAGCTGTCAAAAAGCCTGCTCGTAATGTCTACAGTGCAATGGTTAAGAGCCTTCGCTTAGAATCAGAAAGACCCAGATCCACATCTCAGCAATGCCACTTGCCAACCATATAATGTCGAGTCACTCAGAGGCTCCCAAGCCTTCAAACACAAAAAGGAGGACAGAACCCTCAGATTTTGATGAAGAAAATTAAGATTTCATTTTTTAGGTATTGACAAGGTACTTAGACCACAGTTTGTGTTCAATATTCATTACGATTATCATTGTCAACATTTCATCAATGAAACTCAAATCACCTTATACAGAGATTCACTCTAGTTACTTTTCATAAACTCCTTTGTATACATAGAAAACAGAGAGATATACAGTATAAACAGACTGACCTGGAAAGTGTAAGCAATTATTCAGGCTCACCAGCAACAAGCACAGAGTTAAGAGATGGAAGTGAATATACCTGACAATTTTTTACTACTCATGTAGAAAATAATGGAACAAAATACTCCTTCACAACACCCATTAGATATTGTGTAGAAATTTTTGCATAGATGTTTCTCACAGGAAGCACACACAATGCAATACACCTAAGCTTACGTCTCAGTGGTCAGGACAGTCACGGGGCCACCCCTTGCCACAGGGCAACCTGGGAAGCCAAGGGTTTCAGCTGGCACTTTCCTGTTGTGAACCATCCCTAAAAAAAGTACTTCATAAATATTTACTGAATTGGATCAAGATGGATTGAACTTATCTTCAGAGTTCTGAGACAGGGAAGAGTGACGGTTAGAGTCTCTGAAAATGGACTTTTGTGGTCAGTTTAGGTATAGAAAGAAAACAATCACAGTACTTCCTCCTAAAAAGGAGAGGGATGTTTTCAAAGAAGCACCTCATCTTATTCCCCACCTGTCATTTTCCGTTCCTTAGGGAAACACAGCCAGCTCCTGATAAGCACCTGCCCCTCTAAGACTCGAATCAGGAGCCCTTTCCTCCATGAGGGCTTCCCCCAACCCCCCACCAATTCAGACACTTGTTTTATGCTGTCATAACACCGCTATTAGCAATCATCACATTCTTTTACACTTATCAGCTTGTGTCACACACACCTCCAAACTGTTTTTAAGACATTTTCGTCTCCACAGTCCCAGGCCCAGGACCATGCCTAAAAAGAAGTGCTCCATAAATATTTCTTGGGTTGGATCAAAATGGACTGAACTGTCTTGCACTGTGCAGAGGGAAGGCTCAGGGATCTGGCTGTATCTCTTTTCTCACCCTGTTATGGTGGCTAACAGGGTGTCTGCCCCCAGACCATGAGGGATGATGACAAGCTCACAAGCTTAGAGTTCATACAAATAGATCATGTCTCAATGAGATCATGCATTAGCTTGGCTTTCTGGCCAAAAAGGAGAGTCAAAAAGCAGTTACATTAGCTTATTTCCTCTCAGGGGAACCATGGAGAAAGGAGTAAAAGTTTTGTTTACCAAACAAAAGGCTGAGAAAATATTTTTCCATTTAAGAAGATGACAAATTAGTGAAAGTGACAAAAATGAATTAAAACCTACCACATATTCAAAAAGTTGCACAATTGCCTAAAAGCAAAACTATAATTGTAAATGTGTTGGCATTTGGCACAGAGTTCAGAATTTCAAGGAAGCAAACCACTCTTTTATGAACACTAAACAGAAATGTCACAAGCAGCTTTTGATTAAACTATGATTGTCACAGTCTATAGGAATGAACTAACATATGGTGTTTTTAAAATAAACTACTAACCACATCCAGTGGTTTCAATTAAAGAATGGTTCATGGCTTACAAAAATTCCCCTAGACCCAGCTGTCTTCCAAAAAAGTCCCATTGCCTCACTCTGAATTTCCACTGTCATCAGGAAGATTACCAAGGGGCCAGCCTTGGATTTGGAGTGGACACCCAGGATAGCATCTTTGTAAAAAGCGAACACCTTAATCCAGTTTTGTCTTGTAGCTGAACAAAGCTTTCAAGTAGCCTCCTATAAGAAGTATAAATTAAATTGCAGAGCTACATCAAATGATATGCAAAAAGACTGCATAATTTTTTTCTAGTACTAGGGATTGAATCCAGAGTCTCATGTGTGCTAGGCAAGTACTCTACCACTGAGCAATATACCTGCTGCCCAAAGACTAGAGAATACTCAAAGGGAATTTTTAGAAAGCTAAGATCATCTATAACATGTGTGCTAGCATGAAAAAAAAAGAAAAAGAAAAAGAAAAAGAAAGCAGGTACTAAGAAAAGGACTAGCATAGCTACAAGACAAGGCCCAAGTTCCTTGCAGGAAGGACGTGTCACAGAGGCAATTCTAAAACTACAAAGACATGATGTGGATATAAGAATGAAGGAAAGCTAGCTGGGCCACACACACCTGTAATTCCAACAACTGGGGAGGTTGAGGCAGGAGGATCACAAATCAAGGTCAGCCTCAGCAACCCAGCAAGGCCCTAAACAACCTAGTGAGACTGTCTCAAAATAAGAAATGAAAAGGGCTGAACATGTAGCTCAGTGGTAAAGTACCTCTGAGTTCAATCACTAGGTACAAAAAAAAAAAAAAAAAAGGAATGAGAAAGGAAGCTAATTGGAACAACAAATATATGAAAAAGTGTTCAACATCTCTGGTAATTAGAAGAAATGCAAATCAAAACCACCCTAAGATTTCATCTCACCCCAATTAGAATGGCTATTATCAAGAATACAAGCAGTGGTAGTTGTTGGTGAGGATGTGGGGAAAAACACACACTCATATTGCTGGTGGGATTGCAAATTGGTGCAGTCACTCTGGAAAGCAGTATGGAGATTCCTTAGAAAACTTGGAAAGGACCCACCATTTGACCCAGTTATCCCACTCCTTGGTTTATACCCAAAGGACTTAAAATCAGTATACTACTATAATAACACAGCCACATCAATGTTTATAGCAGCTCAATTCACAATAGCTAGATGCCCTTAATAGATGAATGGATCAAGAAATGGTGGCATATATACACAATGGAATATTATTCAACCAGAAAGAAGAATAAAATTATGGCATCTGCAGATAAATGGACAGAGTTGGAGGATATCATGCGAAGTGAAATAAGCCAATCCCAGAAACACCAAAGGCCGAATGTTTTCTCTGATAAGTGAATGACGATACATAATGGGGAAGAGTGGGTAAGGGAAGAATGGAGGAATGTTGGATTGTGTAGAGGGAACTGAGGGGTGGGGAGGGGCAGGGAGAAGGAAAGATAATGGAATGAGACAAACATCATTACCCTAGGTACATGCATAATTACACAAACAGTGTGACTCCACATCATGTACAACCAGAGAAATGAAAAGTTGTATCCCATTTGTGTACAATGATTCAAAAAATAAAATAAAATTCAAAAGTTTAAAAATAAAAAATAAAAAGAGAAAGGAAGCTAGTTAGGGACTAGAGAATCACTGCAATCATTGATAATCGTGGTTTCAAGAAAACTAGGCAGAAGAGAGAATACAGAAGCCTGGTCCTAATTAGCTATGGGGCTCTTGTTTGAAGGTAAAGCAGTATCCCTTGCCACTTGACTTTTCTGCTCTTCCATCTCACTGCCTTTCTCCACAGTGAGGGTCCCTTCACTTCTTCTCTTCTTTGCTCAGACTATGTCACAGCTCCTCTCTCTCCTGATTTCAGTATCATCGCTGTGCTTGTCATTCACAACTCAGTGACATTTTTAAAAACTCAATTGCTTTTTTTAAAAAAATGCATTCTCCAGATTGATTTTTCTGTTATACACTGCCCTTGATGGATTTCTTTTTTTAATCTATATTTATATGAGTCTTTTATTGAATCAAAGATTCCCCATTCCCACTCAATCATGAGGATGAAACTTTCTCTGCATCTGCCAACCAAGGAAACCATCCCTGCCACTTCTGCTGGCATACAAAAATGCACAAAGAAGATCCTTAAATTTATCCCATTGTATTCACTCAAGAGAGAGTAGAACTGAGGTCATCAGAGGCTGGGAGGTGACAGGGGAAGAATGGATAATAGGAAGAATAAGTACTAGTGTTCCACAGCACAGTAAAGTGACTATAGTTAACAATTTATAGAATATTTCAAAATGGTTAAAACAGAGGATTTTCTTAATGTTACCAACACAAAGAAATGATAAACATTTGAGGTTGAAGGAAATGCTAATTACCCTGATTGTATATAATTACCCTACATTGTATACATATATGAAAACATTACATTGTACCCCATAAATATGTATAATTAATATACCAATTAAAATAAAATAAAAATAAGTTTTTTTTTATTAAAAAATAATTTTTTGATTTAAGAAGAGCTTAAAGAAAATGTAGATTTATAAACCCTCCAGGTTTGATTTGAGCATGCAAATAATAGCTCTGAGATATTTCCTCAAGCCATGCTTACATGCTTTTCAAAAACTTTGTTTAGAATTTCATCTAACTGAGAAAACCACTAGAATACCAGTTACTTATCTTCAATCCTTCCTAACCAGAATATATCTTTGCTCAAAATCTGTATTTGGGAATTGGAGGATCAAGGGAGAGTATTAGCCATATCTGTGTGTAGAAAATAGTATAAAATAATCCAAAATGTTTTTGAAGTTTTTTGCCTATTTGCTTGTGGCATTCAGCAGTTGCACAAGAAACAAAGTATAATTAAACAAAAAATTGACTTGAGATTTTATAGTTACTCATGCATGTGCTCTGGATAGGGGTGAATGTGCAGTGAATTTCTAGTTATAGAAATCACCTTCCCAGTGTTGGTAACAGAAAACACCCCATTTTCAGATAAAAACAACTTCAGTTTTGAACAGACACAGCCAGCTACCGGGTTCACATGTTTATGATAAATCTGCATTCAGAAATCACATTTTCCATTACAGTTAAATTGTTCCTTCTCAAAGCCTCATCAATGAAGCAAAATCAATTTAAAATAATTGCTTTCTCTTGTGGACTCTGTGCTAAAACTTTAGCAACTGACAAAAAGATGATTTTAATACAAATTGCTGGATCAAAAAAACATTACCATGAGAAGTGGCTTCCAAACAAGGATATCAAGTGCATCTTGCTTTAAAAAAAAAACAGAATTCTGCTTAACGGGTAATCAGCAAAAGAATACATAAATTCCAGAGGTGTTACTGTTTCAGAATCATTAAGTGATAAGTCTGAGAAACATGTATAAAGGTCATCTAAATTCATCTCTGAAGGATCATTAACCTTAATCTGTGTATCCCTAATACACATATAAAACCAATTCCTAAAGTTCTCTGTAAGAAACTCTACAAACAGCCTTAGGACACATCCAGTAATTAACAACTGTCATTATCATAAGTAACATCTTTTACGTACTATCCTTGCTCATGGGGCACAAAACCTAAATAGTCATCCGCACAGGCAGGCTTATTCCAATTTAGCAAGCTATAGGGCTATTTAGAGAAATTCCATCTGAAATAATATTTTGCATGCCTACATTGGTCTGCATATTTTCATAAATCTTGATATTTTAATATTTTTACTATAAGAAAAACTACACAGAAAAACTGCACTTTTATCTGTATTTTGAAGACAGAATCATTTTATTTACATGCAAATTAGTTATTGCAGAAGAGGGCTATAGAGTTATAGCATGGGAAAATTTACTTTTCCTGGCTTTCTCCCTCTTCATTTCACCATTATTCAACACACCCTACTGGAGAGCTCTTTGGTGATTTCTACTTTAACCACATTTCAATAAGGATTTAAGTTGGAAATAGCATTTTTTGCCAAGTTGCTTGTTAATATTGAATAAATTACACAACCCTTCCTCTCCAGTTTTTATTTTCTTAGACTAGACTAATCTAATCTAATAAGTAATTTCTGGATGTTTTATTTCCTTGTCCATTCAAAGGATATGCTTTTGCAGAACATGATTCAAAAGATGCATGTGATATTGCTCCTGCCCTGAGAGGTTCTATTGATACTATTGGAGAGATGAGCTTCCAATCACTACTGGAAGCATTGGAGTCTGTGTACCATGTGTAACGTAGGTCATTTAGCAGGAGTTCAAACACAGGCAAAGTCATTGCGAGTTGATGTAAATGAACTTACAAAGTCAGGGTAAATCTACAATTTTCCTTAGGTTTTTGAAATTCTGACAGTAATAGTGGAATCTCCATTACACTGTCAATTTACTCTTAAAACATCTAGGAACTCCAAGTTAGGAACCAGCTTTAATTAATGCAGAGCAATGAGGAGAGTTTTGCTCATTTGTTTGCTTTTATAATTAAAGAGAGACTAGATTCAACTCATATTTTAGATATCTGGCAGCCTTATCTAAAATAACTTCTATTTCAAGGAAGACCCTAAAGGTTGCAAAACCAAATAGGAAGATATTACCCAAGGAATTCAAAGGAAAGGGCAGATATCAGAGACACTGAAGGAAAGTTAGTGACTGGATGGCTATGGAAGAGAAAGAACAGGGAAGAACCAAAGATAATTAAGATGGTGACTCTAGGGACAAATGAAAATGGGGGGAGTTGGGCTCACAACACCTCTACCAAAGTGTGATGAAAAGTCAAGTAGTACCCCGATCATGGGAAAGTTATTAAAGGAACATTCCTGCCTACAATCGTGGTCATGGAAGAATTCTGGAGAACTTATTTATAGAGTGCACCCATGGTCCCTCACCCCACCTGCTTCTGCTTCAGCAGGCCACACTCACGAAGTCCTGAACTGAAATCCCTGGTATTGAGAACACATGTCTTTTTAAAGTTCTTTCCTGCTATATGAAAAATTTCCTAAACAGAACACCGTTCCAAGAAGGTCCTTGCCAGTGTGTCATTCCTCATGTACATCCAATAGAACACAAGTGTGCACGCACACACACACTCACAAATACACTCCCACTCGCTCTCTGCTCTGAAAATTTAACTCCAGACCACAGGCTGTGTCCCATCTTCTGCTAAGGTGGTAATGTCTGTTGCAGATCATCAATTATACCCTGTTTACTTCACTAACAAGTACTTCACATCTTAAGTTCCACACTCTGTTCTGGTTTTCCCCCATTTTCCACTCCAAGTTACAATCTCTTTTTAGCCCTACATACCCCAGCACCTGGAGTACACTAGAACCTCTGAGGCCTCCTGAACTCATGAGCCACTATAAATAGCAACAACATCAACTCTCCCATGACACACGTAAACACACTATTCATAACATCTCATGGCATGATAAGATGGAATAACTATTGGAATAGAATAGCCAGTGGCAACAGGAAATGAATTGTCTAAGAACTGCCAGTTGGAGGGCACTTTGAGGTGACTTCAAGAGAACTGCATTTCAGAAGTCAAGGTTCTGTAAGATATTTATATAGTCAACTGGCAAAAGGAGACAGAAGCACCATGGCACCATCCTTTCGTGTTCATTGGCACCACAGGAATAAACAACCACTATTTGTATCACACGAAGCACAATAGGGTTGTGCCAATCCAGCGCCACCAAAAACACAAGAGGGCAAACGTTCTCCTTCCAACACAGCACTGCCTTCAGATCCTGACTTGTTCTTAACCAGATTAAGTTCACTGAGGAACACAAAGACAGTCAAAAAGACATCCTTTGCATGAAATGGAGAACACACTGGCTTGCAGGGGTGCAAAACTGGGGGCCCACCTGTTGACTGAATTCAAGGGCACATTTGGTAAGCAGAGCTACTTGCTATTGGCAGGACTCCACATAAATGAGCAGTTCAGTCGTTTTC